>NW_012267304.1:6126478-6222842 GCF_000151885.1 Dipodomys ordii
GCTTTCTATTGATCTTGCTGGCTATGTCCTTTGCCATGCAGAAGCTCTGAAGTTTCATGCAATCCCATTTGTCCAACCTTTCTTTGATTTGTTGTGTTTCTGGGTCTTTATTAAGAAAATTTCAGCCTGTGCCAAGGAGCCCTAGAGTTTCTCCTATTCCTTCCTGAAATGTTTTCAGGGTGTCTGCTTTTACTTCGATGTCTTTGATCTGTTTGGAGTTGATTTACAATGTATCTTTGAAATAATTTATTTTTAGCATTTTCTTTAAATTCTGACCTGTAATCTATGAACATCTAAAACCAGGTGAAAATATTTCAATATGTCTCTCCCGGAGTAAACTTTGTGGATATAAACAAGTGAATAAGGCGAAGTATATTTCATGGCATGAAGATTTTTGTAATGATTTGAATATAAAGCAAGTCCTGTTTTTGAAGGATAGACCTTAATGGTTTAGTTTGCATATTTTTAACACAACATAGCTATATTGTAGCATAATGTTTACTTCATTTTCTGTTGTGTGTCTGATTTCTGGAGTTCGTATTACATCAATATTTAATTCTTGTAATATATGCAGTGTTTTTTAATTTATTTTTTATTGTGAAAATACTGTACAGAGGGGTTACAATTACATGGGCAAGATAATGAGTACATTTCTTATCAAGCATTGTAGCCTCCTCCTTTGTTTCCCCTTCCCATCCCTTCCCAGCCTCCCCCTGCCCCCCACCCAATCCTCCCCCCCCCACCAAAGTTGTAAAGTTCGTTTTCAACATGACAACTTGTACTTCTCATTGTTGCAACGGGTCCACCTGTATCCTTATTGAAACGAATTATTTTCCCCCTTCCCCTCCACAAATTATACCGACATCAAATACAGTGAAAGCAGGGGTTATACTGTGGGGGAGGGACATACAAAGATATGCATTTAAATGTTTTTTTTTCTTTCATGCATTTGTTCCAAACGCATTGATAAGATTATTTCTTTGTTACACAGTGTTTTATTGACTGGAAATACCATAATTTATTTACACAGATATCTATTAGTGGACATTTACTTCATTTCTGATATGTCCCTGTTATCAACAGTCATTTCAAACCTATGAAAATTAATCACTGGGATAAGTTTCTAAAGTGAAATTATCATATAGAAGGATATATGTATTTTTAATTTCCATCTTACCCTCCATAGTGGTGTTCCATTTAATAGTCTATCAACAGTGTGTGAATATGTATCTTTACTCACAATCTTCTAGTAATTTATTTGCTATTGCAGTACATCAATAAAAATCCCATCTCCACAGTAACTTTTAAATAGAAAGTCTATAAGAAAAAAGCTCTAACCAGAAAATGTGTGGCAAAACAAAAAAAAATCTATTCTTTTTTTAGCAATTTTTATTGTGATTAAGTGGATTATATAACTTTCACAAATTTCACAGTATTGTGAGATAGTAATACTTAGTTAAAAATCACAAACACATTCGAACCTTCATGAGCAAATTGTCTTTATCATGGTCTATAAAGTTTATGAGTTCTATGAGCTTTGACAATATTTATTTCTTCCACGTCGGGTGATATGTACATTTCTTTCCTTTTGCTTAGTGTCAGTTGTTCCCTCTTTCCCACTCATTCTCCCTCCCATCGCTGCCATTGAGTTGCTTAGTTCATTTTGATCTATTCTTAAGAATTCATTAGTGGGTTGGAGTTGTTCCTCAGTTGGTAGAATGTCAACTTAGCAAGCTCAAGTCCCTGAGTTCAAACCCTGGTACTACCAAAAATGCAAAAAAAGGAAATCATTAATCAAATAGTTTGAATGATTAATATTGGCATAATGCCAAAGTGTCATGCATTTCTGTACAAATTAGATCAGCCACATACCTATGCTTCATAGAAAATGACAATAGGAACACTAAAATAATTTTCCTCTTCAGTATCAAATTATATATCTGATTAAAGGAATTTTATGTAGCATCTGGTTCTTTGTCAGTCATATCATTGTATAGAATTGCAATATGATCAATTTATTGATAATTTCAAACAAACTTTACTACTAGCTTATGTTTATTCGAGCTCTAAGTCCCTGAAAATTAGATTTAGTTTTAAGGCTAGAGTAATTAAATATATCCTGCTAGATATATTTCCAATTTATCATGACTCAGTGTGGAGCTCCCTTGTTATTCTAACATCAAGTTCCCATATTGAAGATAAATAGTTCTGAATCTTTTTGCTTAAGGAATTTGATGAATGACAGCTTGATTTAAAGGATCTGGCAGAAGGGTGTATATAGGACTCAGGAGTACGTACTAAAAATAAAAACTCTGCCTTGTTTTTGTTTATGAAACTATGAACAAGAACAGAAGTAGTGCCTGGTGTGCTTACAGAGTTATTTTTTTGATAAGACTACCCACTCAAAAAGTGTTTTCTTCCTCAATGGATCAATTCTGGGCCACAGAAAGAAGAGTCCTACTAAGAAGCACTTAGTAGTCAGATCTCTATAACAGGTTTTGTGATATGGGAGTTTGGAAGTACATTAGCCTTAGTGAAGAACAATGATTATGGAGCAATGGAGAATGGCTTTTGTTCTACTTAATGCTCTTAAATGCACTGTGCAACCCCCTGTTAAAGAAAGATGATGCTACTCCATCAGCCACCATTAGCAGATTTTGCACTTTAAGTTGTTTTGTCCATCCATTGTAATGAGCTTGTTTTAAGCCACTTATTCCCTTTCCTTTTCCAACCAGGAGCCTTCACTGTGAAGCAGCTGCTTAAACTGAATGTTGGAGTGAATAGCTCTGAGCTAGCTGGCCTTTCTAGGGATTAAACTCTGCCACTGTGGCCCATTATCACTGGACTATAACCCACTGAGCTTTTTGGCCTCACAGCAACAATATGTTACAGCTCTATCTAAAAGTAGATGACCATGAAGAGTCATGGCCTTGCTAAAGAACAGAAAATTCCCCATTAAAATGTGTAATCCTACTAAATAAAGATTATACTACTTGGCCAAGGCTGCATCCTGTGGGATTAGGTTGTGAAATAACATGATTGTTACATTATTTTATTTTCTACTTTAGAAATGCATTTTTGAGATGTAAATTAATACAAAAGAAAATACTCTGATGCTTTCCTTCTGGAAAGTGATTGCACATAGTGGCAGCACCGTTCTTCACCACTTCTGACCCCTAAATGATGCTTTTTTTTACATCTACACTTAAGTGTTAATAAGGCAAGTAAATGTTTGCTAGTGTTAAATAATACACATATCTTTATTTTAATGACAAGTGCATTAATATACAGACATACCTTCTAGATAGAGTTCTATAAATAACCTTTTATAATATTCAACAGAAAATAAAGTCTAGTCCTAAAAAAATAGAATCAGAATTCAGAAACATTTGAAAGTTTGTGTCAAAAGAATCAAACATGCTCTACCCTGGCAAAAAGTAAATGGCTTAAAGAACATGGGGACTAATGAAGCAAAAAATTAGAGGAAAGATACATATTTGGGAGAGGCAGTTCGAATAACAGATACATTGAGTACTTGGGGAAGTAGCACACTTTTAGTTGGTGTTGATAAAAAATACTAAAGATCTATTTTTAAAATCATGAAATGAGAGCTAAAACCATGAGCTATGGGAGCAAACTGATACATTTTAAAGTTCAGCTGTTGAATAACTGTATAACCTTGGGCAAGCTACTTACTATTTGCCAATTTTAATGTGTTCCTTTGCAAAATGAGTGTAGTGTTGCATGAGATGGAAATTGAGATAGTCTACATCCACAGAAATAGAGAAGAATGTCTTAATGAATTATACAGCTTTTTCCATCAGCAAATAGATATTAAAAATTGCCATACTGCCTGGATCAAATTATGGACTGTGATTTTATTAGAACTATATTTATACCTATTAATCCTTAAATGGAAACAGTGCCTGTCCCTCGGGATCTCTCACTTTAATTCCCTTTTGACTTACCTTGTACCTCACTGAGCCCTTCTGCTCCCCCCGCCCCTGCTCTTTGTTCCCTCCTCCATAAGATTTCCCTAGCCTTATTTTTTCATCCTCCTTTTCCTCATCTAATGCATTTCCATGAAGATATCAAGGTGATTTATCTAAACTATTAGTCCAATCATGTTTCTACTTTGGCCCATATTCAGGATCATGCTTTGACATTGGCTCTTAGCAGGAAACATCAAAACTTGATGAAGGATGCTGATAATTAAATGGGCTTGTCTTATGAGGGAAGGGAAGAAATAGTGAATTGCTTGTTTATTTCTAGACCTTTTGGGCTAGATGCCAATGTTTCTATTTGAGGATTATGCACTTGGCAGTGTCAGAGAGAAACCATTGATAAAATATATAATGTCAAATATATAATGCCAAAAACAAAGCTGTGCTACTCATCACCCTGTAATTGATGATGAGGCCTACTGGTTGAGCAATGTGTTAGTCTAATATTCTTTTTGTTTTGGTAGGTCGTGGGGCTTGAACTCTGGGCTTGGGCGCTGTCCCTCAGCTCTTCAGCTCAAGGCTAGTGCTCTACCACTTGCGCCTCAGCGCCACTTCCGGCTTTTTCTGCTTACGTGGTGCTGAGGTATCGAACCCAGGGCCTCATGCATGCAAGGCAAGCGCTCTACCACTGAGCCACCTTCCCAGCCCCAATATTCTTTAACTATAGTGTAAGTTAACTAAAGTGTTCAAGTTCAGAGTTAGGAGACTTGATCACTTACTAGTTATTTTATATTGCACAAATCTTTCCCACTCTAAGGGTTTCAGATTTCCCTCTACAAAGAAAATATTAAACAAGATGATCCCAATTCTACCTTGAATCATACTACTGCATAAAATTTTCCACCATCTGACTGATATCTAGGATAATATTTCCACCATAAACAAATATTTTACTATAATGATCTCTCTTCAATATAACCAGAATGGAAGGATAATAGGTATCAATGTAATTAACAAAAATCAAATTGGCAATGATGATCCTTTTAGTACACCAGCCCCAATACTTCAGAAAATTAACAGTTTTAAACCCATCTTTCTCAGTTTCTGGAATCTTTATATCATAAAATGCTGAAAGATATTGATATAAAATTAAAATGAACTAAAACTTTGTTTTGTAAAGATGTGTAGTGAGATATTTCAATATACCCCAGGATGTTATAAGCTCATCTTTTGGGAATCAGTGTGACATATAGTTGGTTGGAGGATTATTTCTTTGGATCTTCGAATACACTATTGTACTTCAGTTATTAGAAAGAGAGAGCTTCTCAGCTTTACCACTAAAAACTGCTTTGATTACTTATCTCTGTTAATTCCAAGCTACAAGTAATTTGGCCATTATGCCAAATCTACAAATTGTTTATTTTGTACTTTATTAAACACAAAATGCACATAACTATTCAGAGATCTTTGATGGCATGTAATATCCAACATAATCACAATTAACATAATTTTAGCTAAAAGGAAACAAATTTGAATTAGCTTTTATCTTAAGTAATTATTGAATTTTTATTATGAATTTTGGAACCCGTTATGTTGATTATTCCCAGATACTTAAAGAGCTTTCTAATCATCCATGGATTACAATTTGGAGATTCATAACAATATTAAGAGACAACTAAATAATTACAATGATCAGTATTACTAATGTTTACTGAAAAACTACAATTCATCAGGACTGTATATATTTAAAACATTGCATATATTTGAATTCCCTTTGAATTATCTTTACTTACCCAGAGTCACATAGCTAGGAACTAGTAGAATTTGAACCAAGGGAGGATAGGGAAGATGGAAAGAAGGAATACTCCTCTCATCCCAGCAGTGTGCAATTATGGATCTTGAGGCAACTGAGATATCTCGAAACCAAGAAATTCTCATTTAGTTGATTCAGAAATTAACTTGAAATCATTGGATATAAAAATAGAATAGAACTGGGGTGAATAGAAATGTTAGTCATGCATCCTTACTTTTGGCTTATTTCACCTAACATAAGTTTTCTAAGTCTTTCCATTTCTTTACAAATGGGACAATAAGATGCTTTCTAATAAATAGGTAAAATTCCAATGTGTATGCATATTACATTTTCTTGATCCATTCCTCTGTTAATGGCTGTAGCCAATTCCATACTTTGTCTATTGTGAATAGTTCTGCAATGAACATGGTCATGCTGATGGTTTTACCGAATCCTGGTTTATAATCTTTGGGGTAAATACCTGTCCAGAAATTGACAAAACGCGGAGTAGTTCCATGTTTAATTTTTTGTTAAACCTCTATATTGCTTTCCAGAGTGGTTCTACAAAATTGAGAAGAAGAATTTTTGGTAGGGGAAGGATGGGTGAGAATGTTGACGAAGATATATGATATTCATATATATGCTTTGTTAAATGGCAACTCCTTTGTACAACTACTTAATGGTAATTCTTAAAAATCAAAAAAAAAGGAAAACTAAGAAACCAAAAAAAAAAAAAAGGAAAACTGAACGAAAGAAAAAAGAAAAACTATTTGTAACTTATACCCAATATTATACCCTAAAATTTCAGGATCTTTAAACGTATGTAAATTACGAATTTGTGTTGTAAAACTTAAGTATTAAGCCGGTCACTGGTGGTTGATGCCTACAATCCTAGCTACTCCGGAGGCTGAGATCTGAGGATCGTGGTTCAAAGCCAGCCTGGGCAGGAAAGTCTGTGAGACTCATATCTCCAATAAAAACCACCAGAAAATGGGAAGTGGCGCTATAGCTCAAGTGGTAGAACGTTAGCCTTGAGCTGAAGAGCTGAGGGACAGCACCAATGCCCAGAGTTCAATCCCCAGGACCAACCAAAAAAGAGAAAAAAAAGTAAGGTGTTGGGATCCCATGATTAGGACTTCAGCAATTTTAAGACAAAGGGAGTGGAGGACAAAACCCCAAGTATCTGAAAGATGATTTCTTTGTTGCTTTGTAATGTCTCTCCCGCACGGTATAACCCCTGCTTTCACTGTATTTGTTGTTGGTATAATTTGTGGGGGGGAAGGGAAAAATCAAATCGTTTAAATAGGGATACAGGTGGACCAATTGCAACAATGAGATGTGCAAGTCGTTATGCCGAAAAATGAACTTTACAACTTTGGTGAGGGACGGGGGGAAGGGAGGGGGGAATGGGAAGGGATGGGAAGGGGAAACAAAGGAGGAGGCAACAATGCTTGATAAGAAATGTACTCATTATCTTTCCCATGTAATTGTAACCCCTCTGTATGGTATTTTCACAATAAAAAAGTTATTTTTGTTTTTTAATTAATAAGTTTTGTATTGTAAAAAAAGAACTCTGAAAATGTTAAAAAGACTAATGCCCTCTCACTTTAAGTCAATCACAATTTTAGCCACAGAGACAGTAGAGATTGTCTTCAGAGTTGGAGGGATACCAGTGGTGAAAATTTGAAAAACCACCTGTGCTTGCATTTTAATCCTCTTTCACTCCCTGTAACTGGATCAATTCCCATTTTATTTTTTTTAATCTATTGAAAGTTCCTGCATATGATTTCATTTGATAAACAATTTCAAGTTTAACAGAAAAAAGAAAGAATACAAATCCACTTCCTGGGGGCTGAGGGGTGGGGTGTGGGAGGTAGAGATATGTGGAATGGCTACAAAGTGTTCCAGGAGGTTGTGCTTAACCTCTGTTCATTTGAAAATAAAGGCAGATGTTAGCAGGGATATTTTGGCTGGACATTTGCAAGGGCCCAACCAATAGTTCAGTGAACCAGTCCTCCTCTTTTGTGAAAGTAACCACAAAAGAAGTATAATGATACTCAGATTATGCCATTCAATTCCCTTCAGTCTCATAAGATAGCTACTATCATTTTGCAGATACTGTCACTCTTTTGCATATGAAAGAGTTGTGCCAAGTGGCTTAAATATATAGGAATAAATCAACAATAGGTATTTAAAAGTGAAATAATCTGTTACTGAACTCAGAATAATTCTATATTCAGAAGGACAAAACATGTATGAGGTCCTGAAATTAAGAGTGTATTATATATTATATTATATGTGTACATCATATAGATCTTACACAATATATCATTTCAAGACCGAAATGTTTCATGGAAACTTTAAAAGAAGAAATATTTTCTTCACAGAAGAAGAAATCTTCATTGAAATTGTGTGATCACATAAGCATACATTTATCAATGTGTTTATTCATCATATTTATTGGGCATCAACTATGTGCTCTTAACCCAAAATCTGAAACATGCATTTTCCTTGTAAAATATTATACTAAGTGAAGTAAGCCAGGCCCAAAGAAACATAGGTCCCATGGTTTCTCTTGTTTTCAATAACTAGTATATGTCTGAGACAAGCAGAAACGGTCAGATAAATTGATGTTAAGTGAAATGAACCCCAAGTTAAGACTCAAATGTTTTTTTTCTTTCTTGCTATTGTGTCTAACATATTTGTAAGATATTTCTTTGTTGTTTTGTATGTCCCTCCCCCATGGTATAGCCCCTGCTTTCACTGTATTTGATGTTGGTATAATTTATGGAGGGGAAGGGAAAAAACAAATCGTTTAAATAGGGATACAGGTGGACCCATTGCAACAATGAGATGTACAAGATGTTATGTCAAAAATGAACTTTACAACTTTGGCATGGGGGGGGGCAGGGGGCGAGATGGGAAGGGATGGGAAGGGCAAACAAAGGAGGAGGCAACAATGCTTGATAAGAAATGTACTCATTATCTTGCCCATGTAATTGTAACCCCTCTGTACAGTATTTTCACAATAAAAAAGGGGAAAAAAGAGTATGTTTTATTTGATAAAAAGCCTCAAGTCTAGGAAATTTTGTAAATTACCAAATTATGATTCAGGTGACACTTAGATGTGAAGTATGTTTTTTCAGTTTAGATATTTTAAAATGTGAGCAAAGATATACAAAGCAGTAGAGTTTTTGGTTGTAGATCATAGACTTCAAGAACTTTAGAAATAGAGTAGCCCATTTCCTATACTTTACAGAGAAGAAAGAAAGATGGATTTGAGTTATAAGCTGTATAACTTGCACAGGTTATTAAACCACTTTGAGTCCAAGTTTCTAATTTATAACATAAGGATGTTAAACTTACAATATATAGACAAATGAAGAGGAGAACAAGGGGAAAAATCTAGAGAAGAATCCAGTGTATATCCTACAAAATTAAGAAGAGTGAGCGAAGGGGTTGGAGGAGGATGTGTAAAAACATTGAAAGGACTAGGTGACATTGATCAAGATGTATCATATTCATATATACTCTTTATTAAATGGTAGCTCCTTTGTACAACCACCTAAAGGTAATTATATTAAAATTTAAAGAAATATTTTAATGATTACAAAACATAAAATTATATAAAATTCTTAGTCAGTGGTACAGTGTGTTCACTATTTTCTCCAAGAGGGACTGAACTTTGGTAAGGGGAAATGACTAGTCTAAGGTTATACAACTTGTTGGGGGTAGGCCAAATATTCCTTATCTGCATTATCCATTTTATTTCCTGGGAGTAGGTAATATGAACTTCCTAAGCCTGTGAGAAATATTTTGGCTCAACTAAGGACAAGAATAACAAGGAAGTGGCTGATATAAAAATTCTAAACCCAGAAAACAAGACATCAAGAAATGTGTAGAGACTAATGGGGAAGGAATTACCAGAAAGTGTACATGTTTGAAGAATTACAAAACCTAGTAAATACAAAGCTGATTTCTATCCTAATTTATTTATCAACCACGAATAAAACTTTATTTTATTTTCTTTGAAAGTGAGAATTGCAGGAAAGAATAGAGGTTTGAGTTACTGAAAGCTAATGCAAATTCAGCTACATTCTACAATTTCTATTTTCAAATCAAGTATATGTGATTGAAGTTAGAATGGAAGTGTAAGTACTATTAGGACTTAAGGAATGATAGATTTTCAAAGGCTATTTGGTTAGAGAGACATCTCATGAAATTCCAGACATTTAGCAAAAAACAAAAACTCAGTAGTTCCGTAGTTAAACTACATTATTTTTACTGTGTGTAGCTTAGAGTACTGACATTGCACTGATTGTTTTGTTAAGATATTCTTAAGAATTAGAAATAAATGAAAAATATCCACTGTTTCCAAATACTAAATGTGAAGGCTACGGTCTCCTATGTAAGAGGACACATCCTTTACTCAACTACTCTTCAGTTTAATCAGAGACCTGTGATGTTAGTTGTTGCAAGATCCAAGGAAAATTTAGAATATTCTAAGTGTTTCTTAAAAACAGAAAGGCCATTTTACTTAGTACAGTTGCAGGAATTGATACCAGAAGGTCTGACTGGAGTTCCTAGGCCACTGCAAGAGGTGAGCCATGATTAGCTCAGGAACAATTAATCTAATAAGTATTCCTGTATTTTGCACTTGGAAATTTGTCAAGAAAGTAGATACTGCATATTTTTACCACGGTACTGTTTGTTTGTTTTTTCAACATTCATCCTGTTTTATTTCATCCTTTAATGTTGACTTTGCTAACTATTCCTATCGTGAAAATAACTGCATTTCTTGCAAAAAAAACATTTATTGCATACTCATTGGCCTATTTTCAACTTTGCAGGGCATCAGGTACTGTGTACACAGCACTAGACATTGCAACAGGACAAGAGGTAAATACTACCATTCAAGCCTTACTCTTTCCCTTTATTTTATATCTGTTGGCTTTTCCTTTTATGATATCCATGTCTTTTGTTTTATTTTGTTTCTTTGTGTGCTGGTACTGGGCTTGAACTCAGGATCTGGGTACTATCTCTGAGCTTTATTACTCACGGCTAGTATTCTACCAGTTGAGCCAAAGCTGTGCTTCTGGCTTTTTGGTGAATAACTGAAGATAATGAATCTTACAGCCATTCATACTTGGGCTGCCTTCAAATTGTGATCTTCACATCTCAGCCTCCTGAGTAGCTAGGATTATAGGCATGAGCTATGAGTGCCCGGCTAGTATCCATGTCTTTTAAAAGTGGGTAACAATGAGGTGAGATGAGAGTTTTGTTATTTTTATCCAACGCAACTGAAGTGATGATTTACCCAAGGAAAAGGGCATTGGAGTACAGAGAAAGACCTTACTAGGTAAAGAGTTTATATATGTCTCCTTTTGTCTCCAAAATTTATTTGTGGTTATTGTAATAATTATGTCATTTTTAATTATCATTCAGGTGGCTATAAAACAGATGAACCTTCAGCAGCAACCCAAAAAGGAATTAATTATTAATGAAATTCTGGTCATGAGGGAAAATAAGAATCCTAACATTGTTAACTATTTAGACAGGTAAGTGTTTTATTATGTACTTGTTTTCTTTATGGGAGGACATTTTCTTGGCCAAATATTTTCTTGGAGATGTATTCATCTAATAATCATTCTACAAATATTACTCAAATGCTACCAAGTAGCTTCACCCAAAATATCTATATCCATCCATCAAACATGTGAAAAAACATTTTATGGGCCTGCTTCTAAACATAAACAGTTATTGTAATTTCCTTTGGAGGACTGTGCTGCAGTGTTGGCAGGAAATGGACTGTTGCTTGGAAGAGAAAGCAGTAGTGTTTTAAGCATCCCATCAAGTATGTTTGGAGTCTGTATGGTCGATGGGAGCTAAGTGAAGAAGGCTGAGTACAATGGTCTTGCTTTAATGGGTGCTTTGTGATTAACTGACAGTGAGGTCTAGGGAATTGAGACTTTAATCTTAAGCCTTTCTCATAAAGCAGGTAATTAATGTCTCTTTTATCAGTTATTAACAGTGTTATAAATAGGCATTTAAAGACAGCGCTAACTCTTCTCTTGAGGTTAACATCTGTCTTATTCAGTTTAGCAGCACAGTGTTGTGTTCTCTGTGGGGATACAAAGGAAATAAAGTTGGATCTTCCACCTCTCTGAGCTTAAAATCTTTTAAGCATCTAGGGCTGTCATAGAGAAGGAAAAAGTGGTAGTTGGATTTTAGAATATTTAATTCAAAATTTATTCATGTTTTATTACCTTTAATTATCCAAAGGAGTTTTTATTCAACATGTCAGTCTATGACTACGATGCATCTTGATCAGTGTTGCCTATCCATAATTCTCTCCCATCTTTCCCAACCTCATCTATACCTTCAAGTTACATGGTTGAATATTATGACTTTATTTGCCCATCTTTCACCTCCATTTCTCTATCCTCCTTGACCTGCTCCTCTCCTTCAAAATATTCTGGGTCCTTCTTAGAGACTTTAGTTGCTTACCTCACCAGGTTAGATGCAATAAATAGTCCTTGGAACAATTACTTTGTGAAATGTTTCATGGAGGGATACCACCACACACACTGCATCTCCCCTCACATACTCACCACCCACATTCCACCATCATACACAGAAGATTCGCTGCTCATTGTGACATATATGCAGCCGCTGTGCCCTCTCTGTTACTCTCCCTCCACCCTCCTCTCCTCATGCCTACCCAAACCAATCTCACTAGATTTCACTGTTCCAATTTTACATATATACATAATGTATTCAGGTCACATTCATCATCCTTTACCTCCTCTGTTCATCTTACCCTGTTGCACTAATGCTCACATCCCAGACAGGACATGCTTTATCTTTATGGATGGTACCGCTTTGAAGGTGTTTCACCATTGTATTTCATACCTAAATACAGTATTTTAATCAGATTTTCCCATTTGGGGAAGGATGCTACCAACACACCTCTAACAGCTCTGCTCACCTGGATCACACTCCCTACATGCGCACACGCATGGATGTGCACACACACACACACACACACACACACACACACACACACACACATATGGAGCATCCTTTCAAATGCTAAAGGAGAAAGTTGTCTTCTCTCCCCTCCCATGGGTCCTATTCTTCCATGTCTGTCTAGTTCACTGTACAGGTGTGGGTTGTACAACCACCCCCAGAGGACTTACCTCCCTCCCTTCCCACTCACCCTCTTCCCCCCTTTCCTTCTATCTCTCTCCCCAACAGCACAGAGCACACAGAAATCCATATCTCATCACCATTGTGATTTTATTTTCATCATCCTTTGTCTCGTTGGATTCACGAGAACAAGGAAGGGGATGGACCACTCGCCAGCGGCGAGGGTCCTCGTGACCTCTCAGAAGGACCGGCAGGATAGCCCTGGCTTGGCTTTCATCTTAGTAGCTACTGAGATGGTCACTAAAGATGACGGACCTCTCTTAACTTGGTCTTTTGGGGGCTCACGTTGGTGCAGGCGCTTATTAGGGAGGCGTTTCTTAGTAACACGACCACAAATTGGTGATGGTCCTGGCTCCTCCTCCGGTATAGGTGAAGCAGGTCTGCTGGTGACAATAACTCTCCACTGCCCAGACCTGCCACGGCGCCTGAGATGACCCACCACTGCAGTTGTTGCTCGGGCCTGGAAGGAGAATGGGAAGTTGTTAGGCACGGCCTGGAGAGGAGAGAGTGGGAGATGAGGACAGGGAATCCACAGAAGGGATAAGGGCTGGGAACACTTTGTGTTGGGGAAGCCAGGGTAGAACTTGGTCCTTTTCTTTTTGCAGGACTGGGATTTGAACTCAGGGCCTCACTCTTTCTAGGCAGCCACTCTACCACTTGAGCCACACATCTAGCCCCGCAGGGTAGAACTTGGGAAAGGAGTGAAGGGGAAGGGAGGACCTGGGATGTGTCACCTCACCTTTCTTTTACACCGTCGACGACGTCGAGAAACGGTCTTCCTTTTGTTTCTCACGCGTTTGCTGGATCTTCCCCGCTGGAATGAAGTTCCCTCCTGGGCATCAGCCGCTGCTGCAGCAGCAGCCATGCTCCGCGTTATCACCACCATCCTTCCTTTTTTGTAGGCTGCAGCGGTCTGACCCCCTGGGCCACAGGACACTCATATATATACCCATCATGACAGTGTGGCCACGCCCTTAGTCATTGTTAGGTCAGCAAGTCACCCCCAGCCAGCCAATCACTGACCAGGGCGGGGTTTACACATCACAAAGCATCATCCTGGCTCCTGTGGAGATGGGGCTTGTAAAGGGGAAAGAGGGAGAAGTTTCTGGAAAGGGAGGCTTGCCTCTAAGTATTTGTTCAAAGGGGTTCAATTCAATATGTTAGGCACAAGGCATTTTGGTTGATGTGGCCCCTTCATTCATTCTCCCCCATCTCTTCCAACCCCACCATCTCTACAAGTTACTTGGTTCCATTGTCACATATGTACATAGAATATTAAGAGTTCCCCTTCCTGTCTCCTGTCTACCCCCTCACCTTGACCTTCCCCTTCCCAACACATGTTTATGTTCCAGCTTCTTGACATTAATTTTGTTAAGCCATAAATTAGTTCTTTGAAGGAGAATCGCCCCTGCATATGACAAACAAATAAGTGTTTCCAACCCTGTCCTTTAAAGTTCATCTGCAGCAGAGTGACCTGGAGTCATTTCACATATTTAATTGGTAAAATTTACATTTCTACAGAAATGCAGTTTTTAGGCTGCTTTCCATGATTAATGAAGTAGAGTTAGCGAATTTTCTTTCTTAGCATGCTTCTCAGAGGGATCTTAGGGGCAATATGTTCTGGAGTGGATAGAAAGTCTTGCTTCATAGTGATATGAATGAAAGCAGATTGGACTCTTTGGAGATTATGCTGTTCCCTATAATTCTTTTCTATTGTTTATTAGGGAGCCAGAGAGATCTAATAGTACTGCTGATGTGTCATCAGATGATCCCAGGTGATTTGAATACTCTCATGCTCTTTTCCTGAATGGTAGGGCTCTTATCTTTGGACTCCATACTTCATTGCTTGGAGTATATTTCTTAAAGATAATAGGCATAGCTGTGTGCTCACGCCTGTAATCCTAGCTACTCATGAGGCTGAGATCTGAGGATTGCAGTTTGAAGCCAGCTTGGGCAGGAAAGTTCATGAAACTTATCTGCAATAAACTACTCAGAATATGCTGGAAGTAGCACTATGGCTTAAGGGTAGAGCTCTTGCCGTGAGCACAAAAAAAAACTCAGGGATAGTACCTAAGCCTTGAGTTCAAGCCCCAGGAACAGCAAAAAAAGATAATACGCATCATTCTTATCATCCTTTTCACATTTGACTTCTATGAGAATGTAGACCTAAAGAATATTCATCACTTTTTTAGTTCCAAGTCAAAATCTTTTTTCTTTTTTATTACAGCTACTTAGTAGGTGATGAACTGTGGGTAGTCATGGAATACTTGGCTGGTGGCTCTTTAACTGATGTGGTCACAGAGACTTGTATGGATGAAGGACAGATAGCAGCAGTCTGCAGAGAGGTAAGACAATAGAATATTTCTTATTGATGAGGACAACGTGAGCCATTTGGTTAGTGTTCTCTTTCTGCTTGTTTACAATGTGTACAACCTCAAGATAACAACAGTATAACTTTTCTACTAAAAACAGAAAAAAAAGTGCAAAGACTAATTTCAACTTACAACATAACTTAAAAGCAATTCCACCTACTCACCTCCAAGTCATTTATTTTAGTTACTTTTCTGGGGATCTTTGGAGCTCCATTATACCATTCAGGATGGATTATACCTCTGGTCTCATACTGTAATGTCAATAAACATGAAAAATGATGATGTTCATGTGGACCTCTTTTCTCATTTAAGGAAGATTTTACACAATAGTAACTTTGTAAATACAGATCACATTATATTCCAATTATTTTCTAGAAGGCAACTTAAGGACCTACCTCCACATAGAAAACAATTGTTTCCATAGTTCAATCTGAACATTCCTCAGTCCTTCCCTGTGCTAGAAGGTCTATTTCATAGAGGAAAACAGTCAGATAGCAGGTAGTGCCCTTAGTTCCAAGATAAATTACAGATATTTTATTTTTTTGTTTTCTTCAATAGTTTTAAAATAAAATACTCTACATTAGAGTCTCATGCCGAATGTCATCATCTTCCTCATTTGTTTAGATAAGCTTTTCTACAAACAAAAGCAAAAACAGACTCATTGAAACTTCACCAGTGATATGGAAACAAACACATTTCATTTCCATATATTAAGTAATTCCTGTAAATTTCCTCCTTTCTTGTTTGCCTCTCTTATTTTCCATACCTGAAACATGCACACATGGAAAAACTCTGGTTTCTCTAGTCAGTCAAGAGAATATTGTACCTTGTGTATGTTTTTATATTTTATAATTTTGTATGTTCATATTTTGTATCGGCTTTTATATTTTAGCATTTGCAATAAAAAGGCATATCCAAATGAGTACCTGTAGTTTCTTCATAGCACAGGAGCCATTCCTAAATCAGGCTGTTCATCAGAATCAGTTTAAGGAACTTATTTCAGAAGCACATTCTTATGTCACATTACAGAACTAATGAATCATATAATACTTCATGTAAACTGCTTCTTCCAATATTTATCTGAAACAATCTTCATCCTGGAGATGAGGCCAAAATATTATATTTATTTGTTAGTATCACTGTATGAATAACTATACCATGTATCTCATCCTCATTCTTCACAGCTTAGTCTGACATGGGAGCCATCAAATGTATAAACCTAATGAAAATCAATGGAGTATATATTAATTTTTAAGTGGTATTAGAACATTAACTAATCTATTTCAGTTGACATAGAGTGACACCCTTGCTCAAAAATCTGTCTAGAAATGGAACTTAGAATCTTAAAAAAATATGATATAATTAGAACTTTCTTCTCATTCAATAGTGCCTCCAAGCTTTGGATTTCTTGCACTCAAACCAAGTAATCCATAGAGACATAAAGAGTGACAATATTCTTCTCGGGATGGACGGTTCTGTTAAATTGAGTAGGTATTTTGATTCAGATAATGTTTGAGAAAATAGGGAATTTCTGCTTTTCTACTATCTTAATACAATAATGACCACTGAAAGGGATTTCCTTGAAAGCAGTTATAATCCAAAGAATTTGTCTAACACTCTTTCCTGTAGATTGTGATTGGATTTTTTTAATATTTCAGAATTTCTAATGGCTTCTAGAAATATGAAAGATTCTATAAGTTTTAAGAAACAGTATTGGGGAGAGAACTATGACTGAAGTCTAGAGAAAAGGCTTTAGTCAATTATTTCAAAAGGCATTAAAATCAGGACCAGCAAATTACTTCTGGGCCCTTTGCCAAGATCAAATACAGTAAAATTAGGAGCTGCCAAGAGATTGGGTAACAAAAATTATGAGCTGGGCAGTAGTGGAATTCCAGGGTCTAATCAAAGAAGCTTCAGTCTTATCTGAAAGTAACCTATATTATCAAAAGACAACGATTTGGGTTTATTTTAATTGACGTTTCTTCTCTACAGCTGACTTTGGGTTCTGTGCCCAGATCACTCCTGAGCAAAGTAAACGAAGCACTATGGTGGGAACACCCTATTGGATGGCACCAGAGGTGGTAACTCGAAAAGCTTATGGTCCAAAAGTTGATATCTGGTCTCTGGGAATTATGGCAATTGAAATGGTGGAAGGTGAACCCCCTTACCTTAATGAAAATCCACTCAGGGTAAGTCAGAAGAAAACTCAGGTACTTCATCCCAAGAAACCAGGAAAGACCAAGTATCACTCTTGATTCTATCAAAAGTGTCAAGAACAGGCTTTTCCCTGGGACAAGTAACAGGAGCACCAAGTTATAGTTTAAAAGTTATCAGGTTTGAGAGTGTGGCCCAAGTGGTAGAGCATCTACCTTGCAAGTATGGAGTTCTGAGTTCAAATCGCAGTATTGCCAAAAAGAGAAACACTTTTTCTCCCTCTTTCCCTTTCTCATCTTCCCACCCTTCTTTCCTCCTTTCTTTTCTTGCTTCTTTCTTTTCTTTGGTGACCATAAAATCAATGATGCCTAGCTATGTGGAAGGCATAATTAGGAACATCACAATCCAAAGACATCAGGTTGGAAAAACCCAGCATTGTATTCAAAAGAATAAAACAAGGAGTATGGTTCAAGTTGTAGAGTACTCTTCTAAGCAAGCAAAGGCTCTGAGTTCAAAACCCCAGTATTGCCAAAAATCAAATAACTAACATTAATAGGAGTTTTAAGATTTTTCTTAGGGCATCTCAACAGGTTCCTAAAATTTCTTGGTCTCAATATTTCTAATGACATGAGCTCTTTAAAGTATTTAGTATATAGTTTTCTACTATTACAAAACAACAGAAGAAATTCAGGAAATAGAAGATGTGGGGAATAAGGGGTTGTTTTTATCACGTCATGCTTAAATGATCTATCTAGGAAACACTTGCTTTGTAATTACTTTGACAAAGTAAATAAATGCATTTCTAGAGCAGCTATATTTTTTAAAAATTGGATTTTCCTTCATTATCAGTAATGATTTATTGAGCAACAACGGCTTGGTGAAGTATTGAATGTAATACAGAGATAGTACCAGCCTGGTGAAATCACAAACTTAATTAGAAGACTGTCAAGAAGAAAATGAATGTAAACAGTTTGGGTTGGATAACTCAGCTTGCTACTGTAAAATTAAATGTTTCAACCTCATATGGTCCAATTATGTCTCCAAAGCAAAAACTCAATTTTGTAGCTTAACCCCACCATCCTCATTCAGAGATGTGCTGTTGATCATAAGGGGAAAATAGTAAGCAAGAATAAAAATAAGAAAAAGAAGTGCTTGCTCAGAACACAAGTCAAAGCCATTGTCTTGTACATAGCCTAATCTGAGCCACAAATTTACTTCATACACATAAAGGATATGAAGTTGAAGGGGGTTGGGGAGAGGATGGGAAGGGATGGGAAGGGGAAACAAAGGAGGAGGCTACAAAGCTTGATAAGAAATGTATTCATTATCTTGCCCATGTAATTGTAACCCCTCTGTACAGTATTTTCACAATAAAAATAAAAATTAAAAAAAGAAATATGCACAAATTCAAATTCTACCCCCATAAATGATGCATCATACCTCTGATAAAGGCATATTATCTACAACATTACCAATAAGTCTAAAATTGAATTTTATCCTTGGCATACAAAAAATTGTCCTTATTAAATAGTAAAGCATTTTTTCTTTAAGCTTGCAAAATCCATATTGAAACCAAATATTTGTAGCTTTCTATACGTGCAAAGCAACCTATGAGCTAATTGTCTAGTTTTTTTCACTTGACCATTTTGCTACTGAGAGCTTCATTCCCTATGTATGCACAGGAGCAGTCTTCTCCCAACCCGCTTCCAGTTTCTCTTTGGTACTTGTCCTCTCATCCTTGAACTGATTAGAAAACAAGAGATATGAGTGAGTGCCCTAATGAATGTTTTGGGCTATTACTCTGGTCTCATGAAACAGTCTGGAAGTGAGATGTGCACATTGATTAGCTGCCTGCAGGGTTGAGTGGAAAAGAAGGGCCCTTTCCCACCATTTGTGGGTCAGCTCTCCATGAATTTAATAAAGTACCCCCCCTGACCTATGGACCAGAGCATCAGGATAATTACATGGGCTTTCTCTACCTTTGCCCATTAAAAAAAACAGGACTGGAAGAACACATCAGGCCTGTTGTTTCCATGGATTTCCTCCTCTAAGTCTTTGGAGTTTGGAGGCACTAAACAGATTATGGCTATTTTGCTTTCTACCATCTAATGAGTAATTTATAACATGCAGAATTTAAGGATTAAATAAAATGGCTTTGTAAAACAACTTGTCTCCATAAGGCATTTATTACCTTCTTCTGTTTCCCAATTATAATTGATCGCTCTTTAGCCAGGCTGCTAATTGTTAGAAAAAAGGAAACAAGTTTTAATCTTTATAGGCATCTTCTAGCCTTAGATTAGAACTCATAATTAACAGCTTGTCTTAGAATCCATTATATCTAAGCAAGTACGTGCAGATTAACAAACCACAAGGTTCAGGAAGCCTACATTAAGGCCATGACAAAAAGACCTGCCAGAAAGACCACCCTGTTGAATTCCACTGATAAAATTTTACTCTGAATTTCCTCATTATTTTCCTTCTGTGATCAGCTTCCAATTAATCAGCAAGTCCATATTGAGCCAATCCTATTCTGAGACTATCTCTCCTAGACAACAGAAATACTTTTAAACCTTTGAGTTCAAATATGCTGTCTTCATGTTATCTTAAAGAAAACAATGTCTCAGTCTAGATGCCCTTATTTGGGAGTTAAAAAATGTAGTCATTAAAACTATGGTGAGATTGGAGAGAAAAAGATGTAACATGAACCTGAAGGGAGCCTGCATTTTCTTGGATCTTGCTTACCAGGCCATATGTGGGGAATTTGTGGGGAAATACAAAATCAGCTAGAGTTTTCAAAGGAGAGGTATCAAGGAGTGTAGGATTCACTCTGCTTTTTTTTTTTTTTTTTTTTGTCGGTCGTGGGGCTTGAACTCTGGGTCTGGGCGCTGTTCCTGTGCTCTTCAGCTCAAGGCGAGCACTCTACCGCTTGAGCCACAGTGCCTCCTCAGATTTACTAGGGGTTTATTGGAGATGAGTCTCTGGGACTTTGTTTCCCCGGCTGGCTTTGAACCGCAATCCTCAGATCTCAATCGCAATCCTCCTCCTGTGTAACTAGGATTACAAGCGGGAGCCACCGGCACCGTATAGCACTCTACCAGTTGAACCACAGCTCCACGTGCAACCTTTTCTGAGTAGTTTATTGGCAATAAGAGTCCCATGGACTTTTCCTACCCAGGCTGACTTCAAACAGCAATCCTTGGATCTCAGTCTACTGAGTAGCTAGGATTACACGTGTGAGTCACCAACATCCAGTTTCATTGTTTCCTTTAAAATCCTTCAAATACTACCTGTCACCTAGACACTGTTTTTAGGTTTTTGGGTAGGCCTATTAGAAGAAAGAAAAGGAAAGGAAGGGAAGGGGAGGGGAGGGAAGGGAAGGGAAGAGAAGGGAAGGGAGAAAAAAGTGCAAAGAAGATAGTGTGGTAAAATGGAGGGTGGCATGCAATTGTAGAAAAAATAATGGGGTATCAGTAATCAGGCAGGTCTAGGTTTCCTGACTCTGCAACCTACCAGCCATCTACCAGCTGTATGACTTACTACAAGTCTCCTAAAACCTTTTTGAGCCATTTTGACTTTTATAAAATAAGAATAATATCTATCTTACTGAGTTGGCATGAAAGCTAAATGAATAGTTGTGTGTCAGTGGCTCATGACTGAGATCTGAGGATATTGGTTGAAAGCCTCTATGGACAGGAAAGATCATGAGATTCTTATCTCCAATTAATCACCAAACTGCTGGAAGTGGTCGTGGGGCTCAAGTGGTAGAGCACTAGCCTTGAGCAAAACAGCTCAGGAACAGCACTTAGTCCCTGAGATCAAGCCCCTGGATGGACATAAAAAATGAATATTATGTGTAAATCACCTCACACTGTATCTAGCTTATTGTAAAGAAACTGTGAAAACTCATGTATGAGTAGAAAGGGAAAATAGAGGAACAGTGCTTGGAGTGATTTTACTCGCAAGTGAAATGAGATTGAACTCACCACACTCTCTAGCACTTTCCCACTCTCCCAACCCAATGAGTAGAGGATTCTTTACTGTTCAGTATAATTAGCATAGCAGCTAACACTGAACAGGACATGCTCAAGGTGAAGTCTCCAATATGGTATACATTTCAATATTGTTTACATTGTGGCTTCTTTCTGTTTTTGATGTGTCAGCTGCAATTGAGCAGACCCTCTATGAATATTGCTTGTTAACATATATTTGATGCAAGGAATTGGCCACTTTCCCCACAGTTATAAAATGATTGGGTTTTCTTTTAATGTAAATTCTTCTGTAGTAGTTGCCCTAATTTTCTTATAAAATGCTTTTTAAAGGTCAGAGTGTTATTAACTATATTGATGTTATGAAGTTGGTACCCTTCTAGAGACAGAAAAGAGACAACCTTCTTACCATCCCCCACTGCCTGAAGACTTTGCACTTAACATAATTGGCCTTGGACATGTTGTTCTGTGATTCATGAGCATTTTTAATGAAGCCGCCAGTAAAAAAAAAAAAAAAAAAAAAATCCTTGTTCCTTCTGTTCCCTTAAGTGAGTGGGATTAAAAATTCAGTCATACTTTGTGTATGTGCTAGCCAAATGTTGGCCTTCTATTGATAAGAGTTTTTTGTTCATTAAAGTTATGTTTTTAGAAACTCTAATTATAATGACAATTCTATTTATTTATTTATTTATTGTGGTCGTGGGGCCTGAACTCTGGGTCTGGGCGCTGTCCCTCAATTCTTCAGCTCAAGTTAGCACCTTACCACTTGAGCCACAGGGCCACTTCCAGCTTTTTTCTATGTGGTGCTGAGGAATCAAACCCAGGGCTTCGTGCATGCGAGGCAAGCACTCTACCACTGAGACAACTTCCCAGCCCCATGACTTAATTCTAAATAAGGGGCATGATCACTTCTGCAAAATAGAACTTGGATTTGTTTTGTTCCTTAGTACAAAGATGGCATCTTCTTTTTAAACAACTGCATTCACAAATAATTGAGCTAGATCAACAGGTTTTGATGGAATTTGGTATTTGTAAAGTCTCATTTTTTAATCCTTTTTTGTGTAGTTTTCCAAACCTTTGTCCAAGTATTCTATTTCTATTCTTGTTTTCAGCATCTGTGAGGTTGTATCAAACATTGAGCAATGGAAGACAGTTACTAGTATCAATGCTAAAAAATAATATGTAGTATAAATAATGAACCATGGATAATATACCAGTGGTTCTCCTCTTTGTTTACACAAGGGAATCATCTGTGGCACTTAAAAACCAAATGGTACTAGATTCTAACTTTTAGAGAAAGGTGGTACCCAAGACTAGATGAAATACAAAGCTATATGGTAAGTCTATTATGCTGCACTGTACATTCCACCTAAAAATTATGAGTAACAGTGGCAAATCCTTCTAGAAATCATGTTCAGATCTGCCTGTCTCAGACTTAGCAGTCCAGTAACATTAGTTTTTAAATGCTGTTACTTAAATATGTATGTCCATGATATGTCATTTTCTTCTTCAAATTTGCTTCTCCTGAAAATAGTTTATCATTATAATGTGGAAGCTACTATGTACTTAACACATATATTTAGAGTCTCTATTATAGTCATCAGTCTAGCTGTTCATGATGAAGGGTGCATTATATTTATGTCCAGGTATCGATATGGAAGAGCAGACTTCTAAATTCAAACTTGTTTTCTACATTAACAGGCTCCTTATCATCCTCTTTTTTTCAGCCTTAAAACTTCATGCAAATGTTAGTTTTCTCACTTTTTGTTAGAGGATCATGGTTATATCTACGGCAGAAAGTCAAGTAGAATTAGAGATCTCTAGCCACTGAAACACAGAAAATAAGTCCAAATTTCATCTTATTC
Organism: Dipodomys ordii; assembly: GCF_000151885.1. Taxonomy (NCBI): domain Eukaryota; kingdom Metazoa; phylum Chordata; class Mammalia; order Rodentia; family Heteromyidae; genus Dipodomys; species Dipodomys ordii. The sequence goes on from NW_012267304.1 coordinate 6,149,801, forward strand.
CTCCAACCACTGGAAGCTGTGCTGTGGATTGGAATGTCTGGGTTTGATGGCGCGTGCTCATTTGGAATTAAAGTCAGACATAAACTTCCTGAGCACCAGAGAAGCAAGCATACTCTGCTAGCACTCAGTCAATATTGTTTTGAATGTATTTCAGGAGGAGCTGGGAGCATTCCCTTCTTTTTCCGTAAGCCACTATGGAACAGCAAAGTTTATTGATGAGTTGTTGACATTCTTCCTTTTGAGGGCTAACCTATGCTGAAAAGGAGGGCAAGGGGAGAGTTGGGATACCTACAAGTAAAATAATTATAGAACAGTTACGAGGTTCCTTTTTAATCAGAACAAAAGATTGCCTGTCAAAAGACAGACAGCTCTTAAGAAGCATTGATTGTCAAAAATTCAGCATAGGAAAATGGGACTTAGCCATAGGAAAGCTGAAAGTCTCATTTAGAGTGTAATTCAGAAGCAGACAGCTCAACCTGGTGAATTATGATCCAGAAGACAGCCAAATAAGAAATTGATTCCACAGCAAAGTAAAATCCAAGAAACTCTGACCTAGAGAAGAGGAGGGAAAGATAGTTTAAAAATATGGGGACCAGAGGCGCACTGTTGGCCAAGTCTGACATTTCCTTATCCTATGATTCTCTCCATTCTTCAGCATGGTTTGGGTATAATCCAGGGATGTGTATGGCTAGTTCTCTAACAGTTCTCATACTCATAACAAGTAGTTAAGACCCTCAGAATAAAACTTTATTCTAAAGAGAATAATCTTGGATTATTATGATGTGCATTTGCCCAATGAAATGCCATTCACATGATTTTCCACCTCCCATGGCTTTTAAGATTCACACATTTGCCAATGAAAAATGACTTTGCCAAGAATGTCAGTGTTTTCTTTGTAATTAAGGTTTTTTTCTGACCTTTGATGTCATTTTGATTTATGCTTTTCTAATCTAGAAGCAGTATCATTTTAGAAAAACATTTGCATTCTTATGAATAGTTACTCTGAAATATCTTGGAAAAGGCTCTCAGTAAAGAAGGTTAAATTCATTAAGAAAAATCTTGGTTTTGATGCAGGGAAAGTCAGAGTTTAAACCATATTTCAAGAATCAAGCTAGCTTTTTTGCTACAGCATTCCCTGTGATTTCTTTCCTTTATTTTTGAAGGAAATTTTTAAAAAATTGTCTCCTTACTCAGATGACAAAGTATCCAATAAATGTGAGAGAACTGGAAAAGGAGCTTTCTAGTGTCCCCACTAATTTTATATATTATGTGAGTTGAAGAGTGAATTATCTTCCCAACTGTACCAGTATGGAATTATGTGACCTTATATAGGTTATCTCTTGCTAAGCTTCCATTTCCTATTGTTTCTGATGAGTAGAATTAGATTAGTCAAGTGATTATTTTCCATTAGGTTCCACAAAGCTCTAGAGTTGCTTAGAGTTCCTTGGGTTGTTATAGGGGCCGAGGGAAATCTCCTTGTAGAGTTCTTGGTTCCTGAAAAATAGTTTATTTTCTATATTGAGTTATCACATGAGATTTACTTTGGTAAAGACAGAATATGTGGGTTCCTTCCTTTGATTTTGTGTACTTTGACTACATGTGGGCTCCAGCTTTCTATAGCTCCGTCAAAAGGGCTATCAATAGAGTGAGTGTTGTCTTTAAGAGTGCTTTCAAAGGAATGATCTTCAGAAAACACCTTTGGGACATTTGTCTGATCATTTCCAGATTAAATCCATGTCCTATATAGTGGAAAGATCTTCCTTGTCTTACCAGGCAAACACATTTGATCACAGTGTGAAACATGCTGCATGTGGGACTTGGTAACCTCATGTTGATAGTAATACTGAAGAGAAACTGGTGAAGAACACTAGTGATAAAGATGTTACATGAACATATAGTCTACACTCTGCAGGATGATGGAAAAGGTTGTATATTGTTCTATACAGAGCTGTTCAGCTGATTAGCTACCCTTAAGAAAAGTTGAAATCAGTTTATGTGAGCAATAATGCATGTTTCTCAGATCACATCACAGTCAGCTTGATTTAATCTGAATATGGTAATTAAAAAAATAAAATAAAGAAAAAAGGAAAAGCCCCAAAGAATCAGGGATTTAGTTAGTTCTTCCCTGCTCTAAATGTTCTGGGATGAGACATGAACAAATGTAGAATGTTGAAAGGTACCTATGACAGGAAATTGGGTGTGTGCTGAAGAAAAAAATGGGAGGTTTGGATAATAATGTGTTAAATATAGATGACAAATTTTTTCTGAATAAGTTTTCTCATTTTAACTTTAATTTTTAAGTAATATACTAATGTGATAAAGTGTAATATTTTAATAAATTTTTTATTGTGAAAATACTGTACAGAGGGGTTACAATCACTAAAGTGTAGTATTTTGGCATATACATATAGTCTATGCTGACCAAATCAGGGAAATTAGCATTTCCATCTCCTTATCAGTTCAGATGGTACTGACCTAATTAGCATATATTCCTTAATTACCTGTTACTATCAGTCTACAGGGAAATATATCTATATGTTTATTTTAAATGGCTTTTAAAGGATGAAGCAAAAAAACAACAAAGTCCTTGTCATAATTTGGTGTCAGATGAGAATTTTCATGCAAGACAGGAAGGAAGCTAAAGCAAATCACACTGCTATTACAGAAGACTATTAAGTTGAATCAAATATGGGATCCAATCCTGCTTAAAACTTAGTGATTTAATTTTGAAGATTGGTGCTTGTTTACTGTTTTCAGAGGAAAAGGAAATGTTAGGACTATCTGAAATCCATCAATACATCATAAGCAACAATATATTCTGGACTTTAACCTCTGAAAATTCAGTCCATGAACAAACTAAGTCAAGGTGTCAAGTCACTCATTGTCAAATCTTGCTTATTAAACAATGAGTTGAAAGTCTAAAATGATAAAAGAATCTGGAAGTCAGTAAAATACAGACAATACCAGAATGTACATGCTACATATAATGTTTCTTCTCACACACAGAGAGAAATACAGTATGCAAATCTTCAAAGTGGACATTCCCAATTTCCAAGATAGAGAGAATGATTGGCTGCAAAATGATCTGCTTCCTCTGTAGAAATAAACTAAGGCAGTTGTTCATAATGAATTTTCCTTAGTTCTTGACTATCCATGTTTCTCTCTGCTGGAATTAACTTAGAGACTGGGAAGAGAGGTGGTTTTGAACTGCAGTCCAGATAATGGGCTATGGATGCATAACACCTGGATCCAAATACTGATTCTTGCTTTGTCAATTATTAATTTTAATCCCATGGGACCATTTACTTTCTTGTCAATGATGATTGTAATAGTCTACCTCAGGAGGTTGTTGTGTGAATTACATGAGTAATAATTATTCAATAAATCTTATATCTCGGCATACAGATATTGAGATACAGGTAAAAGCTTTTTGGATTTTTTTTATAGTTTAGGTACATTCTAAGTTTAATAGACTTTTGTGAATTAGGCCTTAAGCCCATGTACCATGTATGATAGTTTCCATGGAAAGTGTATTTTGGGACCCCAATATTTGTGTTACTAAAAGAGTTTTTGTTTTTACTACACCTTTATCCTGTTTGTAAAGTGTGTCTTCATATTGATTCTGAAGTCTTTTATAGTTGCTATCACATTTCCATATAAGTCCTCTGGTTTGTTTTTTGATGTTTTAACACAAACTTTATAAACTGTTATAATGAACTGAAGTCACAAACTAAAGCTTTTAATTAAATGGTTAGTTCTGTTGCAAAACTGACTTAATGAAAATTTATTGGGTACATATGGATTGTTTTGGAACTTCTTTAAAGAGATGTGGTCATTTCTATGATGACTGCTTTGATCTTTCCAAACTTGAGGAAATTGCCAATAAGGTAAATTGAATTATCCCTTCAACTGGATAAACTCATTTTCTCTTAGTGCTTAGGTAAATTTAGTTGCACATCAGGGTCAGTAATATCTGTGTTCTATGTCAAGATAAATATCTAAATAGAGTTATGCAGAATTCTGAAACATTACAAACCTTACAAACTTTAAGTAATGTGTATATCACAATAAAGCCGTAATTTCTGCCATTCATTGTCCTTTTCACATTATAAATAAAGCCAGTTAAGATGAAACTCATATTGCCTCATGTTAGGGGGAAAAAGCAGACCTTTTATTTTTTTATTAGCAGATTAATCAAGAGAAATTTCTGTGCTCTAAGTGAGCCAGAGAAGATAAGTTTCTGGACTGTTTCAAGTTCCAGAAACTATTTATTTTCTCCCTCAGCTCTTTGAGTTTGTCCATATTAGACACTTTGTAGTCATCTTTCTCTAGTTTTCCACCCTTGAATTTTTGGCATTACTAGAATTTGAACACAGGAACTCTCACTTACTAGGCTAGCTAGCTCTCTACCATTAAGTCATGCCTCCAACTGTATTTTTTTTACTAGGTATTTGTGAGATAGGACCTTACTTCCCACTGACTGTTGGCCTGAGCCAAGATGCACCTACTTTAGTCTTCCCTTACTTGCTGGAATGTTACACATGTGCCATCATGTCTGGCATCCCTCCATGGACATGGAGTCATGCATAGTTTTCATCCCTGGGCTGGCCTGGAACTGCATTCCTCCTGTTAATTTTAGCCTTCCGCATAGATTAAGATGGCAGGTACATGCTACTACATATAGATATCAATTGAAAAGGAGTCTCCCAAACACCGAGGATTACAGGCACCACCCTCTATTTCCTTCCCTTTGATGGCAACACTTTATTTTCACTGCTCCAGGAACTCCTTTCTTTCTTCTACAATAAGCAGTGGCTAGTCAAAGGTTATCACATGCCAGGCTTCATCAACTGAGAAAAGGTACTTCATCTTTGTGTATTTTATATTTTAATAGTTTAGGTTCTTAGCTTTTGTGCTTCTATACCAATCTCTCAAATTTCTAGATCAAGTAGATGTATACATTTTGTCTTCCTTTTCATTCACAACAAAAACACTCATTAAGCACCTATTTTGAACAAATTGCTGCCAAATTTAGATATGATAATGACACAGTTACTACTTTCCATGGGTGTTTGATCCAAAGGAAAAGATAGTTCTGTAAACAAGGATCAAGTATTCATGAACCAATGTGACATGAGATGTAGGTACAAAGGGCATTCGAGAGAATGAGTATCATAAATGGAGATTGCTGAGTGAGGAAAACACAAGGATGCTCCTATGCTTTTTTACTTGTGTCAGAAATAACCAAGTATAGAAGTCACTAGTCTGATTTTCAGTAGCCAATTCATTTTCTTTGAATTTGCACTTGCTCAGATAAAACCAACATGTGTTTATTTATGATTGATTTATTTTTTTTCAGTCTTTCTTCATTTACGTCTTGACTTTGCTCTAAAAATCCCTTTTGCTCTCATTGTTATGTTAGTTACAACAGTACTTGTTTCTTATTAACAAAGATGTGTGTAGTAATTTTCTTTTTTCTTTTTTTTCTTTTTTATTCCCCTTCCTATCCCCCCCCCTGCCCCCCCCCCACTCCCTCCCCCCCACCCACCAAAGTTGTAAAGTTTGTTTTGCGACATAACAACTTGCACATCTCATTGATGCAATGGGTCCACCTGTATTCCTATTTAAAAACTCCACAAATTATACCAACGTCAAATACAATGAAAGCAGGGGTTATACCATGAGGGAAGGACATACAAAGCAAGAAAGTAATTTTCTTTTATATGAAGATAGTCTTCAGCTTACACACAGGATGTATTCCAAAAGTTCATTTTTAAATGAACTCAAAGTGCATTTTCCCATAGAAGTGGCATTAGGCATGGTGATTAGATTTCCAGGTCAGTCCACAAAATCCAGTTTAGCCCACCTTATAACTGAAACGTATGGATTTTTGCAATGGAAGTCAGTTGGAAATAATACTGTAGCACTTTAAATGAAAACAATAAATGAAAAAAGAAGTAGTCTGGGGTTTTGTTTCCCTGAAAGGATAGTACTTGATGAAAAGCTGGTTTAACCCTAGGAGGACAAAGCAAATAGATGAAGATTAGACACCAAGGCCTTTAAAATTTACTTTTAAATAATATTTTGGAGGCTTTTAAAATATTACAGGCAATTGTGTTCTTTGTGGAAACTTTGGAAAACTGAGAAGTGTATTTTAAAAAGTAAGTCACCAATAATATGGCCACTGGGAGAAAACTGTTTAGATGTCAATGTGCTTCAACCTTTTTCATGAGTATTTTTTAAATTGGCTACAATACCAGTATTTATGGTGTATCTACCTGATAAACCATGATGCAGTCATTAAAATGATATTTATGAGGAATATTTAAACATCAAAAACATGCAAGATATAGTGTTGAGAAAAAAAGTAGCCTTGTTCTACTTGCCACCAGATGTTCTTGCATGAGCAAGGAGATTGAAAAATTATTTGTGGTAATTATATTAAGAGCCATGGTAGGGAAAGGATGATGAATTTGCAGCAAAGCTAAAGAGACATCAGGAGGGAGTAAATCTTTTTTTAAAAAAAAAACTAAGGTACCAAAACAAATACAGAGACAAAAGGGGATATACTATAGGGGGATGAACAGACAAAAGAAACAAAAAAATCACATAGTACATTAAAAACAACAACAACAAAGAAAAACCTCTTGTGTCCATGCCTTGGAGGTCATTTCAAAAATCTTCTTAAGAGTTAAGGAACCAGGAATCTGGCACTTGAAAGGTGAGAGGAGGTCTAAGGGAGAGAGGTTAATGAATGAGAGGAAAAGGGGAAGAATGCAGTTATAATAATCAATACATATCTTATGAAATTAAGAAATTTGATCCAGGCACTGGTCATTCACCCCTATAATTCTAGCTATTCAGGAAACTGAGATCTGAGGATCATGGTTTGAAGCCAGCTTGGGTAGGAATCTTTAAGACTCTATTTTCAATTAAACACCAAAAAATGTCTGGAAGCAGAGCTGTGGCTCAAGTGGCAAAACACTATGAGCAAAAATGCTTAGGGAAAGTGTTCAGCCCTGAGTTCAAGCTCCAGGATCAACATGCATGCACACAATTTCACAAGAAATTGTGAAAATAGGGGAGAAAGATGAAAGGGGTGATACCAGTTAAGATGCATTATACTTATGAACTGCTATGTTGAGAATGCTTGTCGAAGTAACCGCTGAGCTAAAGCCAGCCCTGAACTGCTATGTTGAATGGGTACAACTATTTAAAGATAAAATCATAATCGAAAAGATAGACTTAGGGAGATGTTCATATGGGCAGGCATGATGTTAGTGATAATATCTGGAGACAAATTCCAATTTATTCTTCAAGACACTGTTCTAATGCCAATTTCCTCTAAGATTTTTTTCTGAATTCTAGTGTAAATTGCCTTATCCTTGTATTTATGTGGTACTTCATAACTTTCTATATTAGTTCTTATCACTCTCTAGACGTATCCCTCCCTCGATAAATTGTGTGACCTTTGAAAGCCAAATTACTGTCTTGGATCATCAATGTCTAATGCCTCATGAATACTAAATGCTCTATAATTGTTTGCTCATGGGAGGCTTGAAGAATGGTCAGATTGTTCTGCTATTAAGGACCTTCAAGGATGATTTACCTTTGTGATTACTCATGCTCCTGGGCCCAACTCTCTTTTTTTGAAATCTAGAAACTGATTCCTTCAGCAAACTATGAGTTAATGTGTCTCTGTTTTGCTCTTACATGAAAATAATGTCAGAGATGTTTAGCAAGAATTACCAACTTACATTTTTACTATGGTTACATTATTTTCAGGTACCAAGACTACTAGTGTAAACTTTTCTTTCATTTCCCCTAATTTTAGCCAAAACATCATGGGAACTCTAACTTAAACCAATAGGGCTATAACTTCCAAAAGTATTTAAAAACTTGTCTACCACCAGTTGCTTCTCATCTATGCACTATCTTCTGTTTTTTTTATTTCTCAAAATGTATAATCTGTTATTTTCATCCCAGTTCTATTCATAGATATCCTTACTGCCAATATTATCCATTCTAAATGTTACAGAAACATTGAAATGCATGCCACTGGCCTTCTGTAATATGGAAATTTTAGAATACTGAGTATAAATTTGAAGAAAATTGGTCTGTGCATTCTGTGCTAACCCATGAGCCTAATATGTATGTGCTGAATAGATTCTATTTTTTTCTGTAGGCATTATATCTGATAGCCACTAATGGAACCCCAGAGCTCCAGAATCCTGAGAGATTGTCAGCTGTATTCCGTGACTTTTTAAATCGCTGTCTTGAGATGGATGTGGATAGGCGAGGATCTGCCAAGGAGCTTTTGCAGGTGAAAATAAAATAGGACAATTACAAAAAGAGAGTTATATTGAGCTTTCCATCTCAATGTGTGACAGTAGCCGAGTACTGTCAAGAGATATGTACTTTGAGTTAGGCAATTATCATAAATGCAGGCATCAAATACATGGCTCAGTGACAGCTTGCTTCCTTTCTGAAAAGTTGGCGGTTTAATTTGAAAATGTGTTTTGTTTTTCTGGAGTTTTTATTTTGCAAGGAAAAAAAACAATGTGACCCTCTGGTGTTGCTTTTCTTTACCTCTGGATGTTGTATGCATGTGCTCTTGGGGAAGTGCTTTTAACATGATGTTTTAAATGTTGAATTTAATGTGATAGAACACTCTAGATAAAATGTCCTGTAGGCACTTAGAGAAGTAGAGCCAGAGTTTGGGAAAGAGATTAAGTCATAGACAATAAGTTAATAGATTAATGAGGATATATTGAAACAATGAAATTAGATAAAGGAGCTAGAAGATGGGAAGGGATGCGAAGGGAAATCAAAGGAGGAGGCTACAATGCTTGATAAGAAATGTACTCATTATCTTGCCCATGTAAGTGTAACCCCTCTGTACAGTATTTTCACAATAAAAAAGACAAAAAAGAAAAAGGAGCTAGTAAGAGTCAAGTTCTGGTATATATGAGGTCAGAAAAGGAAGTGAAATCCAACAAAAAGTTGGAAAAGGATTAGTTAGTATTTTATTGGAAATTCCCAAGAAAATACAGTGTCACAGGCCCCCAATGAGGAAGCCATTTCAAAGTCACTTGTACTAACTACCATAGAGTAGCTAAAAGAAAGAAAAAATGGTGGAAGCTAGGTGCTTGTGGTTCAACCTAGCTGACATCTGAATATTGCAGCTCAATATAAACCCCAGCAGACAAATCCACAAGGTGTATATCCTGAATTAACTAGCAAAAAGCCAGAAGTGGAGGCATGGCTCAAGTGATAGAATATAAGCCTTGAGTAAAAAAGCCAAATGAGAGCTTGAGAGCCTGTGTTGAAGTTCCAGTGACAACGTTAAAAAATAAAAACTAAAAAAAAAAAGGAGAACAGGGAAGTGATGGAGACACAACATTATACTTCACAATTAGAAAGCTATTGGTTTCAGAGCAAAATTCTTTAGTGGTCCGATGAAGACATTTTCAAGCATGAGCTCTGCCCCAGATAATTTCATCAGTCTAAGAAAATCACTAAGTCCATTTCAAATTCAGCGAGCATTTACCAGAAACACAAGAGTTTCTAGCCATGCTAGTCATTTTCTACAGGGTTGCATGATACTAAAAGACAAACTATAATCTGAAGGAAAAAGCTGGCCCAAGCTTTTTTTTCATTAAATGGTGTTTAGTTGGGTGATACAGTTTAATGAAGAAAAGGATGCTGGAAGAGGTAAAGCAATATACTGGTTGGGGGAAAGAATTCCAGTAATTTTTTTCTTCTTTATACAGCATCCATTTTTAAAATTAGCCAAGCCTCTCTCCAGCCTGACTCCTCTGATTATTGCTGCAAAGGAAGCAATTAAGAACAGCAGCCGCTAGGACTTCAAGCCTTACCCTCTCCATCTCCTTCATGAGTAAGACTGAAATAGAACTGCTGCAGGAAAGATGAAGACAAGACAGTCAAAGGGGGGTGGGGAGTTCTTAACTTTCAAATGAATAGATACTTCTTATAAGCCTTTTTTCCTACTCCCTAAGATTACGTAATTTATTTGTAAGCCTGAACTGCAGCCCCATTGGGGCAGCAATGTTGAAGTGACCATCAAGTGGTCACTTCTACCGTGAAGCGAAAGAGCCAGTAGTGAATCCCCTCATCTTGTGCATTCACTTTGAAGAAAAAGAATTCTCAAAGATGCACACTCCCTCTTCATAGTGTTGTGTTTGTTTTTAAGTTAGAGAGTAGTCCCTCTTGCATTCAAACCTCCTTCGAACCCCTTACCCAATGTGATGTTTTTCACTTGCATTGTCATTAGATGTCCAGAAAACAAGATGTCAAAATGTTTTTTTAAAAAAAGAAAAAAACGCAAAGAAAAAATAACAAAAAGAAAAAACCATAACAAACAAAAAAATAGAGCAAGTACTGTGTGAACATGTGGAAGTCCATGCCCTAATAGAGTTGCAATTTTTTATTCTTCTTCTATAGTGGTGGCTTGGTTTGTGTACCTATTTTTCTGCATTTGTATTGGAAAGGATTCATTTAAGACATTTTCTGAAAGCAGAGAGGAGTAAGTGTATTCAGGAGAGGCTTTTAAAAACTATATATCTAAAGAAAGCTCAAATGGTGAAATCCTGTCACATTTTCAAAAGATGCTTAAGAGGTAGTTGATTTGTCATGTACACTAACTTATTAACCTTCATGATACCAGAAAAAAGTTCATACTGAAACTATGACATCTTTGTTGGGTGAGTCCAAGTTGTGCACCTTGAAAATCCTGATAGGAGAATCCATATTTAAGCAAAGATGAGGGTCTCTCAAAGATCCAAAAGGAAAACAAGGTACAAGTATAATACCAAAACCTTCATTGGACATTAAGTCAACAAAATTAAACATATCTAATTGAATTCTCTCCTGTGCTATGGAACACATGCTTTGTAAGAAACACATAGATCCATCAGCCAACATTTCTTTATGCTACAATTAATTTATTTTGACAAGTTATAATACTTTCAAAGTTTTTTTAATGATCTGGAGAAAATCTAGTAAGCATTCAACTCTTATAAGATATATCTCCAATGTTTCCCCATTTTCCCTATGGATACCAAGTTCTGTTTAAAAATATGGTATGTTTATATTTAGTTTCTTGGACTTTTGTATTGCAAAAGCATGTTCAAAAATATCTTCAAATGCCCCAGTGAAAATCATTTTGATTTGCCATAGTATACTAAGAGATATCAATCCAATTGAATTCTTTTTTGTGTCTTAGGGAAAATTCTAAAACGTATTATTTCTCTATATAATATATAAAACAAATATATATATACATATGTATGTTAAAAATTCAACAGTTAAAAGTTCCTGGATCTTCTAAGAGTAGATAAATAACTGGAAGGTATCTGCATAGAAAAGGATATGCTTCTCTTTTAGTGTATTGTCAGTTTTGTAAGTCCTGGAAAATTGTTTTGCTAAGCTATTGGAAAGCTAGTAATCTATACTGTAGAAGGCTTCTTGTAATATATAAAGAATCTGAATAGAACCTATCTACATTCAGCAAGAGGGAGAAAGACATCAATGTTATAGGCCTGCCTCCTCTATGAGGTATATCTATCCATCAATCTACCCATTCATCTGTTCATCTGTCCATCCACTCAGTCATCTATTCATCCATCTATCATTTTCTTAAAATGAAAGCACTTTCTTTAGAATTTCTGCTAACCATATACTGCACATATTTATGTTTAGAAGATGACACCACTGATGGATTTCCTATTTTCCTAGACTATAAAAATGTGAAGGGGCTTACACCCCTCTCCCATGACAATATCCACAGTGGGATTAACAAATGTGTAAAGAAAATCAAATGATGATTTGAAGCATACTATGTTATACTTTGTAAAGACTTGTCTTGGCTTAAAATTGTAATGCCACACTGCTCTAATGAGAGACAAAGGCCTTAATTTCTGTTTTATTTTAAAATCAAAAGTTTGTTTTTCACTCATAGTGCCAGGGAATTCAATTAAATACCTGGGATACAAATCAAATTCAAGTTTGATGACTATGTGCTGCCAATAAAGAGAGCCAACATCACCTGGTTGGAATCCTAGTTGTCAATTAGCATCCCTTATGTACGTAAAGACCTTTTTCCTTGTTGTTTTAAAGACCCTGGAGCAGTGGTCTTTGACAGAAATGGCTGCTCCTTCTGCTTTTAGTTCAGCTTATTAACACTGAGGAGCCAGCTACTTATTTACCACCACTTTGTACCAATACTTAATGGTATACCCCAATTGGCATTGCTCTTACAAATTTACCTACATGTAAATGTTCAAATGAGAGCAGCTTTTAAAGCCCCTTCCCTGTTCTGGAGAGTTATGTATATTTCTAATAAGTATTAGAGAGAAGCTGTTTCTCGTGCCAAAAATGATGCTGAAGGATTCACATAGGAACCCTGAAACAACTTGGACTCCAGATGGTTAATGGTTTATTCCCTTTCCTTAGATTTTTTAAAATTCATCTTGACAAAGATGAGTCTATCCAGATCTTTAATGTTGTTAGAGTGCCCTGAGATAGTTGAGGGCACATGGTTGAATGTCGATTCCAAATATCCTGAGATAGGAATAGGGCACTGGGAAAGTCAGGGAAGGGTGAGAAGCACAGTAGAGATTATTTATTTAAGAAAGAATAGAACACTAATGTCGTAGCAAGGATCCGGTGCGTTGTCATAATCCTGTGAGGATTTTGGGATGATTCAGTCCCCTCAAATCAGTCACCATGTTGGGTAATGACTTCGTTCTTGCTGATCTTGTCGATGTGTCATTGTAAATATTTGTGCGTCCATGTTCCATTTTTGGCTACTGGATGGCCAATCATGTGAGAAGATTTAAGTCAAATATTTATTCTTTAATTGTGTTATTCAAATTCCTTTCAGGCTTGTGAATTGCACACCAATGTTTGATTTTCACCACTTGGTCCTCACATCTATCTCTCCCCTGTGAAGCACATTCCATTGCTAAAAGAAAAAGAAATATAAAATTGCTTCCTGCTGTCTATATAACTGTTTTGATAGTTTGAGATGTTTGTCTATAAACGATATTTCTCAGCTCAAAGGTTGTGTAAATAATTATATTCCTTTGCTTAATGAGTTATTTCTATTTAGGCTGCCAGTTCGTAGAGAGATTCTACAAAGTCACTTTTAAATAATATAAACAGGGATTACAGCTATGTAAAAAATTAGTGTGCATATGGGCAAGACTGGAAACACAAAAAATTGAAATCAGTCAGTTGTTAGGGTGGTGGGATTATGTAAAAAATTTCTTTCTGAAATTTTCTTTGATATCATTATATTACTTTGTGATGAGTAAACATCAGAAAGGAAACCATAGAAACATAGAAAAGATGCTAGAAGCAGATGTCTTCTGGCCAGAGCCCAGAGCATGCAGGGCACAAATATTTGCTAGTTACAAATATTTCATAGGCTTTATACTTGCCTGGGTGCTGAGGTTGGCACTCGCTCAGGTATGGCACGTGCTTTCTTAGGAGACAATTAACTAAATCAAAGCTAGGGAGATGCCATTCCTAGAATTCCAAATACATCCTTCTGCTTTAAAACAGGCTGCCCTCTGCTTTGGCATGGCATCCAGATGTCTATTGTGCTTGTTTTGGACTGGAGGTGTGGACATTTGATTAGTTCCTTTGATGATATTTGTTCCACTGCTACCTTTCTGGATTGTTGTACCAAATTTTCAAGTACCATTTTGAGGAAATACAAAGATAGAATCCCTAGCTCCCACCATTTCCTCATTCCAAAAGATTTTAGATCATTCAGATAAGGTTCTTCTTTTAATGACCAATAAACAGGCCTCACTGATTTCAAGAGAAATTATAACTTTCAATTAAAACCCGACTGAAATTATTACAACAAATATTTAGAATTTTCTGTGCCTGTGGGCATTCAATTACAGTCTTACTCACTTTGGCTTAGGATGGCCTCCATATGCTTTTGTACTGCTAAGTTACTGATTCATGCACTTAGTGTCATTTTTAAGAGAAAGGGAGATCATCTACCAAAAGAGGGGAATTTCCTTCTAAGTCACTAAAAAAGTTTTGGGTAAGGAGTTCACTAATGAGGTAATGGCCTCATGAATAATAGTTTCATCAAAAGCAGACCTTATACCTGGAAAAGTCACAGGCTTTTTATTAGGCCATTCTTATGAAAGTCTTAACCCTAACATCCCAGCTGAAATTTTTGGTCCCTTTTTGAGCCATTTGCAGTTAATATTCAGTTAAACAAAGGTGAGGCTAATGGTACAAGCATCTCCCAGTCTCAGAGAAATAAGGACTTGAAGTTCAATGTTTATAAACTGACAGTGTAATGGGCCTGGGATTTTGAGTGAACTTAACACACAATTGTGAACATATATTTGCATGTGGATTTAGAAGGAAATACACAGGGCCTTGGAAATAGTGGAATTATTTTTCTATGAAAGAATGTTTCATAAAAGATTCATTTCTGTTATGATATTTCTTTCAGTTAGCTTTATTTTTTCACTCATTTTCTGATCCAGACTCTTTTAATGAGTGACCCAATATATCTAAGACAATTTCTCATTCATCCGCATTGGGAATGTTTGTTTATTATCAAGCATTACCGAAGTGAATCTGCAACTATGGGAACTAAGATATCACTGCCACATGCACAACTTGGCATACTAAATGTACTATTCAACTTGTAGCATTTACTGCCACTTAATTTGGTGGAATTTGCAGGATTAACTTATATATCTGGTTAGTGCCTCAGTGTCTCCTTCAGAAGCTGCCATCAAGTGAATGCTATCCCATAATGCCAACAGTAAGGCAGGTACTACTCTCACATGATTATGTACCTAAGAGAAAATTGATAGCAATTCCACAGAGTGTCTCAGATGTAGTTTAAGTAATACTACACAAGAAGGACACCTGGATTTTAATATGGACTTTATTCCTAACTTACTATTAGACCTTGGACAGGTCACCTAACATTTCCATGGCTATTTCTTCATCTGTAAAATATGGATATTGGACTAGCTACTCTCCAGTCTTTCCAAAAACTAAAATATTGTTGTATTATATTATATTGACTGCCTTGCAAATTCAAACCTGATAAAGTGATGGCAAATATCGCATGCTTAGACCTGGGTCTCTTATTTTACAAACAACAGAACTATGTAAGATAGGAAAACTCAATTCAATGAAGTTGATATACTACCAAGAAATGTTGATATAAAAAACTTGTGGCAGCCTTCCAGTTTATTTAGAATTATTTTGTTCTTGTTTTAATGTCATTTTACTGTTGAGTGTTCCCAGCTTTCATTTTTTATACTCTTTGTATGTAAAGTCTGGTTTTCATTAAGCTGTGGCCAGTATTTGCTACTAGAACAGAAATACATCATCACATTTGGTAGAATAGAACTGTACTTGGGTCTCTCTTTTCCTATGAAGCAGTGCTGGGCCTTATTGAATTAACCCTAAAGTGGCACAATATGACAGGACTCATGCATTTTAAAAGGTGAGACTACATAGAATGAACCTAAGCACTTGCAAGTTACAGAGAGAAATGTAAAAGTAATTGCATGCCTTTTGTTTTAAGATGTGTTAAGAAATTGAGTTTTTGGGAACCAACGATAGCATTCCTTATGATGATAACTCTGTCAGTGATTGCACAGGTGTATGAGCATGTGCTGGAAAGAGAGCAAAGTGCAAGTTAGATGGATGCCTGCCTACAGCAGAGTGCCAACCAGCCCTAAGTACAAAATTCAATCAATGTGTGTGCTTGTGTGTGGTGTGCTTATGAACCTGCATATACTATATTCATTAGTGATGCTAAGATCTTTCACAGAATCCTACAACCACTAAAGGGTTGAATTTTAAATCTCAATATTATCAGCCATTAAGAGCCAGATCACAATGGTACTGATACTTACTGGGATTAAACTCACAATATTCAGATAAAATAAGTTGAAGAGGATCTACATTTTTTCACTGTTTATCAGAATTGTATCTCATTTGGCTGTATGTTACTTTTGTCAAGATGTGTTATCTGTAAACCCATGTGTAGTGAAAATTCTTCTGTAAATTTGAATTAAAGATATTTATGGTCTTTTGTTTGATTTTTAAGTAAGTTATTTCTTTTGTGGACTTGCTGATGGTATGGTTCCATCCTTCTGACCTCAGCATCCAATTGTTTTAAGGATTTTGTTTCTGTTATTGTTATTTTAAATTGTGGTTGAAGCAATAGAAAATTGAAATATGGATTGTGCATGACTGTGTCTTGAGTGTAAAAATATTGCAGTTTGAAACTTGGACCTAAAGTATTGCAAATAAAATGACAAACATCAATAAGCTGGGCTTCTCTCTTCTGTCACATTCCTGCCAACTCTCTTGTAATTAATCATTTTACCAACTTCACATATTTTAGGGTAGAATTGTCTCACAGGCATGGAGGTAATAAAGTGCATATCCTCATGAGAAATACAGGAAATACTGACAATAATTCAGAGTTTCTATCTTGATTTATAGGTAATATATCAAAGAAGAGAATATTGTACTTAGTGCAGAAACAAAGGTAGGCAAAAGAAAACCACAAAAAGAAAGTATATACAACAAATGATTTATTTCTTTGGTCATATTTCTTCTTGGGAAATTCTGAACATGTAAAGTCATCTGCGTAACTTTTAGTTTTTGTCTTCTATCTGGTTTCATGGTCTGCATAAAAATTCCAAACCAACATTACTAAGAATCTTCACTCACCCACTCATTCCTTTAAAAAGCATTTATTGGACTTCTGCTATGTGTCAAGAACTGTGGACATTTCTTCTAAAGATAACTTCTTTTCAAAATCGCTTCTAAATGTGACTACATGACAGTAAAACTCATTGAAAGCTGCTAAATGCAGTCAGGCTTAGAAACTCTTCAGTCTTTAAAACCCAAGAACAACCTTAACACTTAAAATAGAGGTTTCTTCTATCATTAATACTGATAATGTGTGCATAGTGTTCCCTTTATAGTGTATGGGTGCATGTGTGATTATGTATTTTCATGTAAGTGGATACACACCATTTCCCTGCAAATGGATAAAATATCTTAGCAAATGTTAATTGTAAGTTCACAGTACTTACATGCAAATGTTATTTGTGTGTGTGTGTGTGTGTGTGTGTGTGTGTGTGTGTGTGTGTGTGTGTGTACTCGGGCTTGAACTCAGGAGCAGAACACTGTCCCTTAGCTTTTTCACTCAATGATGGCACTTGAGCCACAGCTCCACTTCCAGCATTTTGTTGGTTAATTGGAAATAAGAGTCTCATGGACTTTCCTGCCTGGGTTGGCTTTGAACCACAAATCTCAGATCTCAACCTCCTGAGAGATTAGGAATATAGGTGTGAGCCACCACTCTCCAGTTCCATAGCCTTTTTTGTTCTTGCTTCAGATTAATAGATCACATGCCTTCAACTCAGTTGAATGTCTGAACTACAGATCCCACTGAGACTACTTTGTAATTAAGCGTTTAGGTCTGAAGCACAATGAAATCCTTTTGTATAATGAATATATGCTAAAATAATTTTTAGAGTTCAGATGTCATACTTATTATGTCATCTCATATCCCTCTAAGCAGTAATTTTCTCCATTTTAATGAGGGTAAAATGAATCAAAGTTTGTAAAGAATTAAAAAGTTAACCTATCAGCATGTTAATTTCTGCCATGTACTAAATATTCAATAAATAAGAGTTGTTAATTCCTATTTATGTTTCAAAAAGTCCTCGTTGATTGGAATACTTTAAATTATATCCATTGCTCTGAATGAATTGAAGCGAGTGATTCAAAAGTAGAAAAGAGAGTTTCCTCTTACAGTATGGTAGCTTTAAATATCTTCTGGTCTTAAATGCTCAACTTCTCTAGCCATGAAAGAAATATAAATCAAAACAACATTGAGATTCCACCTCACCCCAGTTAGAATGGCCATAATCAAGAAATCAAATAAAAACAGATTCTGGAGGGGATGTGACCAAAAGGGAAGCTTACTGCATAGTTGGTGGGAGTGTAAACTTGTTCAACCACTTTGGAAAGGAGTAAGAAGTTTCTTCAAAAGATTACACATAGAGCTCCCCTATGACCCAGCAATCCCACTTTTGGGCATTTACCCAAAAGATCACAAACGAGACCATACTAAAGTTACCAGCACAACTATATTTATCACAGCATTATTCACCACAGCTAAGATACAGAACCACACAGATGCTCCTCAATAGATGAATGGATCAAGAAAATGTGAGATAGATAGATAGATAGATAGATAGATAGATAGATAGATAGAATGAAATTCTATGCCTCCATTAGACACCTCCCCATTTGTTAGGAAATTGAAAGACTTGGAAAACTCATATTAAGAGAAGTAAGCCAGGCCCAAAGAAACATATGTCCCATGTTTTCCCTTATTTGCAATAACTAGCATATGTCTAGGGCAAGCAGAAAAGTTCAAAAGCTATGTACATATGACCATATAGGATGATGCTAAGTGAAGTGAGCCCCAAGATAGGGACACAAGAGGTTTTATATTGCTTGCTGTTGTTTTTAATGTACTTATAATGTACTATGTGATTTTCTTTGTTTCTATGTTCTTCCTCCTTGGTATAACCCCTGTTTTCACTGTATTTGATTCCAGAGCCCTGTATCTTGTATATACATTTTTCCAATTTGGGGAGGGAAAGGGAAATAGCAAAATGCTGAAATAAGGGTACATGTTGACCCATTGTTGCAATGAGATGTACAAAGACACTATATTGAAAATGAGGAAAAGGATGGTAGGAGAAAAAAGAGGGGCTAACAATGCTTGATAGGAAATGTACTTGTTACCTTACTCATGAAACTGTAACCCCTTTGTACAGTACTTTTACAATAAAAAAAATTAAAAAATCTTCTGGGCTTGAGGGCTCTCGTTGGGGAAAATGTGTTCTGTGAGTCTTTCCCCCCCAAAAACTAAAATAAGGTGATTTATCATATTTAATTTAGACTGCAAAGAAGCTGAATAAAAAGAAACCCTACCAGTGTGTGTGTGTGTGTGTGTGTGTGTGTGTGTGTGTGTGTGTGTGTGTGTGTGTGTGTGTGTGTTTGGTCTGTTCACTTTTCACTACTTCACTACAATCAATCTGAGCCAACCCATCTTTGTCCCCACTTGGATTATTGTAATAGCCTGTTTTTTTCATTGTCAAGGTATTATACAGAGGGGTTACAGTTACATAAGGTAATAAGTATATTTCTTGTCAAACTTGTTGCTACTTCCTTCATTTTTTTCTCCTACTTTAACCAGTCTATTGCCTTTTATTTGTACATTGATGTGTATTATTGGCAGAGCATTCAACAAAAACAAGAATCCTCTAATGATTCCATATTTCTCTCAGAGTAAAGACAAACTCTTGATAATGAAGTTGACCAAGGCCTCCCTGTGCATATGCCACTCCTGCTTTTTCACTATTCTCTTCAATTCTGCCCCTTTCTCATTCTATTCTAGGCATACTGGTTTCTTTCCTATTCCACAAAAATTTATGTTGTCCTCCAAGCTTATGTAGTGGTCTATGTCTTCAGATGGAACAATCTTCCCTTAGAAATCCATATTCACATCTTTTGTTCTCTTCATCTTTCCTTGATGTATTATTTTTCAATGAGGAACACGTTGATCTTTAAATTTAAATTGAACTCCCTGATGTGCCTTTCCTCAAGACATCTATCAGACTCTGCCAGATATTTATGAACTATGCTTGTTCTTTGATATCTTCCAGGTGAATGTAAACTCCAGCAAGGTTGTCATTCCCAGACACACAGCACATACAATAAAGTTTAGTTGGATGGAAGAAAACTTAGTTTTGTTCTTGAAACTACTATCTTTTGGTTGTCACAATTCTTAGCTGATCATTGTCCTCCCTTTCTAGTTTTAAGTTATGCAATTCCCTTTTCATATCCCAGGCATTCCTTATATGTGAGTGTTGCCCAGGATACGTCCATGATATGTTTTAGTCATGCTATGTTTAGTTCCACCTATATTGGAACTCTAAAATTCTTATCTCCAGCCCATATATCTCATCTAAGCTGTAGAAACACACTGTAAATCCATCTCTCTACTGAAAGTCTCCACTAATATGTCTTAAAGACCCTTAATATTCAAATTGTCCAAAGCACTATCTCATGTGTTTTATAACAGATACTTTCATTATGTTTACTCTCTCATCACCACTCAAGTGATAAATCCAAGCATCTTTCAGTAAATGGTCCTGGGACAACTTGATAGCCACTTCCAGAAGGATGAATTTAAACTCTTGTTACATTCCATACACAAGAATAACTCAAATGTATCTGAGGCCCAAATATAAAAAACCCTAAACTTCAAAACCTTAAGAACAGAAAGGCATAAATCTTTGTGTTGTTGATATAAGCACTTAATTTTAGGTCTTACATCAAAATCAAATAGATCAATGGGGTATCATCAAAGTGCTTCACAGGGCCCTATCAAGAAAGAGAAAAGAAAACCCACACGGTGGGAAAAATATTTTTCAAGCCAAAGTTTAAACAACTAAGTTCTAAAATACGTAAATAACTCCAGGCAAAGGATCTGAATAATTATTTTTTCAAAGGACCATTGAGAACATCAGCATCATTATCTTTCAAGCAAATACAAAAAAATACAAATAAAATTTATTGATGTTATATAACAAACTTTGTGTGGCTTGACCATCACCTCCCCATTTCTCCCACTTCATTGTACTTGTATCCACCAGTCTATGCTTTATCTACATAATCCACATATAAGTGAGATCACCAACCTATTTCACTTAGCATACTGAATAAATCTAGAGGTTTAATATGCAACACAATAACTATAGTTAATCAAACTGTATTAGACAGTACCCATGGGGCTGGGAAGGTGGCTCAGTGGTAGAGCGCTTGCCTTGCATGCCTGAGGCCCTGGGTTCGATTCCTCAGCACCACATAAGCAGAAAAAAAAGCCAGAAGTGGTGCTGTGGCTCAAGTGGTAGAGGGACAGCACCCAGGCCCAGAGTTCAGGCCCACAACCAGACCCCCCAAAAAAGAAAGCATTCCAAATCTACACAGTACCCATGGCTCATGTCTAAAATCCTAGCTACTTATGAAGCTAAAATCTAGATAACATCAGTTCAAAGCCAGCTTGGACAGAAAAGCTTGCTAGAGTCCATCTCCAAAATAACCAGCAAAAAGCAGGGGTGGGTGTTTGAGTCAAGTGGTAGAGTATCAGTTTAATGAGCACGTATCCTTGACTTCAAATCCCAGTAACACAAAAATGTTATATTTTTTATTGAAGGTTCACTAAGAGAATAGATTTCACTTAATCACACTGAACTAGTTAGTGCCTATGAGAGAAAAATGGGTATAATTTGCTTGACTATATAATGATTTCACAGTGTCTATCAAAGCATTATATTGTACAAAATCAAGTATAATATATGTTCTAGTTATATAAAAATAGCAAAAAGACTCACTAGGATGGAAGTATTAACAAAGAGATACTAAAAGTACTGCCAGATTTGTTGAGAAGTCTGAACCCGCACAGTGAAGATAGGAATGAAAAATGGTGTTTTAGAAAACTATTGCAATGGTTCAACACAGAACTTCCTAAAGATTTAGTAATTATATTCAAGAAAATTAAAACACACATCCACACAAAAACTCATACACAAACATTCGCAGAAGAATTATTCATAATGGGACAAATTGGAACAACCCATACTTTTATCAATTATTATGTTAGTAATTAAAAATGTGGTGCATCACGCAATAGAAAATTATTTGAGTCAAGTGTAGAGTCATGATGTTCTGTGGATGAACTTTGAAGACACTAATTTAAAGTGAAAAAGCCAGATATAAAGGGCCATATTTTGATGAAGTTATGTGTATGAAATGTTAAAATAGCCAGGAGATAGTGACTCAGTTCTTTAATTCCAGCTATTCAGAAGGCTGAGATCTGGAATCATGGTTTGAAGGCAGCACAGAAAGGGAAGTCCACGAGATGTTTATCACCAATTAACCATGATAAAGCAACAAGTGGAATTATGACTCATGCGGTAGAGCTTTCAATGAAAACTAAGGGTCAGTGCCAAGGCCCTGAATTTAAGCATATCAGCACACGCAAACACACACACACACACACACATACACACACAGAAAGTTTCTTCATACTGTTTTACTGTTTTCCTTCCATCCCACCAATTATATATAGTATTTGGTCATAAAGCAGTTCACGTTTTCTGGATTTTATATTGAAGTAATCAAGAAAGATGTACAGTCTCCCTTAGCCTCTTTGATTTAGCATAATTATTTTGAGATGCTCACAGGTTGCTCCAAAGACATGTTGTATTATTTTATTGGATTTCTTTGTAGAACAAGTCTATGTACAAAGTGCCCATAAATGAAGTGTTAAGTTTGAGATTCTGGTAACAAATATTTAGTATGCTATTTGCACAGTTCTTGATACAGAATTCTAGAGATGCAGCTGGTAATGCAGGCAGGTATGGGCAAGAAATCATTTTCTAAGGCAGAATATATTTTCAAAGAACAGGCCCAGGCTCAGGAATTAAAATGGCATTATCCTTCATCATTTATCCATTGTCCTGAGAAATTGTCAATCAGCTATTTTATGTGTTCCTTAACTTTTTTATCTTTGAAAACCAAGGATACCAACACTTCATATGTTTGTTATGGACATTAAAATGAGATCACTTATGTAAAGCACTGAGCATGTAGTCTAATGCAGAGCATTAGAGATTTTCTTTTCCTTTTCTATTCTTTATTTGGGGAAAAATATCCTTTAAAGTGTCAGTGTCTTTGTGTTTAATTGTAATATCATAGTGCCATCTGGTGACCATATAGACTGATTACATTATCTGTATGAGATGTTATTTCCAATAAAAAAAATATATAACATATAACCCCTAATGAGATCTGGATTGGCATTGTAGAGACAGAGTGAAGGGTCTATTTGATTATTGTTTTGCTAAGCCAATCCTTTGGAGATCCCTCCCCTGACTCGGCTTCCTCTGAGGTCAAGAGGCCTGGTTTAAGGGAAAAGGATAAGTACCTCCTCCATAACCTACTCTGAGATGTGCAGAAGGCAGACTGAGTGTATAAGCAAATCGATGAAGTCCATTTGGCTCTGAAAAATATGCTGGGAGAAAAGAGTTAGAGTTTGCTCTTGTTGGGAGGCCTTATCTTTAAATATCTAGCCACTGTAACTTTGGCTTCCAGAAGGGTTCCAAGATAGAGTAACCCCAAATACCACCCAAATGTCTAAAATATAGTGTTAAAGCAAGACCCTCCTAAGTCTTCTAACCTCCACCATTTTGCTCCTCTGGGCTTGTAAACTGAAACCTGTACCATCAGAATAAAGCCAAGATTTCGGAATTCAGACTTGTACCTGACCTCAAGTTTAGTAACGATTCTGTTTTTTTTAGTGGGGGGGGGATCTTTGTGGTTTTGAACTAAAGGTTCACTTGCTAAAACCATGCCTCCACCCTTCAATTTTCATAAACAACTCCCACTCCATCTTTACTTCCAGTAGAAATTCAACTCAATCCATAGCCACTCTTGTTGTCATCTCTCTATTGCTATCAATCAAAGTCCAAACAGACAATTTATTGAATATTAACTTTATTAGTTTGTTTAAAGCTGTATATATAGTGAAGACACTTCAGAAGTTACATCAATTAGAAAAAACATAGTAGAAAATTAGTGAACTAAAAAAAGCTACAAAATATATTTGTTAAATGACTGTGTGCTTCCTGGACTAGACTAAGAACTACAAGTATTGTGGGGTTTTTTGTCATTGCAAAAGCTTTGAAATATTGTTGGTGGAGTTTGGGAGCAGGATTCAGAAATGCTTCATGGAGGAAATGGCATTTTGGCTGGGCCTTGCAGGAAGGGTTGAATACAAGTAGATGAAGATGCAGGGAATTACATTTTATAATGACTGACTCTGGAAAACATTTTGTAGAAGTACTGAAAAACAAGAGGGTAAACAAACACCCCTAGGGAGTGAAGCTTCCCAACTGAAGGGAATGCCTAAGGAGGCTGGGCTGGGACCCAATCTCAAGTTCCCAGATGGGGTCTTCAGTACCAATGATATTAGGAGACACAGGACAATGGGATTGTTTGTAAACCTAGCAGCAAGAGGTTTCACATTGCAGTCAGGGGCCCCAAATTGGCTGCCCTATTCCTGGATAGTATCTTGTCTCATCTTTTGGTCTGTGTAACACTCAAATTTCCTTCGCCATTCCTTGCCCGCTGATTGCCTGAATGGTAGTTCGTGTGCACCTATGTGCGTGTGTGAGTGTAGGTGTGTGTGGGTGAATGGACAGAAGTTTTGTCTCACACTGCAGCTTCTTCCACTTTTTTCCTCTTGTGGCACACAGCTGGCTTCCACTGAGCTAAAGCTCATTGACTAAGCACCTAGGAAGCCTCCTCAACATGAAGGTAAAATTTATTATGGGGGGGGGGTGACTTGAGTTAAGGTAGGATTATATTTTGTGGAGGTGTGTTGGTGGTAGCAGTGGTGGTGGTAAAGGCTAGGAACTTTAAAGTCAGCTCTACCTACTGAATGAAACACTGATGGTAACACTATATATACTGTCAAGTCAAGGAGTTGGGATATCATGCCAGACCAGCTTGGCCTTGATAACCCTTCTTCCTGCCTCAACATGCCTTACAGGCAGAGATGCAACTGAAAACACCAAATACATCTGTAAGGTGGCTAGGCTCTTGCTATTCTATTGTTCTGCCTGAATCTCACCCCTCAGAAGTTCTCAAGATGTTTCTTTTCTTTGCAAATGTATACAATCTCCAGATTGGACTGTCACCTTCCCCCTGTCCAGCTGCTGGAGGTATATAGGTTATGTAGCTACCGTGCTACTTGGATTGGGAGGTATGGAAAAGTTATCCGAAGAGAGAGAAAAAAAATTTAAAAACTGTTGTGTCTTTTCTTTTCCTTTCAAAGACTGTGAATCTTAGGTAAGACCAGGTACCTGACATAAAATGAAAGAAAATTCTGTCAGGATTCTCTGAACTGGCAAATTAGAGCTCAGTGAGATCAGCGCTGGAAATAACCTTGAAGCTGATGTGGCCTTGCTTGACTTTGGCAGCTGGACCACCCTTGTTACGCAGGTACAGAGACTTCAGATCACGGCAGTCACTGGGGTCAGCATCCAGAGTAACCTGCCCCAAGAACTGATCACAAAATTTCCTGCTGTTCCACACCTGAAAAGACAAGTCAAGGACAAGCAACCCCTGTGAGACTGGCACCTGCCCAGTGACATGTAGAACTTAACAGTGAGCTTGTAAAAGATCTTCAAAGGCAAGACACCATTCTGTTCTTTCCTGATAGTCTTTTGGCTGAGAAGGAGCTAGTTCTAAAATATAGAAAAAGGAAGAACAGCTCAAGATTGTCCTTCACTTGTGAGACAGTTACCTAAAGTTAGCTGATCATAAATACTTTCAGAAATACTGTCGTACTACAGGGATCCATCCTGACCTACCAATGTAAGGATCATCTAGACTAATACATTCTTACACTCAGGAGATTCTACAGCACATAGGTTCACAAGAGTACTCCTGAACAAGTGTCTATACTGAAATAAATCCAAGGAATTCAGGGTGAAGTTGAATAAGAAAGTGTCTTTTCCTAGAAAAAAGTTTTGTTGAGTGTAAAACCTGTAAAAACCAGGATAATCCTCACTCTTTTTTAATTTAAATTTTATTGTAAAGGTGATGTACAGAGGGGTTAGTTACGTAAATAATGAGTACCCTTCTTTTTGAACAGTGTTCCCCCCTTCCTCATTTTCTTCCATTTGCCCACCCCTGCAGGTTGTAAAGTTCATTTCCAATACATTGTCTACTAAGTATCACTGTTGAATTGGTTCACACTTTGTCCTACCAAGGGTAGTTCTCTTCCCTTCCCCAAATCAGATAAACTTATATAAAAGACAAAGGGTACAGAAATTTTTTAAGTGACAACAAGGACTAATCAATCATAAACCTACACAAGATATTTGGGATAATCTAATATCTGGTAGGGACTATGACCCAATAAACGTTCCTGTTCACATTCTTACCTCAACTATAATAGGAATGTCAGTGGTCCTTCTGTAGAAAACAGCCTGGATATCAAAAATAGCATGCACAGTATTCTTCTGGACAGGAGAACGGACTTCCTCCTTTCCACACTTGATGATCAAATATGGGTTTACAGCTGCAGCAAAAGTGACATTTGATTTTTAATAATGATTAGGGTTTCCTTTTCAGGAAGAAAAGAAGCTATCTCATGGAGTCAATTGTTACGGTATAAAGCCTCAGCAACAAAGTGACCTGCAACTCAATTCTTTGTTACTTTTTCCTTTCCTATGTTTTCTACTGGAATATAAAAATAAATATGTGCACTGTGCCCAAGGTTTATGTCCTATTCTGTACCCTGGTTGACAATAATTTCTGATTATCTTTTCTAGTCATATGCACAATAATGGAATAGAATTTTGTTTCTGAGACTCCCCTCCCCGGGGTCCTTACTTTCATTGGCATACTTCTTTTCCAGGCCTTCGGCGCTGTGAACAGTGATCTGGGTAACTACCTTTGGGTAGCCACGAGCCAGGTTCCAGCAAGACATCTTGGGCATGTCTAAGGTCAGTTCCCTAGAACATCAAAAAAGATGTGTCATCTCTTGGTGAACATCCTTTGATGGGACAGGTCTGCCGTGCCTATGCAGACATCGTTGTTGAAAGCTATGAGCTACTACATATGTATTCCATCCCTCATTAAGTATAAATTATGTTTTATAAGTATGGTTTGTTTCCTCTGACTTGAAGGTACTTGAAGTAAGCAGGGCTACTGAGGTGAAAAGAAAGAACCAGAGAGCAGAATATACAATGTAAGTGAAAAACCTAGGGGTTATAAGCCTATTCCCCTCAAGCACCAGTTCAGAGCTCAGATGAACAGACCTCAACTGGGGAATATTTTAACCACCATCATTTCAATTAGTTGTGTCTTGCTTAAAAAGGTTGTCTCATCATTAGTGTTATAGTATAGAGAGATGAAAAAGTGTCAAAAGCTTTAGGATTGGTGGTGAAGCAGAGAACAAGTGTTTGAAGGGCTTGCTTAAAAAAACCGAACCTGAGTTGAACAGGCACTTCAGAGAAGATTCTCAGTAAAAATTCGCTGGTACGGCCATGCTGGAACATGGTGGGGACAAGCACATAGTTGCCCTTCTTCAGATACTTGCTCAGAAATACAGTACGAGTGTCAATATAAGTGGAAGTCCCAGCACGCTCCTGGATGTAGAGGTGATGGAGGCGGAATCTGCGGTTCATCTCCACCTAGAAACAACATGGGATAAAATGCTCCACTCTGTTCAAATCAGTTTCTATGTTTGAAGGTCCTGAATCATTTTCTTTACATCTTCATAACTCCCCTAACTCCAAACAACGAATTTAGCCTCTGATTGCCTTTATTCTTTCTCCTCCAAAAGTCCCATTTTACCTTGAAGAGCTCAAAACCAATAATGTAATTGTCAGGTCTTCCCATTCTGCGGTAAGTGCGCAGGTCCTTCTGTTGCAGGGACATGATCACCTTGTGCCCATCCTCAGGCACAGTGAAGATATACTAAGGGAAAGAGGCCACCAAAGATCAGAGTTATAATTCCCATTTCAGACAAACAAGCTTCAATTTCATGAAATAAAACAACAATCAGACAGAAAGCCTTGAGTTAATTTATGGCCTTACTATTGACCAATTAGGCCTTGGATAATTCATTCACTTGCTAAATATAAATCAATACTGTCCACATATATAAACAGCCGTCATTTCCCCAGTTTGGCATATGATGAAACCTCTAATTATGTACAATGCAATGTACACCAATAAAATGTGACCTTGTTCTAGGTAAGAAAAGGGAGGTTTTATGGTAGCATTCAGAAGAGTTAACTATGTGAAAAAGAAAATGAGGCCAGGTGCTGGTGACTCATGTCTGTAATCCTAGCTATTTAGGAGGCTGAGATCTGAAGATCATGGCCAGCCCTGGCAGGAAAGTCCATGAGACTCTTATCTCAAATTAACCACCAAAAGCTGTAAGTAGAGAAGTGCTTCAAATGGTAGAGTGCTAGCCTTCAGTAAAAGTCTCAAGGATTATGCCCAGGCCTTGAGATCAAGCTCCAGTAGTGGCACAAAAAATATGCATTAAAGAAAATAGTTGGGCAGTAAAGCCAAATGAGGAAGAATTATGACAGTATTTGGAAAGAAATTCTCTCTAACCATTGTGGGATCATCCCAATAAAGCAGAGGTTAAGAGTTATACCAAGCAATCTGGACAGCAGAGGGGCAAGGTAATGCTGCCAAGGTTTGTTTCTTCAAGGAGACATAGTCTGCTGTGTTTTTACAAGCATCTGAGTCTTAATCCCTTGGGATCTTGCTTGATGAATATTACACAATAGCTACAAATGGAAGATGGAATGCTAATATAAAACTCCAGAAAGGACCAAAATGAAAACTGTATTCCTATTGGCTATACAGTTTGTCTTTAACCTGTGGATTCTGCAGGAAGGTATCACGGTTGTTATAGCAGCCTCCTGAGCGGTTCATTAGGGGATCATCATCCACAGTCCAGCATCCCAGAACTGATTCCAGCTCCTTGCGGCCAAAAATAGGTGTGTTCACATTACGGCACACATACAGCTTGTGAAAGTTGCGGCAAAAATCTTCGAGACTCATCCTAAATGGAAGTAGTGCAAGAAAGGAAAGAAGATGGTATTTAATAGTTCACCACTTTCTAGTCCAGGAAGAAGCCCAAATTCCCTTAAATGCAGAACACCTCTCCTCACCAAAATTCTCCATCATCAGACATAACAAGCCCCAGGTTCTTGCGATCTGTTACAGTCAGTTGCTGCCACTCTTCAGAACTAAAGGTAAATAAAGAATACAAGGAGAAGCTATTAGGTTTGCCATTGACTTTCATATAGTAAACAAGTGGTCAAAGGAAACACAGTGCATGAGCACCAGGCAGGCCTGCTTTATCTTACCTCTAGCTGGGTCATAGACCCCATGCCCAACAAGCACTCCAGATGTCCCTGAGCACTGAAAGCCCACTAGGAGGAATAGGCTTAAAACAACAACAGAGCTTGGGAAATATAGGAGGAAAAGTAGAATGCCACTCACATTTCACTCCAGGGGCCACTCCATTCCTGTCTTCCCAAGGGGTTCCTTAGGCGAACCATATACAGCTTCTCAGCACTGAAGACTTCCACAAGTCTTTCTCCAAGGCGCATCTTACGAATGTCAGTCATGGTGTAGGTATGGCCCTTTAGAAGACCCCAATCAGTTTCAACTTCTTGTTCCTCCTGACTTGGAGACTGGGAGCAAAAAAGACAAAAGGACATAGGAATTGGGAGATCTAAGTCTTGCTTTCCCCTTCTTTCTTAATTAGTTTATCCCAATGTGTTTATCTATGTCTTCCTATGCAGATTAAATTTACACCCAACCAGTTATAAAATGAAGTCATGGAGATGAAATTAATGTAATAACCCCCCACTTAAACAATTCAGGTTGAAATTACTCAGTGAAGTGTATTACAAAACACTCTGATACAACTAATTTCTTGAGCAAACTCAATATCCAAGAGCTGAGACCAGAGGAATCATTTGCAAGAAGCTATTTATACCAGCTTGTATGCCTCACTGGAATGATTAGTTCAAATAGATAAAATGTTCAAGCTCCCCAATCGTCATGCCAGGGCTATATGCTTATGTTAGCTTTCTGAGTTCCATTACTGGTTTTTCATGGATCTCCAGGTTAAGGGAAATGTTCCATACTAACTTTTGTAATCTCTTAGTGAGAGCAGTAAGGGTAGAGTAGTTGTTTTGAGTGAACACAAACCTCAATGGAGCAGCCAATGAGACCTCCTTTGGTGAATGTTTTGTACAATTCGCCAAACAGCTTGTACTTCTCCTCAACAAGCTCCGTGTATCTTCCTTTCTGCATATCAACAGTCTCAGCCAATGTGCCCGTGAAGTCCACAATGACATCACTGATGGTCAAACCATCCAGAGCCTCATAACAGCCTAGCAACCTGGGGGGTGAGGGGTAGTGCGGGGAAAATATGCAAAGTTATTTTGGTAGTGTTATTTTTTCCACACTAAGGACATTATCTTTCCAAGAATTTAAATGGTCCCTACGTAGAATTTTTCCAGATAGCTTTTCTGTATATATAAAATAAGCGGTTTTTGGAAATTATTTGAAATTGAGATTTCTAGATGGAGGCTGTTGGTGAAAGATAGTCCATAAAAAGCCAATGATGATGTTGTACAACTATAATCCAAGCTACTCAGTTGTCAGAGATATGAAAATCTCTGCCTGAGACCAGCCTGGGAAAATCTTAAAAATAACCTAAGCAAAAGGGTTTGGGTGTGGCTCAAGTGGTAGTGTGCCTGCCTAGCAAGCATAAGGCCTTGAGTTCAATCCCTAGTAGCACAAAACATATAAGCAAAACAAAAAAGATTGCTCATGTAGAAACTTCTTCCTACTGACAGGCATTTCACAAGCAAAAAATGCAGTGGAGCCAGACCTGGTGGCTCATGTCTAGAATCCTAGCTATTTGGGAGGCAGAGATCCTAAGGATTGTGGAGTAAGGCCAGCATGGGGGTGGGCAGAATTTCATGAGACTCTATCTGAACCAATAGCTTGGCATGGTGGTATACACCTGTCATCCCAGCTACACAGGAGGCTGAGATCAGGAAGATCATGGCTCCAAGTCAATCCAGGGGGAAATGTTTGAAAGATCCCATTGCAATAGAAAAGCATGGATGTGGTGCTATGTACTGGTCATGCCAACAATAGCAGCAATTATAAGCAAGAAGGTCATAGACCATGCCAGCCTAGGCAAAAAGCAAGATCCCATCTCAAAAATAGCCAGAGTCAAAAGAGATAGAAGTATTGTTCAGCTGGTAGAGCTCCTGCTCAGCAAGTGTGAAAACCTGAGTTCAAACCCCAGGATAGCAAACTAGGTGATAATTGCATATGATCTATAGTAGTAGTAGGAAAGATTTAGTAGTAGGATTAGTAGTAGGAAAGTATCTGGGAGAACTAGGGGAAGATTAAGGATTTAATGGAGACTATGCCATCTAAGATGTCTGAGAGCTAGGGCCAGTCCCAAAACAATGTTATAAACCTGACTTAACCCAATTTTAACTGTGAAGCTGAGTAGGTAGAGAATGAACTCCGAGGGACAAACATGGGTTTTCTTTCCTCATATATCCTAACCAAAGACTAACCAACCATCTCCTTACTTTGCATAAGCTTTTTCCAGTAGAGCATTCCAAAACTCATTCATGGAGGTGGAGAAGGAAAAAACCAGATCTCCATTGATAGTGGGTAACAAGTCATCAATCACCACCTCAGTCCACTCTCCAAAATGCCAGAAACGGAAACGAAATATTCCAGCATATTTATCTGGCTTGCGAGGATCCCACTCCTGTTCCTTATGATTGGGAATTGTCTGGAAAAGTAAAAACATTCAGTTCCGTGTTGTTACTCCACACCATATCCAGATACTGACAAAAGCATGTGACAAAATGAAGTATTCCTGATACACCTAGACTAAGGGATTTTTGTCTACAATACCTATTTCCCCAGTTTTGCTTTGCTGAGGATGATATTACCGTACCTGCTCTGAATATACAGTATGGCTGGGCCAACAAGGCAGATGTTTCTGACAGATAATCAACCATAAACTAGATAATAAACAACAGACACTTCAAAGATATTTATAATTACATGTGAAGACATATAAACAACACATTTAAAAGAGTAAGACCATCCATCAGAAAGAATGACATCACCCCATTTGTTAGGAAATGGAAATACTTGGAAAAAATATATTAAGTGAAGTAAGCCAGGCCCAAAGAAACATAGGTCCCATGGTTTCCCTTATTTGCAATAACTAGTATATGTGTGGGATAAGTAGAAAAGGTCAAAAGCTATGTACATATGACCAGATAAGATGAAGTTAAGCGAAATGAAGCCCAAGATAGGGATACAAGTGTTTTTTTTCTTTCTTGCTATTGTTTCTAACGTATTTATAAGGTACCATGTGCTTTGTATGTTCCTCCCCCATGGTATAACCCTTGTTTTCACTTTATTTGATGTTGGTATAATTGGGGGAGGGGAAGGGAAAAAACAAAATGTTTATGGATACAGGTTGAACCATTTAACAATGAGGTGTACAAGGCACTATGTTAAAAAATGAACTTTACAATTTAGGCAGGGGGGAGTGTAGTTGTGGAGGTGGGAGGGAAGGGATGGTGGGGTAAAACAAAGGAGGAAGCAACAATGCTTGATAAGAAATGTACACATTACCTTACTCATGTAACTGTAACCCCTCTGTACAGTATTTTCACAATTAAAAAACATTAAAAAAAGAAAAAAAAGAGTTCAAAGAAAAGAGTAAGACCAATCAAAATACAAGCCCTACTGTAGTTGTTCTCATATGTCCATTCTAAAGCATTCATATGGAGTGCAGAGTATTGATTTCATTCAATGACAAGTAACAGTAATGCGATATTGAAGAAATTCTTTTTATGTACCAATTTCACATTTATAGTCTAAAATTGTTTCTATGAGGAAAATGCTCTTTGTTCCAAATATGTCATCATTTTGAATGCTACCGGACTCTGAAGGGAATTTTTGTGTTCATAATTTAGTAGAACATTTTCAGAAATCTATTTCCATCTTTCTCGCCTCTTCTGTTTTGCATAAATGTGTTAATGACTTGCTGATTCCTACTGGCTTTACATCCCCATAGGTACATAGAATGCAATTATGAATACTGAGTCAAATCAATGAGAATGAATAAAACATCCTCCAGTATAGGTGACAAAGCAGAGTAGAAAGGAAATTACCTTTGTCCAGTGAGCTTCCTGAACAGCCAAACATGAAAATGCAGAAATCATCGGCTTGTGTCCCAGTCTCCCCTGGATTAACTGGTGGTGACTAATGTTTCCCACAATCAGACGGGGGTCATCACAGATGTCCTGTAAAAACAACAATTTTTGTAGAATACTCTAGAAAGAGCTTCCCAAGAGTCACTGTGAGCTTAGCTAGGCAGATTGCCTCCATAGAGAAGATTGGGCTAGGATCTTCACAGCAGGGTCAAAAGGATTGTAAGGAAAAACACAAAGCAGTGAATCATTTAGCCACAGGAAAAGGGGCATGTAGGAAAATGACTAAAGAAATGTTGAGGATGTAATGAGATAGAATGATAGGTGCTAGTGGATAATCCTTAATATTGGGACTTGGAAGAGTTTTCACTATAGCAATGAACTTTGAAAGATGAGAAGAGCATATTACATTCTGGTTCTATTTTATCAGGGCAAGATTTTCTGATGTACCTCTCCTTGGAAGAGTGATTGTATTTAAGAGACAGGGGCTGAAGGAGGTAAACGTTAATGCATCTGCCTTTCCAGGAAAATGAGCTAGGAGACCTTACAGGAAGCCCTTTTCTAACACACAGAAAAGGCAACAGTAGTCTCCATGGCAACAAAACTCCCCCCCCCATCTTTGGAAGGGTATAGATGATAGAAGTATTAATAGCAAATGTTACTAGACCATGCAGGGAAGCACGTCAACAGATGCTTTCCAACTGTATATATTCTAAAGGGATCTGGGCAGAGAGGAGGGCAGTGTTCATTTTCAATGTGTATATTTTCTTTTCACCCTGTGAGTAGAAAAAAGAAGATTTAACTAATATAACTATGACAGAATGTGATAAGGGCATGATGGACCCATTTTTAAAGTAAAATTGGTGCCTGCGGAAAGATCTTCAAAGTTCCTCTGATAGTAGATAGAATAGATGCATAGTGGTGGTAATGCATGAGCAGAATATAGTTAGGCCAGTACACACAGAGATATGGAGGCATAACAGAGAACAGACCAAGACAAAGGCATAACAGCATATTTGATAGCATATACTTGTGAACATGACTGTGTCTCAGAATATCAGCACTTGAAGAGTTCAAAGGCAGGACATACCAAATAAGCCTTGATAGGTGGAGAAAGCTTTGTGGATAAGGCAGCTGGCTGGTACCTTGACATTCTGCCTATCCAGCAGAAATAAATCTTAGTCTCGAATGGAAAGAAAATCTAGACATATACTCTTTTAAAATGATTAAAAAACGACAGCTATATTTTTCTGATCCTCAACCCTCCTTTTTAATGGATATAATTCTGCCTGATGAAGGGTCTGGTCTACAGAATGAAGCATTCCATTTATTCTTTAAAAGCCAAAATAACTCTGGAAAGAAAGAGGCATTCTGGGCAAGGACAAGTCCAAACTAAAGATTAATTGAGCATCCCTCTGCCAAAAGGAGATGGTTAGATGGGTTTTCAGCTTTAGATTTTCTGGTCTTTTTTGTTTAAGATCCAGGTCTGGAGTCTAATCACTAATTTTTTTTTGTCTTAGGAGAAAACTTCTATCTTCAGTGTTTTATGGGTTCTCAACAGCTCATTTTTTGTTTATTGAACATGCAGCAGGTGTGTGGGATGAGTGAGAACCCCTCTTTTTCTTTTTCTTTTTCTATCTTTTTTGCTTTTACTACAAATGAAGCTAATATACTAAGCATGGGTTTTGCTTCATACATCAGATGATCAGATGTTACCATTTTATTTGGAACATGAAGCAAAGTTATAGATTTCATGAGTCTAGATGAAACATACCACAGTTTCCTAGCATGGAAAAAATGATAATGTGAACAATTGCATAGGAAAAACTACGCATTTCGATTAGTAAGGCAAGATATTTGCTGGCTTTCTGCAGATACTTGTGGTTAAGACTTATTTGATATTGTCTTGAATTTTCCTAAGACTCATTTCACAACAAGAGTCTAGATTCAGTCAATACTTTTGATATATCAACTTCTCTTCATGACATAAAGAGTCATGTAAGTAAGGGATATACATTTATATATAATTGATTTCATTTTGAAGAACTGGATGATTCCTAGTTTTTCCTAACCATTCTTCATACATGAGATCTGTTTAACAATGTATTTAAAGACATGAATATATCATGTAATGTCAAAACCAAGAGAAATGGTAGAAACTACCTAATAAAATAGGCTCTGAGAGGGGCAATAACTTGCTTCTCTGACTAGTTAGCTACTTAGTAAGACACTAAATCTGAAGTTTCTGATTCTTCCCATGACCACACTAGGAGAGAAGTAAGCTCTAGCCTTGGCTAGCCCATCCCTTTGTTTTTAGACTATCCATGGCCCTGCATAAAGGGATTACGCAGCAACCTGAGGCAGATGTAGCCACAAATTTCAGTCAGCCATCCCACTCCATTTTTCTTGTGAGATTTCTTAGCTTTTGGTTACAGGATAAATATCACCATTAGAACTTGACCCTTTCAATCCAACACACTAAATATAAATCAGTCTTAGATTATATTTAAGCATTATGATGAGAAACACAGGAGACAAATACTAAACCATTATCTTCTACCTCTTAAAGGAAGTGAGTCATTAAAATGACTAGAAAACAGCCAGCGAGTTAGAAAGGGTAACAAGCCAATGCAAATCTAATATCCAGAAGAATTGTTTGGTGCTAACTTGAAATTAATGAAATGGCTGTTTAGTGACTTTTCCTGTACTTTTGGCCATATTGGATATCTTCCTGTTGGAGTTAAGAAAGGACGACTGGAGAAATTTCTCTGTGACTGCAAGCTGAAAGACAGAGTGCATGCAGATGGGACATTTCAGACTGAGCTATGCTGGAGAGGTAGGAGTGAGGTTGGGGGAGAGGTCACAGCTCACAAATTCACAACATTTGGGTGGCTTGGGAGTAGTGTGGGGGCTGGAGATGCTGAGTTCCTAATGGCTCCCAGCTGTGTTGGCACAGTTGAAATTATCCTTGAACTGAGCTCTTATGTCAAGGCAAAATAATTTCTTCAGGGGAAATATACACAATTAAGAAGTTGAACACCATGAGGAGGGCTGGAATGGACCACACATATCCACACCCAAATCCAAAACCTTATGTAAGTAAACATCTTCTTTAGAAAATAGTTTTCACTTATTTGAGCATTGAGGACCCTCCCAATAATCCTCACCTCATCCTAGTTTCCAGAGACCTCTTGGAGAGGGGACTCATGTCACTCTAAGAGGCTTCCTTTGCACCAGCCACATCCAAATCTTTAGTGATTTTTCTTTTGCAGGTGAAACTTGCTAACAATAAGCATTGAGGTTCAGGGTAATCATTAGGGACCACAATAAAATAAAAACTTTCTCTAGAAAACCAACATCCAGAAGAGTGAATGCAGCCTGAAAAGTGCTACATACAAGCTAGCAGAACCAGAAACAGAAGCATGGCAAGCTCCACAGATGGTACATTATAGCTAAGCAGTCCCAGAAATTTCAGTGGATAAATTGAATTGAACTGCCATTTAGGACCTAACGACTTTATGTGCTGGTTCAAGCAACCATTATCTTATGTTTAAAAACTGACCCATCACCAGATGATACACTTAATTGTAGACATGGGTTCAGCGACCAATGTTACTCATCTCTAAAGGGATCCCCTTTACCTGTTGGGAATCTGTGTGTATGTGAGAGTGCATGTGTGCATGCATGCGCCTGCTCCAATACTAGGGCTTAAATTCAGTGCATCAAGTTCCGCTTGCTTGCTCTTGGCTAGAACTCTACCACTGAGCCATACCTGCCTTCAGTCTGGAATTTCCTGCTTAATTGGAGATGGAGTTCATAGAGCACCTAGGATTACAGACATGAGCCCCTGTCACCAGGCTCTCCTGTGTATTTTTACTTCTACATGAATATTTTATCACAAGTTCCTTTGTAACTCCCCCAAGGAAAACCCAGTAAAGAGCCTGAAAATCAAATCTTAAGCTTCCGCATTCAACCACGACAACCAAATCACTACATAATGAATTTTTTACTTTAATCTTCAGACTTCTGGGAGGAGAGTCCAGGTTAAAAAAAACCCAAAGCACTTTATTAGAAAGAATTACATATGTATGCATTGGACTGTTGATCTGCAATAGGAATAAACTGATACATACTACAACATGGCTGACTGAAAACTTATGCTATGTGCAAGAAGCTTCTTAAGTTTATGAATCTCTTTTAAGAAAAAAGTGTAGAATTGGCAAATCTAGATAGAAACTAAAAGTCTATCAGGGAAATGCACCCAGGGATCTTACTGTGATGAAACTATTGTAAGTCTAGGTTGTGATAATGCTTGTACAGCTCTATAAAATTACCAAAAATTATTGCATCGAATGTTAAAAAAGAGGTCCATTTCACAGTATGTAATTATACTTTTCAAACAAAACACTAAAGTTTTTAAAATAAATAGAACTGTTGGAGAGAAGATCTGGGCCTATTTCAGTCCTTTTGATTGTGTAAATAGTGGGAAACAGAAGTACTTATGTGGAAGGATGTGCTCTCCTAAAGAAAGAAAAGCAGTTTAGTCCTGCATTCCTGTATAAAGAAGTCACATTGACCAGGTATATGTAAATTTTGATCAGCTCACAGAGAAAAGTGTTTCCTTCCTTTATCATTGTCTCATACAAAAGCCTATTTGGCTTTTGACATTTCCTCTGATTTCTCTCTTCCTTCCTTTCTTACTTCCACCATTTTAATTTAGTAAAGCTCATCACCTTCCTATGCCACCTACATAATATAGTAAAATGGTCCCAGGGGAGAATATTATCCAAAAGAAGGGTAATGGTAGGAGAGAGAATTTAAAGTTTGACTGGGAGTGAATTAATTATGATGGCACATGCATATAAGCCCAGCCACTTAGAAGATTGAGAAAGGAGTTTAAGGATAGTCCAGGAAAAAGTAGTGATATTTTTGTTTCAAAGACAAAAATATGAACAAAACATATGGCTGGAGTGAGGACCCAGCAGTACAGTGCTTGGCTACCAAGCTCAAGGCCCTGGATTCCATCTCCAGTACTGGAAAACAAGACAAAACAATCCACCAAACTTACCCAGGAGAACTGACAGAAGATCTTAAGCAGGTACCCTTTGTTCCCTCACAGCTGGCTGTGCACATTCCCATGAGGCCTAGCTCTATTTCAGTCGGGGATTAGATGTGTCTGACTTTAAGACACTATTGTAGGTGGATATGAGTCAGTCGGGAAGAATGCCAAAGGGGCAGGAAGAAGCTGGAGAAGAGATTGCAGCAGGAATTTGGCAAGGCACATTTTAGCCTAAAAATCCTACCTGCAGCCTTCCAGTCAAACTGCACCTTAGTATAACTCGGATCTTATTGTTTATTAGACTTAAAATCAGGGCTTCATGAGGACAGGAACAATAGAAGCATATGATCTCAAGTAATGTACTTGTGTACCCAGAGGCTAGAAAATAGCTGACCCTTTGAATCACTGGAAGAGTTGAGAAGAGTTTCCCTCTGGAGTTTATGGGCAGATGACATCACTGAACTGTCATAAAAACATATTTGTCAATCCTTTCGATCTAAAGCAATGAAGGAAGCTGTTTAAAACAGGTCGTGAAAAGGAGGATGGAGGGGAGGTGACTCTTACCCCCAATTGGAGTCACGTTTGTTCAACTATCAATATGGAAGTTTTCTGAATGCCTCTCCTAGCATGTGCATGACCCTAGGTTTAATCCTTAGGAATGCAGGGCAGGGGGTGGGGGTGGAGAAAGGAGAGGACAAGAGAGAGACAGGGACAGGGACAGAGCAACACAGAGAAAGAATACCAAGTTATCAAGATAATGGTGCTGCCTCCATATTGGAAAGTTCAAACAATAACCCTGGCTGAATGTGAGGCTATGTGGCATGCTAAGGGACAAGATGTCTATAGGCTTCCCTGTAAACTAGGATCTCAACTTTCCCAATGAGGGAAAGGGGATTCAGTAACCCATTTGGTCTTGCTGAGGCAATTCAGAGAGGCCCAGTACTATTTCAGCTTTCCTAATGAAAGGTCAGAGAATTTTGACGTGGATATTGACCACAGGCTTGGCCTCCATTCTAGCAGGAAGGGAGTCTACATCTTTCTCAGAAGGTTCAGAGAGTGGCCCAGAACCTTATTTTTTCACCTACTCCCCACAAAAGGCCCCTTTCCATAGAGCAGGTGCTCAAATATTTCTCAAGTGACTTTCCTTCAGGGGTTCATTGACACTAAACATACATAATGTTATCAAAAGGAAGAACACGGATCAACTAATGAAATTACAGCATCAATAGTGAGGAGGAATGTGAGAACTGATTGGAAGGAAGCTACCTATTTTGTAACGTGAAAAGTCACAAACAACTCTCCTGGACATAATAACATGTGATTTCAATTGACG
The DNA here is from genome assembly GCF_000151885.1 of Dipodomys ordii. Lineage (NCBI taxonomy): Eukaryota > Metazoa > Chordata > Mammalia > Rodentia > Heteromyidae > Dipodomys > Dipodomys ordii. The sequence continues at coordinate 6,189,189 of NW_012267304.1, forward strand.
CCAGGATTCAAATCTCATCTTGTTATTTAGCTTCTCTTGGAGGCATAATTTCCTCATCCATAAAATGGACAAAATATTTGTTATTTTTTAATCAAGAAAAATTATATCAAACTAATTTGAAAATACCTACCTCATGAAGCAGTGGTAAATAAGGGTGAAATGAAGTGGAACAATGTGTAGAAATAGTACCTGACCCATAGTAGGGATGCCATAAATATTGATTTCTTTTTCTACCCCTCCTTACTTGTTTCTTTTCTCTTTTCCTCAATCTGTCTCTGTCTCTCTGTCTCTCTGTCTCTCTCTGTCTATCTGTCTCTGTCTCTCTCTCTTTCTGTCTCTCTCTCTCTGTCTTGGTCTCTCTCTCTCTGTCTCTCTGTCTGTCTCTGTCTCTGTCTGTCTCTGTCTGTCTGTCTGTCTCTCTCTCTCTCTCTCTCTCACACACACACACACACACACACACATACACACACACACTTTCCCTTATTCCAGAAAGGGCATTGCTTACCTCAGAGGGAAAAAAAATGGACTAGTGTCACAATTAAGGTTTTTCTTTTCTTTCCCTCTAATCCAGTTAAGATTAAACCACAGAATTTGTATGATGAAAGCAGAGGACAAAGGGATGAGACAAGAGAAAGAGGGAAGATGCATCTATAGACAAGCCAGCACAAGTAACTATCTCTACTTGGTTCACATCTGGGGAATGAGTTCATGTTGACTTGCAGTTTTGTACTAGATCTCTTCCCACCTACTTCAGGACATTACTCCCATCAAGCATTCCTTTTCTTTCCTTTATCTTCACTTCATTACTGTCTATTCCTTAGCCTATAAATATTTTCAAAATTGTACTGTTTTTAAAAAAGACACCTACCCAATAAATTTCTCAATTTTCTGCTTCTTTTTCAGCTACTTTGGCCCTACTGACATCTTCTCCCTTATGTCCAAGCATCATAAAGCTGTAAGAATCCTCATTATCACCATCTATTCATAAAAATGGCTCCCACATGACATATCTCTTTTTCTCTGTGTATTTGTGGGAAAAGGAGACAAAAAGATCTCACTACTCTAAATATCCAAATACTAGTTAAATTATTCCTCATGTTTTATTGAAGAAGAATATCTGCAGAAGTGACAAATAGAGGCACAGAAAGTCTCACTTTTTTTTTTTTTTTTGCTTTGGGATTGAACCTAGTGCCACTGAGTTTGGTGTACCACTGAACCACACAGTCTCGTCTTGAATTTCCTGCTTTGTGAACACACTAAGTCTCAGCAGTGTAACCAGTGTATTTTGGCACCACCTTGTGGCCATCTGTATAAACTGAAGTAAATCTTGGAATTACATTCAGGAGTTGAAGCTGTGGAAATTGCAATAAAGGGTCACCGTTGGCTCCTTAAAGAAGGCAAACAAAGGGCTGGTGATGTGGCTCAACTGGTAGAGTGCTTCTCTAGTAAATACGAAACCCTGAATTCAAACCTAAGTACCACTAAATAAAAGAAGGCAAGTAATGAAGTGGTCCCACAATCATGAACAAAAAGATACCCCATTATGTAGATTTTGTGACCTTTTAAGAATTTGCATTTCATAATCGCTCTAAATGGCCTATAACATCCCATCACTGACATTGGGAAGGAGCCCAGGTAGAATATGCATCAATTCAGGTTTACCAATTAAATATATTAATGATGCCCTTCATTCTCCAGACCCATCACCATACCACCTTATCTTACTGTACATGGTACTCTCATTCCCATACATCTTGTGAAGGGATCCTGAGACCTGCTTTGACATACAACATGCAGATGTTTTATAGAGAACCATAATGACTATCAGTTACTCCTAGGTACTGAAAGACATGCAATTCTATGTGGATCCTACATACAGGGGAGGAAATCCAAAAAGCAGTTAAGCCTCCTTCCCACCAGTGCAATGCACACCTTTTACTGTACATCTCATTTCATTATCATCATTATATGAGGAGATTTATCCCCCTCCCTCCACCACTGCTCTAAAATTATCTTTAAATTGCTATACTAGGCAACTTACTAAAGAAACCAGAATGTAGTTGTGTTTAAAAAAAGAATGTAGTTGCTTTTGGCTACCTTTATTTTACTCAATGGAGCATTCAAAAAATTGAAATATAAAGATTTTTGGTGTTGCTATTGTCAAGTTTAAACTAAATTAAAATCTGACAAAAATTTGGCTAAAATTTAGCTTTTCTTAAGCTAAATGCAACCTGTAATTTCCTTTATGGAAGGTGATGGATATGTGAATTCGTTTAATTGTGGTAGTTTTTAAGTGTGGTATTTTTAAGTGTGCAGCTATATCAAAACATCATGTTGTATCCCATGAATGTATACCTTGTTTATGTATAGAGAAAAGAAGAGCTAAGGAAAGGAAAGGATAGAGAAAGGGGAAAGGAAGAGTGAAAGAAAGGAAGAGCTAGTGAAGAGATAAAGAAAAATATAGAGATAGACAAAGGGAAAGAAAGAAATAGAGAATAGAAAAAAGAGTGAAAAGAAGATATAGAGAAAGGAAGGATGAGATAAGAATAAAAAGGAAATGAAAAGGAAAAAAATGACTTCCAAGATTTTCCTACACAGTACATTAGTCAGTTTAATTTTGAGGAAGGAGGCCAAGAGGGAGTTACCTGGGGACGTTTCCATATCACTTTTCCTGGAAGCAGTCTGTTGTAAAAAAGCGAATCATTCTCAGGCAGAAAGGTTGGGTCACAGAAAAGTATGCTGTCTCTGATGCACTCCTGCTTCAGTTCCTGGTACTTCTGGTTTTTGAAGAGCTTCAGAGGAGGACCCATAGTGTCAAACTATGCCTAGAATGAGAAAAATGTTTGCCTTTGGAGGAAGAAATTTTCAGGTCTTTCAGGGATTACCTGAAATTGCAGCAAAGGGCAGTCATCATTCAATTCTTCCCATTGCTGGTTACTTCCAATTTGTCTTTAAAGGAAAAGTCACCATTTAAGTAAGGCACCAGAGACTCTGTAACTCATTAATATAGGACTTTGGTTAAGTCACTTGGCCATTTCCGGGCCTCAGTTTCTTTATCAGCCAAATGGGACAAGATTGAATTTATCAATGTCATTGGAAAAATAAATAATAAAATAAACAAATTAATTAAACATGTCTTCCTTTATATTTATGCACATATAAATATATGCATATATATTTGCTTTGAAGTATTCCTTGCTAGGATAAATATAAATAAAATATAAATATAAAATGTATTTGTATATTTATATTTAGATAAAATACAAATATAAAAGTATATTTATTTTTACCCTAGCAAGGAATACTGCAAGACAGTATATATGAGGACAATTTTCCTTTATATTTACACCAATAAGGAATAATTCAAGGCAAAGCAAAATTTTAAATTTGAAGACCAAGATAAAATAATCGATTTAATATATTCAGGAAAAGTGACTGCCAGACAGAGCCACTTACTTTGTACTGCAGGGGACAGGCAGCCTCTTTCAATTGTAACAAGTCTTTTTACACAATTACTTTCTTTTTATCATTTAAAAAACTTTTTATATTTTACCACTGGCCAAGAAGGCCTAATGCAAGACACAGAGCTCAGCAGATGGCCTACAAAGACAAGAAAAGATGGAAAGATTGTATGGTCTTTTTTTCTTCAAAGTCTAATGTACAATCATTTGCAGACTATGAAATCAAAAGGCAGACTCCAAAATTCAATTACACTAATTTGATGAAGTATAGATTCTTATCCCATGGCAATGCATTGTTGCTTTACAAAAAAAAAAGAAGAAAGAAAAAGCAAGAAGGAAGAAGAAGGAGAAAAAGAAGAGGAAGAAGTAGAAGAAGAAGCAGGAGCAGCATTAGAAAAAGAAGGAAGAGGAGGAGGAGGTGGTGGGGTGGAGGAGGAGGAGGTGGTGGTGGACGAGAAGAAAGAGGAGGAGGAGAAGACAACAGCGATGACAACTGTGGCGACATGAAGATAATGACTTCACTTTCTAAGCAGAGAAACAATATAGTGGTTCTTCAGGCCGATCAGAGTGCCCCACACTCAAATGTCCTGAGCTACCAGTTTTTATGAAGATAGTTTGAAAGGCAAACTTGATTTTAAATAGTCTTGTGATGAGAATAGACATCTCAATGCCTTTACTAACTTCACAAAGAGTGGTGAAAGTTTTAATTAGTTTTAAAAATGTATTTTTAGTTAGTATCTAGTTAGCATAACTAACTATATTCTACAATGCGGGGAGACTTGAAACCAATAAAAACTTGATTATGATTCCAGAGTGGTAAACAACGGAAAATGACAGAATTTGCAAAAGCAAAAGACAAAACAAAAGTTGGATACAGAAATGGTGGGACAAAGGGGAACAAATACAGCAGTGAGACTCACACACTATGTTAAAAATGAACTACACAACCCGTGCGTGGGGATGGGTGGGAAAAACAGGGAGAGCCAGGGAAGGGTGACATTGTCAAAAAGAAATGTATTCTTTACTGACTTATATAACTGTAGCACCTCTGTACATCATCTTTATAATAACAATTTAAATTTTAATAAGTTTTTATTGTGAAAATACTGTACAGAGGGGTTACAATTACATGTGCAAGGTAATGAGTACATTTCTTATCAAGCATTGTTGCCTCCTCCTTTGTTTTTCCCTTACCATCCCATCCCTTCCACCTCCACAACTACACTTTCCTCCCCCGTCCCCCTAAATTGTAAAGTTTGTTTTTCGACATAATGTCTTGCACATCTCATTGTTGCAATGGGTCCACCTGTATTCCTATTTAAACAATTTTTCCCTTCCCCTCCCCAAATTATACCAACATCAAATACAGTGAAAATAGGGGTTATACTGTGGGGGAGGGACATAAAAAGCAACAAAAAATCATGTGATACCTTATAAATACATTAGAAACAATAGCAAGAAAGAAAAAACCACTTGTGTCCTTATCTTGGGGTTCATTTCGCTTAACATCATCTTATCTGACTTAAATTTTTAATAAAAATAAAAGTTAGCTACAGTTTTTCAGTGCAAGCTTTCAGGATCATAATGAAATGTCTCATTGATATAACAAGTCCCCCCACTTGAAAACCATAAAAATTCAATTTGTCTTTTGAAATGCTATTTGTAATACATGCACAACAATTATACACTTTTCTGAATTCAAGGAATAAGAAGCTAAACATTATCATGATTTTCCCATAGTTTTATTTATAGACAACCATTTTGCAAACTGAGGACTACAGGGACACAACAAAACACAGAGTGCTAGCCATTAGTTCAATTAACGTCTGCTTGTGTGTTTTAAATATAAACATGGGTGGTATATCACTAATTGTTTTCAGTAAAGCAGCATCTGAGCCAACCTGAATGTTTGCCCAGGCTTCTTTCTGCAGTTTGTTACAAATGGTCCCCAATTTTCATTTGTGCTCCCAGTTATAGTCAACACTATGTGTCTTTACTTTCCCTAGAAGGTTTGGTGGATTGCCACACCCAGAACTGTAAATTTGGGAGAGTCTAAGGCAATTGGGACATTTAGTTTGCCAGAACCTCAGGTTCCCTGAGCCTTCTGATTAAATGAGTAGTATTTCCTGCTCTTAGGAAAGCCACGTGCCCATGTCTCTCTTGCTATCCAGTCGCACAGTGAAGTAGATTAGAGCCTGTGAAAGAAGCAAGAACCTGTGAAAGAAGTCTGTTTTAAAAAGTGATGATGGGAGAGCAACAAGGGAAGGGGTAACAATGTGCAACAAGTAATGTACTCATTGCCTTACTCATGTAACTGTAACCCCTCTGTACAGCATCTTTACAATAAAATAAATTTTTAAATTTTTATTGTGAAAATACTGTACAGAGGGGTTACAGTTACCTGAGCAAGATAATGAGTACATTTCTTATCTAGAATTGTTGCCTCCTCCTTTGTTTTTCCCCTACCATCCCATCCCTCCCAGTGACGGTCTGCACATAGAAGCAAAGTCAAATAAAAAATCAGGTTAGAGAACATCTATCCCTCAGTTTCTGCATAAGTACGACGGGAATATGCTGCTGCCCTGCTGATCTCAAAATGTCACTGCTCTAATAAGATCTAAGAATATTAAGTATGGTGGTATACTTTTTAATTGCTAACGATGAGGTTAATGTAGGACAGTAAAATTATCAAACACTTATTTTTACCAAATAAAATCCTTTTCCCATCCTTAGAAGAAAGTGAGGAAATTCAACCTTATGCATTAAATAAGATGTCTATTGGTATTTTTTAAAATCCCGTAAAATGGCCCCTCAGCCATTACTTGCTTTCGTAGCTGAAGAAACCTATCCTAGAAGTCTAATTTTACAGTCCTTTGAGAATCTAATTCTGATTTTTATAGAATGTTATGCATGAAGGACTCTTAGGAGCCACGTAGTAGAGCAAGGTGATGGGACATGACCAAGGTCATACAGAACAGACTTGGCACTATAACTGCGACCTATAGTTTTTCACCATAATCTTTTTAAGTCAAGGGGGAAAGGAAGTAGGGAAAAGCCTGCAAAGACAAATCTTCTAGTAAGATATGACTTTTGAAAAACTCTCATTATCTGATTGCAAAAAAAAATGCACTTCAGGAGGTGTGTTTTTGAACTGCAAGCTGTCAGAAGGTGAGATTATTTCAAATCAATGCTAATCAAATAAACACTGTTGGGGGGTCACAAAGGGGCCTTTTATGCTTTTAATTTAAGAAGGATAGGGAAAGTTGCTTTTTAACCTATTCCTGAAGGCTTTCCCCTGAAGTCCAAGAAGTAATTAAGAATGTTATTCAAATCCAAAGGAATCACACACACTTTTGCTCCCACATGCACATTAGCGTTCACGTGCTTTCACGCACACCCCACACACTAACTGCCAGATGAATGAAAGAGTTAACAGTTCCTAAAGATTTTTTTTCATTTGTTCATTCTGACTACAGTGTCCTTAATTTCACACAAAGATTAGCAAATAAAGTATTAGCTGAATTGCAATCAAATATTAATGCAAACAGGGATGCTTTATCCTGAAGCTCGAGGTGAATGTCCAAACAGTAGAATTTGTTGAGCTTTCTTAGGTGCTTTGCACCACAGTTAAAACTGTTCTAAATCCTCTAGATCCTAACAAGCAATGGCTTCCTTTGCGATGTGTGGGCAGCATCTTTGCCTGGCCTGTGCTTAAGATGACCAGCAATGTTCAAGTAGGCCCCCTCCCCTAAGCCCCTAAAAACAGTGCATTTGCAGGTAGGGCTGGAAGACACAGTCCTAACTTCAAAACAAAATTTAAACCAAATCTAGAATGAAACAAAAACATAACCAGGCTAGGAACTGATAGTGGAGTAGCCAAAATCAACCTGTCACCAGGCAGGAGGGCAGCGGGCTGTGCAGACAAGGAGTGAGACAGCCTAAGCATCACCTCCTCCTGGTCCACAGTGTACCCCTTTAATGCCAGGGCTTTCAGGCATTGATGCGTACACTGGGGCTCCAACACTGAGCCTGCTTTTGAATCATAAGCCTGTGGCTGTGTAGCTTTGAGTCCGAACAAAATAGAAGGAACTCCAGACGATCAAGATGGTCCTCTCCCCCTCATTTTCCTCTCCCAGGTTTGTCTTGGCTTACCAAGTATTTACCATGAGCCTTAAAAAAAGCACATTTACACATTGAAAATGGATTCATCTATATATACACCACGAAAAATTCTACTGCCAGACAAGCACAATTACTCACCGCACACACCCAACTAACAATTCCGAATTCTCTCGTTTCAAGTTTCTAAACTGTTGCTAATGTGCACAGTTAGTTGGTTGAGACAAAACCATCAAATTACAGCTGTGAAGTTTTAATGAAAGTGAAAGGTCCTTGGCTTCTCGAAGCTACTGTTACCAGAAAATAAAACTCTAGGCGAAGTTTGTAGATACCCCTCTCTAACTCACCTAAGTTTTCCCAGGAGTCTTGCTGCTTGCTGCCGCCGCCGCTGCCACCGCTGCCGCCGCTGCTGCACTTAACCAGGTAACCCCACTAAGTGTGTTAGGTCAGTGCGGCTGAACAAAGATTCTGGCTTTCTTAACCTGAGAGCTATGTGGGCTGTACCGAGCTCTGCCCACAAGGGGAGGTGCCTCGAGGCAACTTAGGAACCTTTGCCCCGCCCAGCAGTGAGAAGCTGATCCGGAGTCTGGAGGAAAATCTGGAAGGCGCCCCTGCCAGATGTGCAGACTGGATGCCCACTCCACAGCCACTCACCAGCAAACTGGAAAACTCAGAAATCCACGTTTGAAAGCCCCTTCTGTTCCAAAGAGAAATCGGACTTTCAGGGAGGGGCGCGGGGGTCTAATGGGTTTCAGACTTTCGGTCCCAAGGTTAATCCTGCAGACTTGGGTATTACAGGAGAGAGGATGTGGGGAGAAAAATGTCGGAATGGTTGGCAAAGTGAGCTGGCCTGTGGACATGCCCCAAATACACACATGTACAGTAGGGATGAGGATTTAAAAATGAGTGGGAACCAAAGCTCACCTGTGGAATGCGGGGAAGAAAAGGTTACTTTGTGAAAGAGCAAGTAGCATTTTTGATAAAGGGCATAAAAAAGAGAAGTGAATGGAGTTAAGACAGTTAATTTCCAGCAACAGTTGCAATGGAGATTCTGGCGAGGAGTGTGAGGGGAAAAGCAAAGAACTATTGTTCTTGGTTGTTCTGAGAGTTTGAAGCTTCAGTGAGGTGTTCAGACCGGGGTAAAAACTATGCTTCCTTCCAGTCATAGTCAAAATCCTGTTCCCTTTTTCTGGATACATTCATTGGGACATGATTCCAGGCATGTGTGGGATTATTTTTTCATTAAATTCAAGTGTGAAGGCTCCCATCTTATGTACCAGCTCTCCTATTTAAGGGGAAGTTTGCTTTTGAATCTGAAATTAGTACCCCTGCCACTACCTCTGCACCAACCCTCCTGGTTAGGGAAGGAAAAGAGGGAGGGAGAAAGGGAGAGAGGGAGACAGAGAAAGAGAGGGGGAAAGAGAGAGAGAGAGACAGAGAGAATCTAAGTAGGAACAACAGAAGTATGCTGTTCCCACCCACTGGCCCCATACCAATATTTCATGAAGCAGATCTTAGCTTTTCTATAACATAGTCTCTGAGAACTCCCCGTTGACATTTCTTTACATCTCCTTTTGTGCCTTCTATGCCAAGTTGGAAATCAAGCTAGCATTTAGGAGGCAATACAAAAAGCCCAGAGCATAAGAGAATTGGGACTTTAAATATTACCACAAAATTTGGCTCAAGAATAAAAGATTCCTATGCAGGATTTTGGTTTTAAAATCAAGGGAGGATGTTTTGTCTGGGCTCATCTTCAACCATCTCTCCAGTCTCTATATTTCCAATATGTGAGAAATCATAGAATGTGAGAATTCGAAGGAAATGTAGAGACCCCATCAACTCTACTACTCACTGGAAAAATGCATGCTGTTAATCTGCAACACAATCCCCTCCATGTAAAGCAGTTTATACCTATTTGGGCAGTTCCTAATTGTTAAATTCTCTTTGTTAGACTCAGGAAAAATTAACTTCACACAATTTCTAATTTCCCAATCACATGGCAGACCTTTAGAATGTATGTCACACACCCCCAAATCCTCCATCTTCTGGGATAAACATCCTCAGGTCTTTTAAACTATGCTTCATAGGATATCATTTCCAGATCTTTTGCCACTCTGGTTATGGTTTAAGCAGAAACCTACTCAGTGGGTAGCTTGGAGCTTAATTAAAACCCTCTGTGGTTTCTTGCACGAAACTACTATTGTATGCCTGATCCTATATTTGTACAATTGATTTAATTTAACCTATATGCTATGCTTGTATTCATTCTTAAAAGCCAATGTCTTGTTTGTTTCAATCTACTCCCTTTCTCAAACTTTGTTTTCACTATTGCACAATTGTACAGTTATTTTAAAAACATGTTCTTATGTTTCCTAGATATTCAATATTGTAAATAGATTTGCATACTGCATGTACATCTACATTCTATATATTAAAAAATAAAGACTTTTTTATTCCTCAAAAAAAATTTGCCCCCTTGGGGGCAATCTCACCCTCACTGAGAATGCATGCTCTGTATCACTAAGTTTTTAATCTGTGTATTTGATCAGCAAGAGTATAAGTGCACTGAATGAGATAGGGTCCAGAGATAACATTTCAATGTAACCTTAGAGTCTCGCCTTTATTACCAGTCACTTTTAATTGTGTTGTTCCAAATTGAAGCAATCCATGTAAATCTTGCTACCACCCAACTCCTAATTTTCCATCTTCTCTATAAGGATATATAAGACTTTTTCAAATGCTTTGCTGAAATACAGACACATTATGGATCAGTATTCTTGTCATCTCCCCTTCTAGCTATCCATTCACAAAGGAAATGAGCTTAGTAAGGCATGACTTGCTTTTAGTGAGCTCATGCTTATCCGTAGTGATTTCCGTTCCTTTTCCAATGTTTTACAAATGACCTGCTTAATAGTGCATTCTATATATTTTCCAAGGATCAATGTCATGCTCACTCATTTATAAGATTTATATTTTGAGGGGTTGGGAAGGTGGCTCAGTGGTAGAGTGCTTGTCTCACATGCATGAGGCCCTGAGAGCAATTCCTCAGCACAATATAAACAGAAAAAGCCAGAAGTGGCACTGTGGCTCAAGTGGTAGAGCACTAGCCCTGAGCTGAAGAGCTGAGGGACAGCGCCCAGGCCCAGAGTTCAAGCAAGATGAACAACAAGAAAGAAATAAAGAAATAAAGAAATAAAGAAAGAAAGAAAGAAAGAAAGAAAGAAAGAAAGAAAGAAAGAAAGAAAGAAAGAAAGGAGGAAAGAAAGAAAGAGAGAAAGAGGGAAAGAAAGAGAGAAAGAAAGATAGAAAAGATTTATATTTTGAATCCCTCAATACCACCACCTACCCTTAATAAAATCTGGACATTTATCTGCCTCACTGCACCTCCCATCTCTTCCCTTTTCCATAATTTCTTAAAGGTCTCCAAGACCGGTGCTGGGATTCCAACTGCACATTCTCTCAGTAGCCTCTGATGTAATTTGTGTGGGCAACTTGAACTCATTGAAGGGAGCTAAGTATTCGCTTATCTCCTCATCTACTTTGGGCTTTAATTCACTTTCCAGTTCAAAGATCATGCTCCTGATGGAAAGGTTAAGTAACTTGCCCATTGTCACACACCTAGTAAATTGACAGAGCTGGTATTTAAATACTGCCTTTTCTGACTTTGAAGTCTGTCTTTTAACTATAAAATTCTATGTAGTTTTCACGTACCAAATAAGTACCATGGGTACTGTGCTATCAGTTCCAATGTAGGAGACAACTGTTCTGGTAAGAGCAATAAGGGCAGGGTTTTTTTTTTTTAAAGTGAAATCTTGAAGAATAAACAGGATTCCAATAGGATGAACAGATGATATGTGCTAGGGGTCGTACCCTTTTTTAATTAGCTTTGAGTAGTTGTACAAAGAGGCTTCAACATGTCCATTTGTAAATACAATGCATCTTGATCAATGACACCCCTTATCTCCCAGGATTTGTCAAGCCAGTCATTGGTTGCTCTCTCTAAGGTACCATTTACTAGTATTAATTCTATCTCAGTCTTGCATTCTGTCCCCTTTGTTTCCTATGTCCAGCCAAATCACTTCCTCTGATGTGGCATTTTTTCATGCCTACATGATAAAACTAATTTCTCCCATCGAAGAAATAAAAGTTACTCCCATGATATGTCAGTGGAGCCTATGTACACAAATGTAGTATGAAGTCTAGGTACATTAATGTAGTATAGCTCATCAGTGAAGGATATTGCCATTTGGTTTGGGTCGGCTAGATACCATCCCCCCTTTTTTGAGTTTACAACCCCCAAAGTGTGAACAGAAGCCACGAAGAGAATGGACTGCTGTGTCCAAGCCAAATACCCTTGGCCCCAGTGTGGGGTAGAGTGCAACCAAGACTTTGATAGGGGGGTAAATTGGATATCCTCCCTGTTGGCCTGGTTAACACAAAACTATGCCTCACTGGGCCATCAGCAGAACTTCCTTTAATCAGAGGAAGAAATTAATTTGTCTTGCATTCAAAAGGATTCTAATTTCTCAATGGAAAAACCTCTGCCCATAGTAATTTAAATAGAGAGCCACAGTGGTTGATAATGTCTCCTCTATCAAACCCACACTGTTCTACTTGGTCAAGATTTTTTCTCAGCTAATGGATTGGTTTCTGCCCAGACCAATTTGGCATTGAACTAGCTTGCCTCTCTGTTCCATTTCTGAGGGCCAGACAAAATTTCCAGGAATACAACCACATATTAGGTTAGTGCTGTAGTAGGGATCTGAGAGCTGAGAAATGTTGCATAACTGTGACCCTTTAGATGGAAATGGCATCTAAGTCTTAGGCATGAATTGTAGTTGAGAAACAGCCCTGAAAAGTTGAGCGTTGGATACAGGTTAAAGTGGCCAAAGCCATATAAAGAAGAGAAGGTAGGAAGAGGAGACTTAGGGTGATTCAGAACACACAGGTCAGGAAGTATTATACAATACTGGATGGAGAAAAAATTGCAATGCAAAGCCTAAGAGCGAAGCCAAAGAGTGTGTATTGGATACCTGGCATAATTGAACCCTACCACAATGTTTTCACGCAAGCCCGCACTGTGGCTGTTCTTTCTTACGTTTTCACCCACTCAGACTTTGCTTGTTCTTTGATTCTACGGTCTTATTCACTCTAAAAAGCTTTCTTCATCCTCTACTAATCCAATCTTGGAATAAACACCTCCCTTTGAAACAGTACCATATCACACATGGTCATAACTAATTATTCTCCAGTGTTTCAAAAATATGATTCCACTTCCTCACACTGCAAACCCTGGAAAATAGAAGTTCTGGCTTTTCTGCTTCCCACAGTGTGAAACATAGGACCAGGAACCAAGTTAATATGACTTTGGGAGAGGATTCTTTCTGTTTTCTATATACACATACACACACCACATGCATAGAGAATGAAGTAGAAATAGACTCATCTCTGCTATTTCAAACTTTGGGAAACTTGGAGGTCTAGGGAGATGGAAATGATAGTATCTCTTTGTAAGAGTTACACATCCATGTACAGCTCTTGAATGCTGGGAAAGCTTATAGAATTAGAAAAAAATGAGAGGAGGAAGCCTTGAGTTGACATTAAGCCTGAGGGTGAAATAAAGACTGAGAGAGGCTAGAAATAAAGAGAATTATGAAATATTTCCAACATGGGGGAAGGGGCTTTTCTTCAACTCCACTAATTTGGGATTCTTGAAAAACTGGACTAAAAGAGCTTGTTATAAGAGGATCTTGAAAGGAAAGAATTGCTAAACTAATTAATCCTCTTCCATGTTGGGACAAGTGGGTGATGGACAAAAGACGACTTAAAATTTTGTAGTTCTATTGGGTGGGGGGGGCGGGGGGAGGATGGGAAGGGATGGGAAGGGGAAACAAAGGAGGAGGCTACAATGCTTGATAAGAAATGTACTCATTATCTTGCCCATGTAATTGTAACCCATCTGTACAGTATTTTTACAATAAAAAAAGAGAGAAAAAAAAGAAAAAAATAATCAAGATTAAAAAAAACACTATAATTCATCCAGGATCTAGTGGGTCATACTTGTAATCTTTGCTACTCAGGAGGCTGAGATCTGAGGATAGTAGTTTGAAGTCAACCCAGGCAAGCAAGTCCATGAGACTCATCTCAAATTAATCACCAAAAAGCTGGAAGTGGAGCTTTGGCTCAAGCAGTAGAGACCTAGCCTTGAGCATAAAAGCTCAGGGACAGAACCCAGAGCATGAGTTCAAACCCCAGGACCAGTAGGCTACACAAGGATGAAATAGTGTAGCACTGCTTCTAGAGAACAATTCTTGCAACTCTAGAGCCCACTGCTTTCCCTGGACCATATTGCCTCTGAACTGAAAATAGCCATTGACAAATAGGGAATTTAATCACTTTTTGAAAAAATAAATCTTCCTTTGTTAAGCATTTAAGTGACTATAAATGCATGTTCAAAAAGGAAGTAATACTTTTAATACTTTCAAATTGGAAATAGCCCAGACATCTTTGCTTTAGAAATGCTTTAATGTTTACCAAAGATTAAGAGTGGGCATCACAATAGTGAGGTGTTTGTGATTTGTAAAGGCAACATGATGAAAGATCTTGAGATGATGTCAAAAGTATTATCATTGGGAAATTTGAGAAAATGGTAAACAGGATCTTTACACTATACCTTACAAATACATGTGAATATGAAACTACCTTTACATTTTTGTTATAAAAGATAACACAAGGATGGTTTCAAATGGTAGTGTTAGCCAGTAAATATAAGGTCTCTGAGTTCAAACCTTAGTTCTGCCAAAAAATAGGTAAAGCAAAAAAGAAAGATTGGAAAAAAGAAGCAAATGAAAGAAAAGAAAAGGCTAAGGGCTAGCTTGGTAACATGCTACCTACCTACCAAGAGGAAGACCCTGGGCTCAAATCCCAGTATCACCCTCCATAATATATTCAAATAAATAAAATAGAATGCATTATTCTTACAACTTAAATGTGCAGGTAGTATCAGTAGCAGGTTTCCTAATCTGTTTCTTAGTAGGCCCACTTTTAGAATATACTGTTCCTTGACATGGCATCTGTGAAGGTTTAATGTAAAATCAATAGTTTCCACAGTCAAATAAAGTGTATTTTATGGAAAAAATACAATATGTATTGTGAATGTTGATTTGTAAGTCAAATGTGTTTTCTCTGACAGACATCTCTTTCAAAATTTCTAATTAAGCCAAATGATCTCTCCCCTCCTCACCCCCACCTCTCCCAACATGAAGGAGGCTTAATTACTTTAGCAACCCTTGCCTTTCAAGATTTTATATTGAGCTGTACTCCCCTTTAGACCTTTTTTTAAAATTCCAAATTAGTAGAAGCCAGATGAATAAAATTTAGTAGGATTGAAAGAGACAGTATTCCCCTTTGTTGGAAACATTTTATAATTGTCTTTGTTTCTAGCCCATCCCTGTCTTTATTTTACCCATAGAGTTAATGTCAACTCAATGCCACCTTCTATTCTTTTTCTAATTCATCTTACAAAAGATGAAATTAGAATGGTCTAGTAGGTGACATAGTCCAGCCAAGATGTGGAGACAAGGTGGTAGGACTTGGTTCAGGGAAACCTTTCCCCAGGGAGCAGCACAGGTCACTAAGCCTGACTGAGTGCAAGGGAATGAGAGTGTGGTGTGAAATTTGAAGGAGCCGATTTCACGCTTGGGGGCCTTTCATTCAAGGCTATAACTTTGCATGTTCCTCTGCTCTTTGCTCAGAGAATAAACTCTATTCCAAGAGTTACAACAGGACCCAGCTACGACTGGCTATATAATTTACACAGAGAAAAATGAAAGCATGGGGCATCTTGCTCAAAATGTACCAGGATTTTCAAAGACAACAAGTACAGAATATTTAACCAAGCATGGGGCTCCCCTATGCACAGAGTCAGAATCCTATGTGATTCACAGGTCCTGACTCCAGTTAACATTTATGTTAAATCCCCACAGCTGCACCATCTAGAGAACACAAACCATCAACTCCTTCCCACCCTTTCTCTTCCTGTCTGGATTGGCTGAGATTACTAGGCACAATTGGCCTTCTGGGACTTACTGATTATGTAGTGCCAGTGCTGGACACTTCAAAAACCCGCACTGACTGAGGGACTGGACTGCTTCTACATAGACCAGATATTTAGCAGGAGATGTGGAGCCCAGAGGCAGAAAACAGACTGGAGAACGCTTGTGACTACTGCAAAAGAGAGGCAGGTGAATAGCAGATCAGGTTGACGTTCATACACAGAGCACTAAACTAAATTTTGGGGTCAAGGTCTACATTGCCATTCGTGAGCTACTAAATTTACCTCTGATGTATCAGCTTCATCTGCTGTAAAATGGAGACAAAAATAGTACTTTTCTCTTTGGATTGGTGTGAGAATCAAATAGAATCATGTCTAAAACCACTGTGAATATTTTTTTTAATTTTTATTTTTTATTGTGAAAATACTGTACAGAGGTGTTACAATTACATGGGCAAGATAATGAGTACATTTCTTATCAAGCATTGTAGCCTCCTCCTTTGTTTCCCCTTCCCATCCCTTCTCATCCTCCCCCATGCCCCCCCCACCAAAGTTGTAAAGTTCGTTTTCGACATAACGACTTGTACATCTCATTGTTGCAATGGGTCCACCTGTATCCCTATTTAAACGACTTGTTTTTCCCCTTCCCCTCCACAAATTATACCGACATCAAATACAGTGAAAGCAGGGGTTATACTGTGGGAGAAGGGCATACAAAGCAACAAAGAAATAATCTTATAAATGTGTAGAATGACTGGCTTGGCTGGATGCTTGAAAGAAGATTAAAATGTATAGCTCAGTTTTTGAGCATAATACCCAAAAGTACTGAGTCAGCATTCAATAGAAATCCCTGTACTGTTATGTTTATAGCAGCATTGTTTATCATAGCCAAGATAAGGAAAAGCCTAGTAGCTCATGAACTGACAAATGAGTAAAGAAAAGGTGGAATATGTACAGAATGGAGTAGTATTCAGCCATAAAGGAGGATAAAATTGTCATTTGCAGGAAAATGGATCTAGAAGTCATTATGTTAAGTAAAATAAGCCACATTTGGAAGGCCAAATATCACATTTTCTGTCATATGCAGAATTTATATGAAAAAATCAAACATTGAAAATAAAAGGGGTACTATTTGGGAAACAAAGGCTCTAACAGGAGCATGCGTAAAACAAGAGGGTTAACAGGGTGAATATGATCAAAGTATATTTTATACATTTATTTGTTAAAATGAAACTCATTATGTTGCATATTTAAAGAAAAAAATAACACTGTGTGTTAATGCCTCATATCTATAATCTAAGCTACTCATGACACTGAGATACAGAGGATCAAGATTTGAAGGCAGCCTAAAACTAAAAGTTAACAAAACTGTCTCCAAAATAATCAGCAAAAAGTTATGCTGGAAGCGTATCTCCAGTGGTAAGCACTGGAAAAGCAAACAAGCCAATCAAGTGCAAGATTGAGTTCATACCCAATATTGGGCAAATAAAACTGATTTTTTAAAAAAGCTGAAATTGACATGAAAATAACAAATGGCCCAGACTTCTAGCTCTAGTAAGGAAGTCTTATCCCCTACCCCATCTATGTCCACCCTTTTATATTTTTTTTTGGGTCTGGTCGTGGGGCCTGAACTCTGGGCCTGGGCGCTGTCCCTCAGCTCTTCAGCTCAAGGCTAGTGCTCTACCACTTGAGCCACAGCGCCACTTCCGTCTTTTTTCTTTTTGCTTATGTGGTGCTGAGGAATCAAACCCAGGGCCTCAGGCATGCAAGGCAAGCGCTCTACCACTGAGCCATCTTCCCAGCCCCTGTCCACCCTTTTACAACTAAAAAAAGTCCAAGGCACTGGCCATCTGTGGCTCACACCTGTAATCCTAGCTACTCAGAAAACTGAGATGCGAGGATCACCGTTCAAAGCCAGACTGCAGAAAAGTCTGTGAGATTCTTATCTCCAGTTAACCATCAGAAAACTGGAAGTGGAGCTGTGGCCCAAAATGACAAAAAGAGCTCAAGGATAGCACCCAGGCCAAGTTCAAGTCCCACAACCGACAAAAATAAATGATGAAATTCCAAGGCATAAAACAATAAGCAAACACAGGAAGACTGAAAGGTTGGAAGAAAGCAATCAAAGTACCTCAGTGTCTGAAGAATAAAATAGCCTTGGATTCTCTGAGCTTTGTGTTTCATTCCAGTGTGTTTCAGATAAGGTATTGTAGAAGCCTCCAACCTGGAACTTCCAGTGCCTAGCAAATAATGTCCCAAATAAAACTTTCCCCATAAGTCAGAGAAATAGGAAATGGTAACCTAACAATAGAAAAACATTTTTGTCAATATCCATCAAATTGCAACTACATGTCAATGGAACAAGTGTATCTCACCCCTCTGAGCCAGTCAGTGCTCCAATTCCACCGTTAGAGAAGTCCAACACTGAGCTGGGTCTTCAAACAAAGGAAAATGTCGAAAATCTCAGCAAAGAAATAAAAAAGGTAAATAGAAGAAAGAGAAAATTACATAGATGAAAAGCATAACAAAATAAATAAGTGCTAGATAGGCTCAAGAGTTGAATGGAGATAACAAAAACTAGATTAACTTGAAGACAGAAACAGAATATACCCAATGTTTAAAAATGGGTCAAGAATATATGGTCTATATACACAATGGAATTCTATGCTTCCATCAGAAAGAATAGTATTGTCAATTTGTAGGGAAATGAGAAGACTTGAAAAAAAACCATATTAAGTGAAGTAAGCCAGATGTAAATAAACATAGGCTCCATGGTTTCCCTCATCTGTTCTAGTTAGTATATGTTTAGGATAGTCCTAGCAGATGAGCAGAATAGCTCAGTAGCTATGTACACGTGACCATATAAAATGATGCTAATTGAAATGAACTCCAAGATATGGAAACAAGAAGGTTTTTTGTTGTTATCTTTTATTAGTGTGCTGTTTGAAGTTATTTCTTTTGTGTTCTATTTTTTTCTCCTCTAGTTTATTCCCTGTTGTCACTGCTTCTGATTTTGGTACCCTTTGTCTTGTATATAACATTTTCTGATTTGGGGAAGGGAAGGGAAATAAAAAAACAGAGGGACAAAGGGTAAACAATGCAACAGTGATACTCACTAAACACTATGTTGGAAATGAACTTTACAACTTGAGGGAGGAGAGTTATAGGGAAGGAAAATAGGAGAAAATGAAGAAGAAAAGGGGTAACACAGTTTGAAAAAATGTACTCATTCCCTTACTTATGTAACTCCTCTGTACATCACCTTTACAATAAAATAGAATTTAAAAACAAAAACAAAAGCAAAACACAAAAAGAAAATATACTAAAAGGGAGAGACAGGGACTCAGAGATGAATGATACAATAAGAAGAGTGCTAACACTGATACCATTGGATTCCAGAGAGAGTTTTAAGAATAAGGGCTGAAAATATATTTGAAAAAATAGTGGCTAATTTTGCAAATTTGTCAAGACATAAACCAAAAGAAGCTAAGTGAATCTCAAACAGAATAAACACAAAGAAATTCATGTCAAGGTATACCACAATTGAATGTGTGAAAACCAGAAGTCAGAGTGCAAAGGAGAGGATGGGAAAGAAGATTTTCAGGACTGTGCCTCTTCCTTTTTTGCTTCTTAACAGAAAGGGAAGAAAATGGATTCCTGTCTATCTGAAACAAGGACTTTTCCTGTCCTTATCCCCAGGCCCAACCATGAAGACCACCATTCACTCATTCAATATTCCTTTATAAAAACCCCATATTTGGTAGGTATTCATCTAGCTTCTGGAAAGAAAACAATGAACAGTCTCTGCCCTCATGGAGACAAATTCTAAAAAATAAAGACAGGGAATGTGTTGGGAAGAAGACTAAATAAATTGAGAAGAATACACATTTGCCCCCCAAACTATCTTCCACCAATATTTTGTTCTTTCAATATACATTATGTATTTAAGCACTCATGATATCAAAAAACCTGCTGGACCTTGGACACATAATTCCTGTACTCAAGAATTAGTGTCCTTGGACATTGTTCTGATACTGGGTTCTTAATCTCAGCACTGCTGATATATGAACCAGGCGGTTCTTCATTACAGGGTGTTGTGCAGTGCAAAATCTCTGACCTATACTCATAAGAAGGTGGTAGTATGTGTGTAGTTAACATAGCCCCAAATGTATATACACATGGCCAAATATCATATGGGGCAGAGAGGTGGAAATGCCCCCAGTAGAGATGCACTGTTTTAAGGTGACACATGGACAAATAATTAAGTGATGGCTTTGATTTAGTTTCAGCTATATTTTCTGCAGTATATCATACTCAATTATTCTAGAGCATGGCATGCTTTTTCCTTTTTCTAGATTTTCCCATATTCTCTTTTAGCTACTCTCATCCGGCCAATGTCCTCAAATAGCATAAATATTCCTTTCACATCTTTACCTGATTTGTACTTTTGTCCTCACTTTGAAGGCAAGGAGTATGTTAAGTTTGTCTCTAGAGCATCAGTGCCTAGCCTGGTGCTTGCTTCTTAAAGGAATGCAAGCATAGAGAAAAGAGTATGGGGTCTCTTGTTCTTCTTGGGGGAAACAAAACAATAACAGGAATGAAACATTCTCACTTGATCTTAGTTGGAAGTAAAATTAAGCTGTGAAAATGTTCAGGATATATTTTTTTAAATGATAGAGCAGGGCTGGGAAGGTGGCTCAGTGGTAGAGTGCTTGCCTTGCATGCATGAGGTGCTGGGTTCGATTCCTCAGCACCACATAAGCAAAAAAGAAAAAAAGCCAGAAGTGGTGCTGTGGCTCAAGAGTGGTAGAGCACTAGCCTTGAGCTGAAGAGCTGAGGGACAGTGCCCAGACCCAGAGTTCAGGCCCCACAACCGGACCAAAAAAAACAAATATGATAGAGCATGAGCACCAGATTCCTGAGATAAGAAAGGTGAAATGGGCCTTGAAATTTAAGCCTGCATTTGATAAGATGAAGTGTAGAGGGAAATAGGTAAGGGTTGCAGGTCTGAAAAGATAGCAGTACACAGGACACTCAGCTGACTGAGAAAACTAGATCTCAGGCAGGCCTAACATCCACCTCACATACACAGAAGGTCTGGTCACTCACTGAAGTCTGTCTAAATCTTGGTTTCTTTAAACAGGCAACAAAGCGAAAGAGTTACAAGAGTGATTGAGACTACTGGAAAGCATTGGGTGTGGTCGGATGACAAGTTCAGAAAATGAACATTGTCACAGCTGATGTTCTAAGCACAGGAAGTTGGTTCATTTTCATTGAGCACCTACAATGTGCAATGTGCTTCTTGTATACTAACTTAATATTCCTAACAGTAAGATAAGTCTCTCAGAGGCAGAATTGAGCTTCAAACATGAAGTGAGGATTCTTATGACAAGGCCTGACCCCTTCCATTATGCTCAGTTGCCATGATTATCTGAACACAAATTTGGTATGTGGGAAGCATTCTTAGTCCTTCCTTTCTCCCTCCCTCCCTCCTTTCCTCCCTCCCTCCCTCCCTCCCTCCCTTCCTTCCTTCCTTCCTTCCTTCCTTCCTTCCTTCCTTCCTTCCTTCCTTCCTTCCTTCCTTCCTTCCTTCCTTCCTTCCTTCCTTCCTTCCTTCCTTCCATTTATCCCTCAATGGAAGGTTCTGAGACAGAAGGACATGGGCATCCTCAGGAATAATTAATCGACCAATGCTTTAAGATTTATATGGCATATTTCTCCAGATGCAACGTCTCCTCTCAAGGATGCTTGGGAAACTTGTTCATAGAATTTGTGAGACTTGAACTAGGACTGGAAAGATAATAGTGCTTTGAGTAAGAGCAGACACTTGGGGCATGAGCTAAAAAGATGTATTTAGAAATGTGATACGTGTTGGGATGGAATTGAGAGGACAGAAGAAGGATTGGTGGGGCCAGCCTTCAGAGTTCATGTTGGTAAATAATGAGATTATACTGGGCAGAGCCTAAATCTGGAATGGAGTTTATGTGAGTTTTACAAATTTGTATATGGTGATACAGGAGCCTGCCTGGTCAAATATAGCTGTAAAGACAGTCATAGATTAGTTGACTGGGCGGGCTGCCACTGGGTGTGGGTGACAGGACTGAAAGTCCTTTTCTATCAAGCTTCTCTGGAATGGAGATGGTAGGCCTGGCTCCATCTATGGTAGAATAATGTACCTTGGGTCCTATCACCTTCAGTTTTTGCCCTCCCAGCTCCTTTTATTTACCCCCTCCATTCTGTCTTTCTGTACTGTCCATATCCCACCAGGGACTACTATTTTAGGAAGCATATCTTTATTTCTCAGTTATCCTTAGTTTTTCCTCTAGCCAAATTCTCTTGCTATTAGTCACAAACTTGATAGATAATGTCACTCTATTAGTGGTTGGTGATATCTTACAATGTTGATATCTGAGTGGGAGGCTACATTGCCTTTGGTAGAATTGGGAGTTGTAGAGGACCTTGAATATGGTGATCCGAGATGGAGGTGGGGTGAATATAGGGATATAGGCTGGAATTTGAGACAGGAGCTTTTGAGTGACCTTTGATTTGATCTTTGAAAAAGATTTTAAAAAGAGGCTTTCCCCTCTGCTACTCCCTCCATGTTCTGCCTGCCTTGTTCCTGAATCTAGGATCCTGCCACAAATTAACAGCTTTAATTAAACAACACTTAGGTATAGAAAAAATGGCCAATTTGGTTTGCGAATAAGAACTCATTCTTGAGTTGTCAGGCCCCATAGAACTGATAGTGCTGCTATTGAAACTCATGTTCACAGCTCCCTTGGACACTAAAATTAACAGATGGGACACTTCAATCCAGGACACAGTTGTCAAAAACCACAGTTTAAATCAGTCACAGACAACTGTTTCATTCCCCACACTTGCCTGGGTGTAACAACTGCAGGAATGCCTCTGCTTAAATTACACCCAGTGACACCACAGGGAGAGACATGTCTAGGCTGCATTCATTCTCAGCCCTTTCCAAACTTCTTTTAGAGCAAGGGTCAGTAACTGCTCCAAAATGGGGTGCTGGGGTTCTGACCTACAATCTTTTATCGGAAGCATGTATGTGGGTTTATACATGCAGAAATGTCAAGATGAGAGAGTGATGGGTTTCAGGAAATACCAGTCTCACAGTAGAAAATTCTATTAGCTATAGGCAGAGCAAGCCTAGTCTGATGACATACAAAAATAAATGGTCAGGAAAGGGATCTACCCATGGCCCTTACCTGTGTGCATGTAATAACTGGTGTCCAGCCTCAGGCCGCCAGTTCTTCAATAATGGAATTGATGCATTCATCCATTCACTTGGGTGTTTGTTTTGTGCCGGGCACTGGAAATGCAGAAATGAATAAGATACTCTTCTTTGAAGGAGCTCACAGTCAAGTTTCTATTCTCAGTAATTGAACTATTCATCTAGCCCAGAAGTCACTGTCATTCATTCCACTAGGATTTGTTGATGCCAGGCACTGCACTTTCCTGGTTGTTGACATATAGAGATACAGAGAAAAAAAATCAGAGAAGGGCCTCATTTCAAGGGGCTTTTAACATATAGTAGCACAGACAGACAAGTAGACATGTCCATTCACATTCACTGTGGTTAAGAGTTGTTTATTTATGGGCCTCTAAAATAACTTCCAACTTAAGATTCCTGATATAGAGGGAATGTGCCTTAGATTTGGTAAGGGGGTGGGGGTAGTGTGCGGATCTTCGTGTGTGAGACTTCACAATATCTGACATCTGTGAAGGTGCTAGGTAAATGGGATACTTTTTTTTGTGAATGATCTGTTTTGTCATTCTTTTCACAAGGAAGAAAGAAACTCAAGCTAGTGAAATGATCATGAAATGAGGCAGGGAGCTGCAGATGAACACATTCTGCCCTATGTGTGCTTTAGGGGCTTTAGAGTTGGTTAAGATGATGTGTTCCTATGGAATCCCTGGTACCTTGTCCCAGAAGCTCTCAATCTGGGGTCTCTTAAGCTATTTTTCACTGTTAGGAAAGTCTAATAGAAATTGTACAAAGCCAAGACAAAGCCACAGAGAGCTAACTACAGTATCATGTTTCTGTGCTTTTGACTATAATTCTATTAGTTGGCTATGGTTAACTCATGTAGATTAAAAGTTCTGAGTGAGTAAATAATTGGGAAAATGAATTATTCCATACTAAATGCAACTTTGGTAGATATACATCTTTTCAAACTTGGGGCCAGCAAGTGGGGGGTGGGGGGAATAATAAATGGGACCTTGGTGGTGAAAAGGTTGGAAATCATTGGCCTCCATGTCTGGATCCCAAAGTTTGGCTGCCAATTCAAAGCCTATGACCACAGAATTCTGGGATTATTGGCATCTGACACCCCTGATGTGGTTCCTGTTGGAAAAGCAAACATGCTCCCTGCCCAGCTTTCTAAAGTGTTATACATTAACCTGCTTACAAAGCGCCATTCACGGGTGGACAGGTTTTTTTTGGATAGTGGTTTACTGTGTTTTCATGCCTGGAGTGAAAGAACATTTCAGAGGAAGCAGAGGCTTGCTGAAATTGACAAAGCTAGGCTATTGCTGGGCAAGCACAGAGGTCCTTGTAACTTATAGAACTGGAACAAGCTGTCCACACCTTTCTCCTCTCATTCACAGGCTTCATCCAGTACCTCTGAGAGGGCACATTCCATGAACATAGATCAACTAGACTAAGAATATCCACTGGGTAGAAGCAGAGGAGGGAGAATTCTGAAAAACTGCGGAGAGGAAGGCTTCAAGGAGGCTGCTCAGAGAATCTGTGCCACTCTTCCCATTTCCTGAAAAAGGGTTCTGGAAAAAGCTTAGGAAACTTAACAGAGAGAGCTTCTGAAGCTTCTGAGGAGAGAAGGGCCTCCTCAAAATATCAATCCCACCTTACACTTTTAGAAAGATATTTTAAATTATGGATAAAATATGCAGAATACCAAATGTACTATTTTCAAGATTATTTTCCTGTTTTTTGTTTGTTTTTGCAGTACTGGGCATTGAACTTAGGACTTTGTACTTGCTTGCTACCTAGGTGCTGTACCACTTGAGCCACACTCCCAGTCATATTTGCTTTTATTTGTTAAAAATTGGTGCCAGTAGTACCACTTGAACTCAGGCCCTCATGTTCTTCTTTTTTCCATATATATTTTTATAGTAAAACTACTATACAGAGGGGTTACATTTACATGAGTAGAATAATGTGTACATTTCCTATCAAGCATTGTTACCTCCTCCTTTTTCCCCCTACCATCCCTTCCCTCCTACTTCCCTAACTCTTCCCTCCCCACTCCAAAATAAGTTCATTTTCAACATAGTGTCTTGCACATGTTTTTTTTTTCCTTCTTGCTATTTTTTTAACGTATTTATAATGCACTGTGTGATTCTCTTGTTCTTTTTGTATGTTCTTCCCTCCATGTTATAACCCATATTTTCACTGTATCTGATTCTGGTGCCCTGCATCTTGTATATACATATTTATAATTTGGAAAGGGATATAACAAAATGCTTAAAGTACAGGTTGACACATTGTAACAATGAGGTGTACAAGTTCTCATGTTCTTGTTAGCTTTTTCACTCGTTAGTGCTCTACCACTTTAGCCACACCTACACTTAGTTAATTGGAGACGTCTCTCAGACTTGTCTTTTCCTGGGCTGGTTTTAACAGTAATCCTCATATCATAGCCTCATGAGTAGCTAGGATTACAGGTGTGATCCACTGACACCTGGCTTTTAGTTCATTTTTCAGCTAGGGAATCACACTAACATGCATAAGCTGGCCTTGGACCATGATTCTCCTTACCTCGGCTTCATTAGTAGCTGGGATGACAGGCATACATTACCACACCTGGCCCTTATCTTGAAGGCCATTTTTAAGTATACAGTTCAATAGTGTTAAATATGTTCATACTACTCAGAAATAGATCTTCAAAACGGTCTTTTTTTGCTTGTTGAAACTTTATATTCATTATTTACCTCTTACCTCAAGCCCCTAGGAACTGCTCTTTTACTGTCTTTGAATTAGATTGCTTTTGATACTTCATGTAGGTGGAATCATATAGTGTTTGGCTTTTGTGTTTTTTATCATTGGTCATAATATTCTAAAGGTTCTTCCATGTTAATAGCAACATGTGACAGGATTTACATTCTTCCAAGGCTGTATAATATTCCATTCCACATATACACTATATTTAGCTTATCCATCCATTGATGGCTACTTGGGTTGCTTCCAATTTTTGGCTATTGTGAATGCTTCAGAGAACATGTTTGTACAAATATATCTTAGGGATCCTATTTTTAATTTTTAATACATATTCAAAAATAAGAATGCTAAATCATATAAGTATTTTTATATTTTAAGGAATGATTCAAAGCATAACAGCTGTACCGTTTCGTTATTGTGACCCACCTACAAGGTTTCTAATCTCACTATATGCCTACCAACTTGTTAATTTCTGCATTTTCTTTTTAAAAATAATAGCTCTTCTTAATGGAGTGAGTTGATTTCTATGGTTTTGATTTGTATCTCCTTAATGATTAGTATGGTTCAGCATTTTTCATATGTTTCTTACCCCATATGTTTTTTGTTGGAGAAATACCTACTCAAGTCATGTACTAATTCTGCAATCTGCAATTCTGCTGGCTTGTAGGAATTCCTTATATACTTATATATTCTGTGTAGCAATCTTTGGTCAAATATACTATTTGTATATATTTTCTGCTCTTCCATAGGTTGTTTGTCCATTCTGTTGTGTTCTTTGATACTGGAGTTTACATTAAAACAAACATATGAAATTAACAAACTATATACATATATACCTACATATGGTATATAATATGATGTTTTGAAATGAGTGTCTATTGTAGAATGGCTAAATCAAACTAACATATATGTTACCTCATATACTTATGGCTAAATCAAACTAACATACATGTTACCTCATATACTTAACTTTTGTGGTAAGAATACCATCTGACTTTTTTGATGTTTCTATTTTTTCCTTTTCTTTTTTTAAATTATTTTTGTATTTTATTGTAAAGGTGCTGTACAGAGGGATTACAGTTACATAAGTAAGGTAATGAATACATTTCTTTTTGGGCAATGTTACCCACTCCCGAATTTTCTTCTGCTTTCCCTCCTCCTCCTGACTTCCTTCTCCCTCAAGTTGTAAAGTTCATTTTCAGCTTAGTGTCTAGTGAGTATAACTCTTGCATTGATCCCCCTTTTAGTATTACAGATTGAATCCAAGATCTGTGGATGTAGGTGGGCTATCTACCATTGTCTTACATTTCCCATTTGATGATGTTCCTCCAGAGTTCCACCCAAGATTTATCTTTATGGTATCAGCATCAAGCTTCTAGAGAGAAGAGGTCCCCATTCTGTTGCCTTAAACACCCAACACATCCTTGCTACTTTGCCCACACCTGTGAGATCAAGCATTTTGACATGGCAGCTTCAGATTTCCTTGTAGTCTCTTTGGCATTCCAGCTGAAGAAGATGGTGAACTGTTGTTATGACATTCATAATGGAAAGTCGTATTGTAGTGGTAATTTGTCATATCAAATTTTATGAAGTCAACCCAATGGAAAGACCAGCAGACTATCATTTTTGGCTGTGTGTGTACAAGCAGGTCAATCCATTTTGCTGAATCCCGTTTTCTCTATAAACATGAGAACAACCTGGGTTTGGGTGAAACTTATTCTGGATAACGTGTATGGGATGCTGAGCATGTGCTAGCACTTGTTAGGAGAGTTCAGCAGCTGGTAGCTCCTCCCACTTGGCCCTGACTTTTCCTTTCACCAGGATGAAGCTGGGAATCCAAGACCACTGTGAGGCAGCACAACAGTGAGGGGTGGGAACAGTAAAAAGGTCATTATTGGCTTCTTGTCCCTCAGAATCTTATGTCCACAGCCCAACTTCTGTGAGAGCTTTCACTGCTCACCAGGAGCTTTCACTGCTCACCACTGCTCCCAAATGACAGAGTGGTCCTTAGCTCTTCCTGGCTCAGTGTACTTCCCCTCCTCTGACGCACTTCTATCCAGGCAGAATGTTTTTCCTTTACTTTTCCACAGATTTAAACCTTCACCAAGAATTCAATCCACTTCCTGAAAGTCTCTCCAATTTGCCACACATTTTATCTGCCCATCTTACTCTCCTGTTTCAGACTCTTTAATGACTCTCTGAGTGCTCTTCAGGGGGGAATTCAAACCGCTTAATGCAACTTACAGGCCCCACATGGTCTGACCTCTGTCTGGCTCACTGGTGTCATCTCTCACCACTTTTCCTGCATCTTCATCCATACTTAGGCTGTACTGAATTTCTTTCAGTTGCTCTAACACAGAGTTCTTTTTCTCAGACACTTCACATATTCTTTTCCCCTTACCTAGCACGTTTTTTCTCCTCTCCCAGCTAATTTTGATTCACATTCAGGTTTCAACTAAGATGTCACTTCCTCTGCCATTCAAAACTTCCTTTTGTCACAGAATTTGACAAATGCTGCCAAAAGTATTACATCACTAAAGCTTAAACTGGAGACCTGTGAAGTGAAGGGCCACAACTGCTTATCCCATAGAAATTAGCCCAGGGCCTCACACAGAACATATTGCATAGTTTTCCAGGAAATAAATCCCAAGTTCACTTTTCCAAAATGGTTTCTATCTACTCCCTACCTTGCATTCCACACTCTAGGCTCTTCAACCTTACCAGAGGCCTTTTTAACCTCCAGACACATTAGACATGGATCATACGTCATTGATTTTGTTCATACTGGACTTTTTGGCAGAAATGCCCTTGTTCTGTCCCACACTCGGATTTGCCTAACAAACATCAACTTGTTTAAACCTCAGCTCAAGTTTCACCTCCTCAGTGAAACCTGTGTTTGAAGGAGACCATTAAAATAAAGATTTATTCTAGGCAGGGTAAATCGTAGCTCTTTCCTCATCATTAATGCTTTATTATACTACCCCCAATATCTAGCAGCCTTCATCACCCTATTCTAGCAGTTACACAGCCCCTCTTTGGGCTCTCCGGCTCCTTATACATTCTCCATCACATAGTTTTGGGGGATAGTTTTTGGTATCTTAAATTAGTTTATCCCTCCCCTAGATGATGTAGAAGGACATTTTATAACCTTAACTCCTGCCCTTCACCCCATAGCTCCTTGTAAGGGGACCTTGGCTCATTTCTTCAATTAAAATGAGACATAAATCTGTCCCTTCCCCCACCCTTTGTCTTTTTTTTCCTGCCAGTGTGCCCATTCATTACTGAGACAAGCCAGGGCTGCTTCTCTTTCAGGAAGCACCATTTTTTCCAATTAGCCCTTGATTGGAAACAGTGCCATTGCAGCTGGGCTTCTTTAAGTGCCTTTTGGTGATGAGCAGCCTGGTCATACGGAAAGAGTACTGGTGCAGAAATCAGGAGTCCCTAATGTTAGCCATATCTGTTTGTTTCCTCTTCTGAACAAAGATGGGCTTGAACTTATTTTTAATAAGTTTTTTATTGTGAAAAAACCGTACAGAGGGGTTAAAATTACATGAGCAAGGTAATGAGTACATTTCTTATCAAGAATTGTTGCCTCCTCCTTTGTTTTTCTCCTACCATCCCATCTCCATGACTATACTCCCCCTCCCTCTGCCCCCCCCCCGCCAAAGTTGTAAAGCTCATTTTTTCTTTTTGACATAACACCTTGTACATCTCATTGTTGCGATGGGTCCACCTTTATCCCTATTTAAACAATTCATTTTTTCCCTTCCCCTCCCCAAATTATACCAACATCAAATACAGTGAAAACAGGGGTTATACCGTGGGGGAGGGACATACAAAGCAACAAAAAAAATCACCTTATAAATATGTTAGAATTAATAGCAAGAAAGAAAAACCACTTATGTCCTTATCTTGGGGTTCATTTCGCCTAAAATCATCTTATCTGGCCTTTTCTGCTTGACTCGGACATATACTAGTTATTGCAAATAAGGGAAACCATGGGACCTATGTTTCTTTGGGCCTGGCTTACTTCACTTAATATAATTTTTTCCAAGTCTTTCTATTTCCTAACAAATGGGGCAATGTCATTCTTTCTGATGGAGGCATAGTGTGTCCATGGACCAGAAAAATAGTTTTTCAGTGAGTAGCTTTTAAGAAAAACAATCTGGGCTTTATACCAAATCTCCTAAATCAGGAGATCATTTTTAACAACATCTTCTAGGGATACTATCTACTGCAAAATTTGGAAGGTGTTATAAACGTCTCAGATGGAATAATCATTGAGGTTCTTATTCAATGCAAAGCTTTCCATGCTACTACCTGAAGACTGAAATAAAGTGAGTCAGAGATAGAGTACCAAGAACTGGTGTTTGAAGCAACTATACCATGTCACTCATCCCCCCCAAGTAAGTTTGGGGACTACTGGATTAGTGGTTTATAAATGCTCTTCCACTTTTTTCTTAATTTTATAAGCATTAATTTATTTCTAGGGAAAAGTACAGAGATTCCAACAATTTAAGTGAAGTATTCTTGATTGGAGAAAATCAGCAAACTCAGCTACAACAAATTACCTGCTTATTCAAGGTCATCTGCTCAAAGCAATTAGGCTTCATGTAAGTAGATGATTTAAAAGACCCTCTGGGAGTATTGTAAAGAATTACAAATGAAGAATACAGTAACTCTCCCATATTAGTGAGGGGACACAGGGGATGAGGTACAGACAAGTTGACAAGGAAATCTGAGCAATGACTCTCGTGAAAGTAGTCCTATTTTCCAAATCCTTAGTGAGGACATGCAGGCCAAAAAGGGATGTTTTCAGCTTTGTGAGTGTATTTGTATAAATTCTTTTTTAGGAAGGTATAAAAATGAAATCACGTTTAGATTTAACACATCACCTTTATTTGGAAAAGGAACAAAAATTACATAAGATTGGGACTACCTTGGAAAGTTCAGGATAAAAAGTTGCCAGTTTTTCTCCATGTTTGGGTTTGTTTTTCTTATAAATATGCCTTAAGTTCCGTTGCTGGTAAGTTTTGGCTCTGGTTGAGATTTAGACAGGTGGAGAGAATGTGGAAGGGCATTCAGAGGGTATTTTTCTAGGCAGGGAAAGAAGGATAGACTGTCAGCAACAGGGAAGTGTGAATGAGCATTGCAGAGCCAGAACTATTCAAGGGAGGAGCAGGAAAGGCTACTGATCTGTCCAGAGCAAAGGAGTCTCATGGAACAAGGAAGGTTCCAGGCTGAATTCCTCCAGTTGGAGTATTTACTCTTTCTTCATTGTGCCGCCTGATTTTTGTGTCAGTACTGGGGCTTGAACTCAGGACTTTGCATTCTTCCTTGGCTTTCTGCTCTACCACTTGAGCCACAACTTTACTTCTTGCTTTTTGCTGGAATTAGAGGGAAGGCTCTCACAGACTTTACTTCCCAGGATATCTTTGAACTACAGTTCTCAGATCTCACCTTCCCAAGTAGCTAGTACCTGACTCATGCAAGCAATTTGTCCACCATGTCCTGACACTTGTGCCTCATAAGTTCCTTATCTCCTTCACACTACCACAGCTCTAGCCTTAATTCAAAGTCTCTATCTGAACTCTTGGAACAGCATAGAAGACCTATTTTACCATATCTTTATGTATGTGAGTTTTGTCTCCAATTTGAAAAGGCTGTCTTCTTAGAACATTAAGAAATAAATGCAGGGCAAGGAATGTGGCTTAGTGGTAGAGTGCTTGTCTAGAATGCATGAAGCTCTAGGTCTGGTTCCTCAATACCACATAAACACAAGCCAGAAGCGGAGCTGTGTCTCAAGAGGTAGAGTCTTGAGCAAAAAACAGAAGCTCAGGAACAGTACCCAGGCCCTGAGTTCAAGTCCCAGGACTGGGGAAGAAAACAGAAAGAAAGAAATACATACCTATCTTCTGCTATGACCAAAATTTCACAAAAGACCCTCTAAATAACAAAAAATAAAAAGAATGTGATTTCTTTTTTTGCATTGGACACATAAATGGACATGTTCAGTTATAAACCCCTTGTACAACTATTTAAAGGTAACAATATATATTAAAAACTGATGGAACGTTGAAATCACACTTCTTTGCATTGAATTCTGGATCTGGCCCTTGGGGATTGTGTGACTTTAAGGAGATTAACCTAGCAGAGTTAGTAAAGAATGTGATTTCAAAAGTAATGACTATCACTGAAGTTAATACTTTATTGTTCCTACAATTTTATTTATTCCTACAAACTCTCCCTTTAAATCTTTCCTTTAAACTCTTTAGCATTATTTGACCCTTATCCTTGACCTTGGTCTCAAAAACAATTGAGGGATATGATAAAACTAAGAACAAAAACACCCATCACTGTATTGTCTTTCACATGATATCATCTTTGGATTGGAAACAACAAGATGTCACAACTCTATCCATTCTGTTTCTATGAGAGTCAGGGGGTTAGTTAATAAAATACTGTTAAGGAGGAGGATTTTGTAATCATTTTGGTCCTATGGTGTGAGATGTTGGCACCTTGTTGCTCAAAGCACAGATTAGGAGGGACCTGCAGGGTTGGCCTTCACAAAATGATGTTGATCAAAAGGTTTCCAATACCTCATCCTCCTCTCTCTGAACTGTTTCCTCCTACCCTATCCCTCAACCTCTCCCCAAGCCAAATTCTTTCTGGTTTTCATCCCATTAAAACCTTATCTGAGAAAAATAGGTATTAGTCATTCATTTTTAAGGATGAATAAAATCTGTTTCCTCTTCCAAAATGGTTGTACCATCAACCTTTTGAGGGAAAAAGGCCACACTGTTAAAGAAACTGCAGGCAGCAGGTATAGGTATTTCTAAGGAATATGAAGTATTTTCGTGGGTCGTAAAGTGACTTCCTATTTGGATGATAGAGACTGACCATGGGATATGCATTTTATATACATAAGAAGGTAATTTGATTCCTGCTGAAACTTTGAAGGGAGATTTGACATATTACAAATATGTGCCATTCATTGTGGTCTTGGTAGCCTACTCGACTTCTTCATGTATAAAATGAAGAGTTTGGGCAATATAATGTCTGTTTCCTGTCAACCTGGATGTCCGTGGTTATACGATCTTTGATTCATTTTGTTTTTTTTAATTTTTTTTCCCTTTCTTTTTTTTAATTTTTTTCTTCTTTTTTTAATTTTAATTTTAATTTTTTGTGAACATACTGTACAGAGGGGTTACAATTACATGAGCAAGATAATGAGTACTATTTCTTATCAAGCATTGCAGCCTCCTCCTTTGTTTGCCCTTCACATCCCTTCCCAGCCTCCCCCCGCCCCCTCATCCAATCCTCCACCCCCACCAAAGTTGTAAAGTTCGTTTTCGACATGACAACTTGTACTTCTCATAGTTGCAACGGGTCCACCTGCATCCTTAAACTACTTGTTTTTCCCCATCTCCTGCACAAATTATAGCGACATCAAATATAGTGAAAGCAGGGGTTATATTGTGGGGGAGGGACATACAAAGCAACAAAGAAATAATCTTATAAATGAGTTAGAAACAAATGCATGAAAGAAAAAAACATTTAAATACATACCTAAGGGTTCATTTTACTAACATCACATTATCTGACCTTTTCTGCTTGACTCATACATATACTAGATATTACAAATAAGAGAAACCATGGGACCTATGTTTCTTTGGGCTTGGCTTACGTCACTTAATATAATTTTTCCCAAGCCTCTCCATTTCCTAACAAATGGGGAAATGTCATTCTTTCTGATGGAGGCATAGAATTTTTTTAATTTTAATTTTTTGTTAAAATACTGTACAGAGGGGTTACAATTACATGGGCAAGATAATGAGTACATTTCTTATCAAGCATTGTAGCCCCCTCCTTTGTTTCCCCTCCCCATCCCGTCCCATCCTCCCCCCGCCCCCCCCCACCCAATCCTCCCCACCCCCCACCCATTTTGGTTTTTTTTAATTTTACTTTATTTTATTTGTGAACAAACTGTACAGAGGGGTTACAATTGCATGGGCAGGATAATGCGTACATTTCTTACCAAG
>NW_012267304.1:6222967-6263036 GCF_000151885.1 Dipodomys ordii
CACCCCCCGCACCGACGTTGTAAAGCTCGTTTTGGACATGACAACTTGTACTTCTCATTGTTGCATCAGATCCACCTGTATCCTTAAACAACTGGTTTTCCATTTTGTTTTTTAAAAGAGAATGTCAGCCAGAAATATTGAATGAAATCAAATTTTATTTTTGGAAAATGACATTACACACATCTTGCAAATGTACACATAAATGAGAATGCGATGGAGAACAGTGCTTGAGAGCCAAGTTGATTTCAAGTGCAGCACTTTGGCTGTCTGGTATTGAACACTGCACATCTGCAGCATTCAGTTTACGACATCTTACACACGTGGGGGAGCTTCTCTAGACGACCTTGAAGTCCTCTGATCAAAGAGCCTTCATCAAATTTTGGAAGGGGGAAGGGAGGAGGGATAGTAACAGGCACAGAAGATAAAAAGGGTCTGCTCCAACCAGTTTACATGGGCCTCACAAAATCTACCAGTCCACGGGAGAAATACCAAACCAAAAAGGAGAATGTCTTCTTGAAATACTGCCTTTGAATCAGTCTAATCCCATGGCCTGGGAAACTTAAATGCATATAAACCCAAGCCCTTGCCTTTGTTGGCTGTAAGAATTCTAAATGGGTTGCTAAGGCCCCTAAACATTTTTCTCTTCTTTTTTTCAGACACTCATGCTGAGTCTTCTGATGTCCTCAATTACCTCAAAACTACTACAGAGATCAGGGACATCCTTATCTATTGCTTTTAGATTATGTATGATTCTGAGAATTATTCAATCCTGTCATGTAATCCAAGGGCCAAAAGCACCTTTTGTGACTGATAATTTATGGACAAGGAAGCTGTCTTCGATCACATGCCATTGTTGAGATATAGTCCATAATCACTGCTGAAAGATTGTTGAGAAATGCCTTTCTCCCCTTTTTGGTATTTGTTCTTTGCTGACTTTACTTGGCAAGAATTATTGGCCCTCTAGTCAGTTATTTACAATTAATTTGTAAGATATCTGGGAGCAGGGAGTTGGAGAGGGAAGAGGTATCACAAGGAATAATATATTTTGTTCAGAGGTTAAAACGAGATATTTAAGAAATGTGATGTACAATACCATGCATTTACTCTCCAAAGCTAGTCACAAGCAAACTAACGCCTCTAACACTACAACCACCAATTACAGTTGTTTTGCTACAGTTACTCAATTCTAACTACAGTTATAGGGCAGAAAGGGTGGGCTGTTTCCATTTCAAACTTTCTCCCTTTGAAAAATGGCCATAAGAGCATTTTCTGTACAAGGTTAGTGGCACAAAAAGGTGATCAAAAACATTTTAAAAAAGTTACCGCACATGAGAAATGCAAAATTCAATCAAAACATGCATTAGTTGTATACAAGTCATAAGGGATCATTGGCTTCAAGCTGCAATATATTACAGGACCATATACTGGCGACATTTTGGCATCACCTCTTACTTTTCAAACCCCATTAAAAGAACTTATAAAGAAAGTCATTGGAAAAGTTGGCATTCCAGATGGTATTGCCAAGCAATGACATTCCCAGGGGCTGTGCACTCTGTTGAATAAATTAGCACCTATGAGCTGGTTTCTTTAAGCCCACTAATTACTCATACATAGACTGCCTGTGCAGGATCATGAACAGTTGGTGTCAAAAGTAAAATTTTAGCTGAATCTAGTAACAGAAGGAAAAATAGATTTCAATTAAGGGAATGTGTCTTTTATAGTATGGATTTATTAAATACCATTTTCATTTAAATTAAGTCCAATTGCCTACTAGTTTAAGTTAAACAACTCAACAGTTGGCAAACCCCAAACATACGGTTATTACAGAGAACTTAATGAGTAGTGGTAAAAGTTTAAACACATTGCTCCTGCTTTCCCTCCCCCACCCAGCCAAACCAAATGACAGGAGCAATTACCTGTGGTCTCTCACTATATTATATTGCAGCTTTTAAAACTATGAGCAAATGAAACAAAATCAACTAATGGTATTTAGCTGATATTAAGCCATGGGTGGATTTTTCTCTCAGCTGATTATTTTTCTGAGCATGCCTCATTGCTCTACAAAATAGCAGACTAAAAAGGAATCACAAAGAATTCTGTACAATGCTTGGAAGGCAAAGACCTAAAGATACATAAACATAAGAAAATGCTTGTAATATCTGCTAAGAATGAAAAATGGAAAAGAAGAAAGGGCCAGGATCAGATTGATTTCCACCAACATACTTCTAACTGGACTGGGGTATGACCAAGGCTAGGCTAGTTGAGTCGGAAAATAATTTCTCATCAATCCCAAGGCAAAAATCACAGGCTAAGAATAGGTAAATGCCCAGTGCCTAGAAAAGAGGAAATAAAATATAATAGTATAAGGAGAAGAACTGCACAAGTCAAAGAATTATTGCCTATGTTTGTGCTATGAAAAGACAGATTAATAACACAATAAAATGGAGACCAAATCTAGGGAACAAGAGAGAAAAGGGGAGGGAAAATGGCAAAAAGCTATTCATTTCCTCATGTAATTTCCAAGAAATGAGTGATTCTAATGTCTTCAAATCATTTCCTTAATTTATGAGGTTTTGTTCAAACTTTTGTTGTACTGTCTGAAGTCTCTAATCTGGAGCAGAAAGATGGTTTATTTCCCAATGGAAAGTCTGTCCTCAGGCATTCAAGGTAAGAAAATAATTGTCTCTAATTTCAGAAAATGTTGAAACTAATAAACTACAGGATAAAAAGATACTTATGTCAAATGATAGCCAATGTAACAGTAGCTTGACAAAAGTGAAATTTATGCATGAATCTTTCACAAGTAGACAGCAGCAAGCAACAGCAAGATATTGGGGATGAAGGCAAGCTCTGGGGACTAAAGTAGAGCACACAGAGAACATAGATAAAAATGGAAATATTCTTCAATATTCTTCAGTTAGACAAGCTTTTGGAGAGAGAGCTTTCTAGTCTTTGATGAAAAATGTGGACTGGGCTAGGAGAAGCTAACAGCTTCAGACCATAGTATGCTCCCCATTGGGGACATTATTTTACAGTTTTAGAAATGTATTTTATTCCTCATATCATAGCTGTTATGTAACAAGAGCTCTAGCCTTTTGCCTACTAGAGAAGTGAGGTCTTCTACCTACAGGAAGAAAAAGATTAGGAATTATTTTTTAGAAATAATTTATGTTTTCTTAGTCCATAGCCACAGCATTTAAAGGCTGACTACAGGTATTTTTTCAGGAGACAACATTCTGGTCGACCAATAGCCAGAGAACCTAAAGGAGATGCCTTTCTTGCCAAATGTAGACATAAAGAATCAATGACAAGAGAATGAGTGACATTGTCCAAGAAGAAATGTAGTATTTACCTGACATGTAACTTTAACCCCTCTATATATCACCTTTATAATGACAGTACAAAATTTTTAAGAAGCATCAATGAATTACTCTTGCTCCATATGGTTATACCTTCAAGGGAAAAGGAAAACGTTCATGGATTCATGGATCAATGATAGGGCTTACATGGGGCCCTCTTAAGGAAGAGGTAGAAGTATACCAGCTTCTAAATTCTATACTAGAAGAGAGTCAGGAAGGCCTAGCCTTTACAGGACTCAATTGCTATAAAGAGATCTCAAATCACTGGACAATATAAATGACTGGAACAGTATATAGCCTTTGTCCTCTCTGGATTTCAGATCCAAAATCTAAGCCTTCAGCTAGTACCTTGCTCCAGATGTGATCCAAACCATTGCTTGTTTACTTAGGAAACCAGTTGGACCCTAAAATCCAAAACATTTAATGCAGTAAGGACAATACATGAATGATGCCTAGTCATAGATCCATGTAGTCCCATGCAGCCAAAGGCAGTTTGCAAATACCTGTTTATTTAAAAAAATGAAAGAAAACAAAAAGAATAAAGAAA
Source organism: Dipodomys ordii (assembly GCF_000151885.1). Taxonomy (NCBI): domain Eukaryota; kingdom Metazoa; phylum Chordata; class Mammalia; order Rodentia; family Heteromyidae; genus Dipodomys; species Dipodomys ordii. Next base: position 6,226,874 of record NW_012267304.1, read on the forward strand.
AATACCCTGTGCCTTTTATTGCTACATCTATCTGGACCATCACAAAGAAGGGAATTGAAACCACATTGTCCCAGTGCATCTGTCTAAGGAACTTTCTGGATACAAATCTTTCTGAGGAGGGCTGATCCTTTGAAGCCTTCTAATCACTGTGCTGGAACTCACTATGAGGACATTGGCATGCCTATTCTTTCATCCCAGAGAAATTGGATTTTTTATTATAAAAAGAAAAATCCATTACTAATCAGATGGCATTGAGTGGCATTATGTCTTCTCTATCCAGAGAATTGAAAATACTAGGGTTGCAGCTACAATTTGACCCAAGGCAAACAATGAATTGTTGTTCTAAGACTTGTGCTAGATAATTCTAGAAAATGTCTATATGATAACTGCACATCTACCTTAAGATTCCTTGATTACTTCTGGTTGGAGAGAAGAAGGAAGTAGAGAGGTACCTGAGCAGTGGGATGAGCCTAGCAGAAGATTTCTTACAACTCAATGAATAGCCCTTAATTTTCAGGAAGAAACATGTTTCAGGGAGAGTTAAATGTTCAGACCTTGCTGCCCTGGCCATAGAAGCAATGTACACAGGAAGAAAGGCCTGCTGTGGAGAGCACACTGCTTGCTATTTTGGAGCAGAAATGAGGAGGCAATGTTTAACACCAGATATGGTACATTTTAGTCACAAAGCCCAATGCGTATGCCTGGAAATTGTTTCCATCAAGGGTGGGTAACTAAAAGGGCATGGTGTGAGTTAGGGCAACCATAATAACATAAGATTATTTTCTGTAGCTTGTTTCACTCTGATATTTCAAACGTATACATTGCCAGTAGCAGTTATAAGAAACAAAAATTATTCTACTCTTTCTTTTTTCCTTCGAAAACTAGAAATCTTTCCTTTAGCCTGGGAAGACCAACCAGCATGAGAGGGTACGAGGTGAGCTGGAATGGAAAATTAGTCTCCTGTTCCATTTTGACACTGCTCAGAAGGCTATTTGGAGGCTCCTCGAAGTGGCCCAGTTGTACTCTTACATGGATGGACTGTATCTCCTATTGTTCTTTAATATTATTCTCTCTTTGGGGACATCTGTAGCTTCTGTAGATTGTAACCATGGGAGTGTGAGGAGAAAAGGCCTTATGAGGTTCCTGGGTGGTTTTCCTGTTGTGTATGAAACATATGGCTCCAAATGCAACATGACCCTGGGAAATAATTCTCAAGAGTCTAGTGAAAGGCAATGCTGGTAAGTGGGAAATGGTCCTGGAATAAGAGCCAAAAGATGTGAGTTCTAATCCCAGCCTTATCCCCGGCCAGCTGTGTGACCTTGGGGAAATTTCTTTACATCTATGTCTCCCTTTTCTGGCCTGAAAAATGAGAGATTTGGAATAGATGATGTGATCTTAAGGTTCCTTCCAGCTAGCAAATTCTATGATTCTATCTAGGCTAATCCTAAGTCCATAAGGACACAAAGCAGTCATGCTAATGGCTATCCTTTCCCAAACAGTGAAGAGAAAAGAAGCTCTTCTCTCTAGTTAACACTACTTATGAAGTTAGTTGTTCAGCCCAGCCCCCATATATACATTTCCCTTTCTTTGTCTCTATTTCTATTTTTTGTAGGGAATATCAGGAGGTAGGAACAAGCAACAGATGAAGTATGTGTGTGTGTGTGTGTGTGTGTGTGTGTGTGTCCATGTGTCTGTGTGTGTGTTTCCATGTCTGTGTAAAGAGGGAGAAGTTATGGGCAATAAATAGTGGCAAATGCCTGCTGACTTCATATTTTCTGACCATGCAGAAGTCAGCACAAGGGGACTAAAGTGGTAAAACTGGATTGGATAAAATTGGGAATGAATAACAGAGGTGAAGGTGTTCAGTTACACATGACATAAAAGGTCAGGACTTGAAAAGGCTCAATTTAAAATGAAATTATTGGAAACTTGAGTTTTGAGCCAAGTCCCCCTCAAACAGCAATACAAAAAATCCTAGTAATTAGCTAAAAGAAAGAGGGAAATTGGTACAATTGTTATACAACAGTGTTGGTTCAAAGATAATTCTAAAGAAAATATGTCTAATATTTTCTAGTGTTATATATGCCACAACCAAGGAAATGTTCAGCAAGCTCGTGTGTGGAGCCAGGCATGAGGAAATCTGGATTCTCCCTCTGCTCCTAATTCTCATAGTAAAGACCATAAAGCTGCCTGGGTGTCTATATCCTTGGCTGAAAATGAAGGCCTGGGGTTAAATGAGATCTTGAGAAAGGCCAGAGTAGTTGGGGAGGGTCTAGCTAGAAGATTAAAAATAGACCTTCTAGCACTCTATCCCCACTCCCACCATGTACCAATTTTCCCTAATTAAATATAAACTTTCTGGGAGGCACTAAGGAAACCCTGAGCTTCTAGAAAGAAATAGGGGCTGAGTAAAATGGACTTCTAAATGGATTTGAATGTACCTAAAATTTTAAAAGGGGCATAATTTAAAACGTCTCATATTATTGAATTCTTCAATAACTAGTGTAACCAGAAATGAGTACTACCATCATATCACTTCTGAACAAAAGATATTTCTAGTACCTAAGGACATTTTATATTTGTCTCGGGATAAGAAGCTACCCCTCCCACCCTGGGTTCCCCCTGTATATCAGCAATGCACAATTGGTGTCATGAAGTTGCCACCATTCCAGGTTGGGTTATCCTGTACTACCTGTCTTATTTTCTGATCATGAAGCAATTGCGGATGTGCATGTGTGTGCAGGCACAGACAAACATACACCTGCATACACACACATACACACACACACACAGAGCACAAATTCATTCCACTTATAATGGAGGGACAGCTGCAAGTCATTCAATAACCAAGCAAAAACTTGGTTTTGAATGCTACACTTTTCAAAATATTTGTATAATTACAAAAAAATCAAGGAAATTGTCATGATAGCAAACACAGTATTGGCATGCATGGCTTTCACCTAAACTTAGTTGACTGCTATTACGGGCTATGATTATAGACAAAAAGTAGTGTTATGAACCTGTACCTCAAAGACTAAGAACTATTTCAAATGATCAGTCCATTGTAAAGAGAAATCCTTTCTAACATTAAAGACAAGTGAAAGGTTTCTGTGTCTTCAGTATGAAATATTAGGATTATAGATAAAAAGAGTTGCTGAAAATATGCCATAACATCTCATTTAAAATATAATTAGAATGTCTGGTCCACATTGAAATTATTATTAATGTAAGCACAACTGTCAAAAAGCTATCAAAAGACTGATTCTATTGAATTGCCCTTTGCTATTCATTTTATTTTCTCCTGGAGATTTCTGTTTGGCAGTGACTGCATGATTTCTAAACTACATTATTCTTCCGTATTTTTTTGGTAAGTTTTCTGCGTGTGTTTTTTAGACAAAAGAAAAATCACCAGTTTATAAAAAAGGAGCCTGAAGAGTGTGCTCCTGAAATACAGGCATGTTTTATAAAAAGGATACTGGTTTCTTGCTATAAAAATCGACCAAAAGGTGTCAGACCTGAAAACAAATTCTCACAGTGTTTTCAGTGTTGGCTGTTTACAAGGCATTCAATAGAACAGAGATAGATGGATACCACACAGTTCACATTATAAGCTGGTATGTTAGACAGCCTCCTTGAGGAATCAAGTATATGAAGTCCCTTACCCAAGACTCCTATCAATTGCTTATTGATTCCAAATTGTCCCACTGGAATAAAATGGTTGACCAGGAATTCATTGTGCTTTATAAACTCTACTGAAGTGTTTTGGGCATTTCCCAATTCTGTCACACTATTTTTAGCTATTTCTGCACCATGGTCCTAACAATCTTGTATCACAATTATAAGTTGCTGGTGTTTGTCCCCCTTGTCAACCAACATTGTTGCTAGACAACAAGCTGGGGGTGGGGCGCAAAATTAAGAGTGAAAAGCAAGGCTGGGGAGCTGCCTTGCCAACCTCAGGAATCCTCCTGCACTGTTAAATTTTAAGACAAAAAGAACTTAGCTTTATCACTATTGAAACTACCAATGAGTTTTTGTACCCCATGAAAACATTTTGGGGGCTATGCACCCCACAGAAGTAAAGCTGTCACGTAAGAGCAAAGTGCTCAGTAGAAAGTTCATGGACTAGCACATTTTGCATTCCTGGAATGTTACCTTAAAAGATGGCTATCAATCTATCTCATAACTGGTAACTGTGAATTAGTGGCCCAGAGGAGAAGTCACAGGAAAGTAAACTCAAACATACTGCAGTGTGTTTTGAAAATAACAACAACAACAAAATTTGAAAGCACCAAGAGTCCTGTTGGATATTTGAGCAAAGTTACCCTACATTACTGGTAGGCCTGCATTTATACTTTGGACTCTGTAGTCATGTCTCCTTCACATGGAATCACCGAGTGAATCCGAATCATCCAACGAGAGGGGAAGGTACAGGTCCTATAAGAAGAGAAGAGACAAAGTTAACTTTTCTTTTCTTTCACCTTTCAAGATATGGAATGATTGTTTCATGTTGTTTTCTAATTAGTATTTTTTCTAATTTTTATTTTGTATTTCATTTTCAACAGAAGTTGAAAAAGATATAAGAAGTATCTATGCAGTGATGCCCCATTCACTCACTTTTCCCCATGGGTAATAGCTTGCAGTTTTAGTCATTCTCATTTGTGTGTGTATGTGTGCATGTATAATCTTGTGTGATTGTATCATGTGTACAAATACAGAACTGTACTCACATAGAGCTCCCTTGTATTACCCTTTTATAGACTTATCTTCCCTTATCTCTATGCCTTGGCAACAAATAATGTACTCTATCTGTACAATTTGCATCTTAAGAATGTTGTATAAATGGAACTATAAAGTAACATTTTAGGATTCATCTCTTTCACTCAACATAATTCCCTGAAGATTCATCCAAGTTGTTCTATGTATCAGCATTTTGCTCTTTTATACTGTAGAGTGTATTCCATGGTGTGGTTATAACACCTTTTGACCATTCACCTATGTAATGGCATATGGGATGATTTCAGTTCTGTGTTATCTGATATAAAACTGTGGTAAATATGGCTGAGTGCCTATGACTCACACCTGTAATCCTAGCTGAGATCTGAATTCAAAGCAAGCCTGGGAAGGAAAGTACATGAGACTCTTATCTCCAATTAACCATCAAGAATCCAGAGTGACATGGCTCAAGTGGTAGAGCCTTGAGCAAAAGATCTCAAGGACAGGTCCTAAGCCCTGAATTTAATCCCCAGGATTGACACACGTATCCCAGGACTGGGATAAATACCCCGGAATTTGGAGTTAAGACTAGCCAGGTGTACATAATGAGACACCATCTGAAAAATATACATACTTTGTAATAGACAATCCCATGAGGTCTCTTCCAGCTCTGAGACTATATAACCAGTGGCTCTCAAAGGAATACTGAATGATTTAAAAACACAACAAAGACAACCATAGAAAAATAAACTTGTCTCATCAACTACTGTCCCCTCCTTCACTGTATATAAGGGTTTAACAAACTTTTTTGTAAAAGGGTAAGCAATAATATTTTGGACTTTCTCTGATGGTCATGTACGATCTGTTTCACAGACGCTTCTTCATTTCTTTGAGATTTATTTCTTCATGTCTCTTTAAGATGTACATTATTTTTCTATCAGGGATTATTTACACAAAAATATAGTGGGACTCAGGCCAGAGGGGTACCTGTCCTAAACGATCACACAGAATTTAATAACAAAAATAATAAAGATGTATGAGACATAATGTAAGGAATAATAACATTGTAACAACATGTTTATAAAATTGAATTAAAGCAAAAGAATATATAATAAAGTAGTGTATACAGGGATTTAATTCACAAATGCTTAAGTAATATTAAAATTCAATAAGAGCCAAAATATTTTTGAGCTTGACATCCAGAAAGGTGGAGTCATACCATGAAAATTTGTTCTTCCATAAATACAGTGACATTAGTAAAGTAACTTTTTTCAGAACTCTGGAAATGAACTGAAGGTTTGCAAAAATAAAAGCAGAAATGGTCAGATAAGTTGATGTTAGGTGAAATGAAACCCAAGATAAGGACTCAAATGGTTTTTCTTTCTTGCTATTGTTTCTAACATATTTATAAGATGATTTCTTTGTTGCTTTGTATGTTCCTCTCCCACGGTATAACCCCTGTTTTCACTGTATTTGATGTTGGTATACTTTGGGGAGGGGAAGGGAAAAAATAAATCATTTAAATAGGGATACAGGTGGACCCATTGCAACAATGAGATGTACAAGACGTTATGTCAAAAAACGAACTTTACAACTTTGGTGCAGGGGGGAGGTGAAGTAGGCAGGGCGATGGAGAGATGGGAAGGGATGGGAAGGGGAAATAAAGAAGAGGCAACAATGCTTGATAAGAAATGTACTCATTACCTTGCCCATGTAATTGTAACCTCTCTGTACGGTATTTACATAATTAAAAAGAGGTATTTATTGAACAAAAATGTTTGAAACTTGTAATGCTACTATGATTTGTGGTGTCTTAGCTTGTCCTACTTTCATTCTTCCCATTTCCAGTTTCACAGTACCCTTGAAAATCAGCAGCCTCCAATATCCACAAAAAGCAACCTGGGCATCACTGAAGTTGAGTAATCAGAGCTCAACAATGACTCATTCTCAGAGAACTGTCACACTTTGGTCTGTGTTGGAGCACACTGGAAACTCTATCTTAAAGATTTCTTTATTTGACATAATTCAGAGCACACTTATTGGAACAGTATTTTCAGGGTGTGTTAAAAGCAGATACAAGTATTTAAAAATTGTAGTTGCCTGAAGGTGGGCAAAAGGTGGAACAAATAAAGCTGCTTCAGGCCTCATAAGGAAAACTGTATAGAAGTAGCTCTTCATAGGGAGCTTTGAAAGCTTCTAATATATATTCCTAGGAATCTAGAAGGTCAGGCATATGTTGAGGCTTGGGCATATTCTCAGGAAAGAGAAGCTCTAGTTTTTCATCTCTGGCTAACCTTGAAGCCCTATGCAAGTAGCAAGTTAAAGGCTAAGGGAGAGATTCCCCAATCCTCAGCAAAGACTGGGAGACATAATTGCATAGAAATATTTAAGGAAATCAAGAAAAATTATTTTTGTTTAAAGTCATAATTATCATATATAAAGGAAAATAATGAAGATATACCACATTATACTGTGGTAAATATGGCTGGGTGCCAGTGACTCACACCTGTAATCCTAGCTGAGATCTGAATTTGAAGCAAGCCTGGGCAGGAAAGTGCATGAGTCTCTTATGTCCAATTAACCATCATTGAAAATGTGGCTCAAGTGGTAGAGCCTTGAGCAAAAGATCTCAAGGACAGGTCCTAAGCTATGAGTTCAATCCCCAGGATTGGCACATATCCCAGGACTGGGATAAATCCCCAGTAAATGAAAATAGAATTCTCCTAATATAATTTTATTAGCTTCTGTCTTTGTGTTGTACATTAGATCTCTAGATTTATTCAATTTACAAAATTGCTTTGCATCATTTGACCTACATCTCCGTATATATGTATATATATACGAATATATGAATTTTACTCATCCAATTGGAATAATATAGTATCATTTGTAAAGGAATGGAAAGACCTAGAAAAATTATGTTAAGTGAAGTAAGTCTGGCAGAGAGAAAAAGGGTGTATATTTTCCTTCATGTATGTAAGCTAGAATTCTTTTATATACTAATAAGTAAATATATTAGGTGGTATTCAAGTGAATACAAATATATTAACTGAAATATGGTAGAATGAATTAACTGAAATATGGATTCAAGGGAAAACTAAAAGAATGTAATGCCTTAGAAAGGCAGAGTCAAAGTTCGTCAAAATGAACACTAGGAAGCAAGTACTTGGAAGGGGAGGGGTGGGGTCATAGAGAAAGGAGTTGGCAGAATGAAGAAGAGAATGCAGTCAAGAATTCAATGTCTATGTTACAAATGAAGAAAAGTGAGGGAACGGGTGGTTTGGGAGGAATGGGTGAGAATGTTGAAATGGGTGACATTGAGCAAGATGCATTGTATTCATAAACTGTTAAATAGCAACCTCTTTGTATAACTACTTAAGATAAAACATTAAAAAAGAATACAATCATATACAGCAAAATGCATGCAGGGATGGATAATTAACATCATAATATTTACAATGTAATAATATGTATGAATGTAAGAGGGGTTGTAGTAGTTTTCCTTTTTAATTTTATTTTTTGTTGGAAATGGGGATTGAACTCAGAGCCTAGGTGCTGTCCCTGAATTTTTGCACTCAAGGCTAGCACTCTACCATTTTGAGCCACAGCACAACTTTTGGTTTTCTATTGGTTCATTGGAGATAAGAGTCTCAAGGACTTTTCTGTCCTGGGCTAGTTTGAACCATAATTCTCAGATCTCAGCCTCTTGAGTAGCTAGAATTACAGGCATGGGCTACTGACACGCAGACAGTTTTATTTTTTTCATAATTTCAACATACATATTATGAAACTCCCATCTGGTAGAAAAATGACAGGATTAAGAGTCATAATATTCACTTGATAAGCCTAGCTTTGTCTTTTAACTTACGCTTTCAGGACCTTTACTTTCTTTAGCTGAAAACTGAAGGAGGTGTGGACTATCCGATCTCTAATATTCTTTCTTGTTCTCAAATTGTTTAAAGATGCAATTCTAATAATTGCATTTTTCTTTAGTTACACTAAATCACATAAAGTGAACTGAATATTTTTGTTGGTGAACTCCTAGAGTCATTTTCAGGCAGTACACAATGACTTTACAAATTTTAGAGGCCACTGTGAGTCTTACCACAATGAACTACTGAGCATCCACATCCACTTCTGCTCTAACTTGTTCAAGTAAAAGACACTTAGTGGAACTGGTTTATGGAAATAATTCTATGAGAATATTGTTCCAGACTTTAGCTCAGACAAAGTAGTAAACATCTAAGAGTGTAGTAAACATCTAAGAGTGCAATGATGACTTAAGGTAGGTATGGATAAGGCTATGGTGAAAATCCATGAGACTAGACGTAGGTATCAACCTCTGAACTGCTGATCTCCCTATTTCCTATTGATAATTTATTTCCTATTTATACTTTATTTCCTTGTACGGGTAGAAGAGTGTTCAGGAAAAGTCATTGTCTCTGAATTCTGTTTCTGTTGACTGATATGTAGAAATACAGAAACATGCATATCGCTTAACAATACAAATAATTTGCACCTGAAATTCATTTGCTTAGTCCCTTGGAGCCCTAAGGAACAAAATGTTTATAACAAATGCAGCTGTGCTGGCAATACTACTGCATTAGAGAAAACAAAAAAGTTGGTCTGTGGTCCAAGGAACTTATAGTCCAAAGAAAGTCATGAAAGGCTTTTGAGAAATCTGGCTTCTATTCCACATTTTCTATTTCTTGAATGAGCCCTGAATGTTCATGGAGGTGTGGCTTTGTTCTTATGGACATTTTTCAAAGCTGGAATGCCTGTTCTCTAAACCAACAATCAAAGCCTTGGAGATCCTATTTAAATGTCATGTCTTTGAAAATCGTTCCCCATCTCCTACCCTCCCCAAATCAGATGTTTTTCTTACTCTGTTTTTGTACCTCGAATCCTTTTATTACTCCGATTTCAAGGTCGAGGTTTTGGTTTGTTCATCAAAATATCTCTCCAATCACATGGAGGAAGATGAAAGAATCTGTGTGTGTGTGTGTGTGTGTGTGTGTGTGTGTGGTGTACAGATAGATGTTCAGATAATGTATTAAATATATTTTCTTCAATTTCCTAAGTGGAATGCAGTAACCTGAAAAAATTAACCGAACAGAAGGTTTTCTCTGTATTTCTAGATTTTTTGAACATCACCAATAGGGGACTATCTCCAGATGGTGACTTCAATAAATTTTTCTCCTTAATCTCTCTATAGTCCTTTCTTCAAATCAATACAATAGGAATGCTAATCACCCCAACTCCTCCACAGGAATATCATAATAGTGAATGAGAAAATAGCATCACAGAAGGTTAAAGCAGTACAGAAAAGCAAAATGTTGTTCTCATTAACAACTCAAAGATTTACTTTGTGTCCATATCATAGCACTTGAGTATGCGGACTTTGGCTAACCCCATTGCAGCTGCATTAAAGAGGATTCTACATGAGCTGCTCTACAAGAGAAGCCAAAACTCTGATTACAATTTAGGCCTGCCACAGCCATCAAAAGTTACCAAAGGGATGCTGGGATTTCAAGATTGTTTCCAAGTATGCAGAAGGAAAGTCATGGCCTCAGCCACCTGCTTCCTGTCTCCAACATGACTCACACCTTTCAGGTCCATTTGGACAGAAGTTCAGATGAGACATGTTAAGGGCCACTGTCCAGAGATATTGATGGTGTTAAGGCTCAGAAAGCTGGCTAAACGGAGTGGTGTGAAGCTGGAAACTGAGGCACAAGGGGATTAGAGTAGCTACAGCACATATTTTTTAGCTCATTCAGAAAAATCAGTTCAGCCTCCATCACTGGTGGTATAAAACATGAAGCTATTGCCTCTTGGTAAGGTGCAGTAGGAGGGATGTGATATCATTTACAGATATTCCTGCCCCAAATGCATCACCTGACTCTAGTCATGAGAAAACATAAGACAAGCCCAAATTGAAAGAAAGAATGAGGTAGTCATGGCTCATACCTGCAATCCTGGCTACTCAGGAGACTTAGACCTGAAAGATTAAGGCTCAAAGCCAGACTGGATTGAATTCTCCTGTTAACCCGCAAAAATGCAGGATGAAGGCAGGGCTCAAGTGGTACAGTGTCAGATTTGAACTAGCAAGCTGAGCAAGAGTGTTCAGTACAAAAAAAAGAAGAAAAGAAAAAGGAAAACAGAAGTCTACCAAATAACTACCCTATGCTTTTCATTTCTACAATATACTTTCCTGAAACATAAAGGTTCAGGAAAATTTCCAAATTACAAAAGAATAAAATGACATTGTAACTGATTATAATTTATGATCCTAGATTAGATCTTAGACCAGAAAAATAACATCACTGAAGCAATTGATAAAGCTTGAATATGTGCTGCAAAATGATGATAGTATTAAACCTCATAGCTTTGGTCATTGTACTGTGATTAGAAAAGAAAATGTCTCTTTTATTAGATATATTGAATATTTAAAGGTAAAAATGCATAATGTTTGCAATTTAATCTCATGGTTTTGGAAAATAGTAAAGTGTAATGAGTATATATGTGCTTTTGTATGCATGCACAAAGAGGTAGAATGGAAAAATAAATGTGGCAAAATATAAGTAACTGGTAAATTTACATAAAATTGATATAGCTCTTCTATAACCTGGAAGTGATATAAAGATATGTTTATAAAAACAGCATGGCATACAGAAAATTAAATGTGTATTAAAGTATGTTCATAAAATAGCATGGCATACAAATATAAGTGTTTATTTTAATACTTGCTCTAGATTTATTACTTCATGTTTGTATTATTGACTAAAAGAATAATTTTATTGACAGGTACCAGTGGCTCACACCTGTAATCCTAGCTACAGAGAAGCTGAGATCTGAGGATCACAGTTCAAAGCCAATCTGGGAAGGAAAGTATGTGGTACTCTCATCTCTGATTGACCACAAAAAGCTGGAAGTCAAGGTGTGGCTCAAGTTGTAGAGCTCCAGACTTGAGCACAAAAGCCCAGGGACAATGCCCAGGCCCTGAGTTCAAGCCCCAGGAATGACACAAAAAAGATTATTTTAAAAATAAAATGACATATTGAAAATTCAACAATGAAGGAATCAGTAAGGTCAGACAGTTCTGTCACTTTCAGTTCTTCAATGGTTAAAATGTTTTTAGAATTGAAACCCTACTTACACACACACACACACACACACACACACACACACACACACACACACACAAGTGCCTGCAAGAACAACCAAAAAGTTTGACATTGTCAACACTCACTCACCTTAGTGGACTTAGGGATGATCAATCCTCAGTCTAAATAAACTGGACATGGATGATTTAAACTGACTGAGTGTACAGAGTAAATGCTCAAGTTGCCTCCAGCATTTTGGAGTCAGTGCTGGAGTAAGTGATGGAAGATACTTAGGAAAGTGGCTCTTCCTAGAAGAAAGGTAGGGCATAAAGGCATAGGGAAAATATAATGGAAGAAACATGGTGGTATGGGAGGTTCTTTATAGGCATTAGAAGAACAGATGTAGGTTGTTCTATTTTGTAATGTCCATATTAGCAAGGTTTTCTGCTCATCAGTAACTGAAAACTGACTATAAATGCAATTTTCATCCATCTTTTGATATCTGGGTAACAGTCTGTAAAACAGTTCAGCAAATCTTGAAGCCAAACAGCTCAACAGAACAATCAGAAAGGTCAATACTGGACGTTAAAGAGGTTATTAAAAGGGCTGGGAATGTGGCCTAGTGGTAAAATGCTTGCCTAGCATGCATGAAGCCATGGGTTCTATTCCTCAGTACCACATAAACAGAAAAAGCCAGAAGTGGTGCTGTGGCTCAAGTGGTAGAGTACTAGCCTTCAGCAAAAGAAGCTTAGGGACAGTGTACAGGCTTTGAGTTCAAGCCCAGGACTGGCAAAAGAAAAAGAGGTTATTAGAGGAATGGAATCGCATTAGCAAAGATAGAGCAAGTAAGAGTCAGATTAACCTGGAAATGAAGACTGATGTAGAGAAAAGGAAATGAAAATGAATGTCAGAGTGTAGTGTATTGTTAAATGCTAACAAGTGATTTTCTGTGTGAAAATGACAATATTAACTTACTTATTTTTTTCTTATTTCCATGGTATAATTGCCCTTACCATAGCAGAGTTCAAGTTACAAACACAATGTCACTGAACACAGAATGTGATGCATACAATGTGCTCTTAAGAGATAGTTTTGAACTGACTTCAGAATACCACTTGTGATTACTTGGGTACCTGTTTTATAACTAAGTTGCCCTAGGAAGTAACTTACCTATCTCTGTCTCATTTTTCTTGTATGTAAAATGGCAACCTTATACCACTGAGCTATGCCTCCAGCTCTTACACTTCTATTATTTTAATGATGTATTTTTCTGTGTTAGCACAAAGGGTCTTAATGGTGACTATGGCCCTTGCAATACATTTGTACAAATATTTCACAAAAATCTGCCTGCTAATAAACAGTGCACAGTGAAAGTAGAGCCCTTTGGTTATTGAAGTCCACTGAATTGAAAGGGAGTAACTTCGTGCACCTTTTCTTTGAACCACTATCACATTATTTCCATTGGTAGGTTACCTGGTGATAGAAGCTTCCTTCAACACCTTCTTTCTGTTTCACTGAATTAAGGAGACAAGAGCTAAAGCCATGCCACAATCGCGGTTTGGTTACACCATTACTTCAGAATGGGCACTTAAGATTATAACTAGAAATTTAGACCCTGTTGGGATTCTCAGGAAATGAAGATAATGGAGGCAGATGAAATGGAATTCTGCTGTCACTGTACGTTGAAGTAGAATAGATAAGAAAACCTCCACCTATCCAATAAAGAAACTGAATGCAAAGGAGTTTAGTAAGGTATAAGAGACATAATACCTTGTGCTTCCGGAGACTGCCAGGGCTGGTGGGAGTGGAGATGGGAGACTGCTTAGACTTGGGAGTAGACAGCTGGCTGCTGGAGGTTCCATTTGCTAGCCCAAGGCAAGAGAAAAAGGATAAAAATCAAAAACATACAAAGGAGTAAGTTATCATTCCCTCCTAAGACATTAAGAACATTTAAACAAGGCACACATACAAGTGATTTGATGAGCAGAACGAGGACGTAAAGACATTCCTTCAAAGGGCAAGAGCTGTAATCCTCAGTTCATTAGACTTCTGTGCAAAGCAAGGCACATCCCCTTCCCCTCCCCCACACCCCCTTCAAACCTTTTTCATATTCATTCCCAGGTTTGACCCTACATATGTGACAAGTAGCCTAGCAAGTTATTATTTTGCCTTGCATAATTTTATAGAGAAAAAAGAAACCCAGAGAGGTTGTATGCCTTATATTAAAGGGGTAAAAGTATGGGTGATCTGGGCCTGGGCACATCAATTTGGTGGCATGTAATTAGGCAGATGTAGGAAGACCCACTGTCAATCTCTGTCTATTTTGTCTGCTCATTTCCTACCAGTTTGTAGACATTTTCTAGTTTCTTTCAATGCTTCCCCCTACCCCAGCCCATAGCAACCACTAATCTACTTTTTTGTCTGTATAGATATGCCTGTACCAGGTTCATCTAAGATTTCTCAAGTGTTGCCTCCAGACCTCTGAATATAATTCATGCTCTGAGCTCCAATAATACCCCATGTATGGCTCTGTCTTCACATTAAACTTTATCCTCGCCTGTCACATAACATGAAGTAACTTAATCATTTCTGATACCTCATCATTTAATAGTTTGCCTACCTTAGAGGCAGTGCTCCATAGCTGTTGGCTAAAGGAATAAATGTGAAAAGAGATAGTCTTTCCAGGAGCTATGAGAGATGACTAAATGGGCACTTAAAGCCCGTAAATAGGTGCCTAAGTGCTCATTTTTCTGCTCACTTCCACTTGAAACAATGTGCTAGCAAACACTTGTATCTCTTTCACCTCCACTATTAATGTTCATGTTCTGAAAAACTTAGGAGTTACTAGCTCAAGTGATATGGAAAGATTATATCTTCAGGAAATATTCATGATAACAGCAGTATAAACTTTATCTGTGAGACTAGCAGCTACAATTTAGGCCATTTTTTACTTAGACTAGCTCTTGCTCATTCTTCTGCTCACTCTCTCTCACTCTCTCTTGCATGCAAGATGCCCTCCCCCCCCAACCTGTTTCAGATAGAGGAAGTATCAAAGTCAGAATTCAAATGTAGCCTATGTACATTATTTTTTTGTTTTTGGCATTCCCTCCTTAAAATTATTTTTTCAAGGAATCTTTCCATTGACAATTTTCTGACAATAGTTAAGGAGAAAGATGTAAGGCTCTGACAAAGAGAAAGGAATCAGAAGGTAAAAACAGACACCAGAGCTGACAGACATCTTCAAAGTCTCTATCCTACTTGATTTGGTTTAATTGGAAAGTGGTTAGCAAGAGCTTGTGTTCATTTTGCAAAAAAAAAAAAAGTTGGGCAAACACACAATGCCATGAAACAATAGAAGGCAGAACAGCCAGAATGGCAAAACTACCTTCATGCCACAGAGCTGTCTGAGAAGATGGTATTTGTGCCCTGTCTGTCACCTCTCTTAGATGATGCCTTTCAGCTATGTAGCACAGTTGCCAAGCTTGGCCCCATCTGGCCTTGTCTTAGTGACTTCTCTGAATGACTGTGCTTGTCCTTGCCCCAGCACACATCCTTAGCAACCTGGCTCTGTCTGCCTTTCCTGTCAGAACGGACCAGGACAAGCCTAAGCAGGAAGGATGTTAAGGAAAATAGGCTAACTTACCTCAAAGACAGGGATTTAAATATATGAGGAGAAAATAGGTCCCCAGGAGTAAGGATTAGGTTGGTGGGGGATGGTTATTCCCAAAGAACAATTTTCTGTTTCATTTTCTGTTTCATTAGTTAAGTGAGCAGTTACCAGGAAGGGAGGGTTACAACCACTGAGCTTCCACACTGTGGACTCCCTTGTCTGGAGGCTGTAGTGATTGATCCCTGAAAATTAAGATGCCACTGATAGGAAGTTGGAATTAAGTGGTTCCAGATATTGTGAATAAAAAGTCCTATAGGTGGCAAGTAAGGCAAATTTTATTATCCAAATGATTTCAAGAAGGGTAAGCTTAGCATTTGCTTTTCTCTCAGCTTGTAACTGGGACCAAACTGACTTAATGCTCATTGTTCATTCACTTAGCCCTGGCTTTCCATCTCATTCCATTAGTTTGTTTTTCTTTTGGCTGGTTGTTTTTGTTTGGAGTTTGAACTTAAGAGTCATGTATTTACATGAAGCACACGTCCAGTTGTTGGTTGTTCTAGGGTATTAATATTTTGCTCAGGATAGCCTTTAAGCCATAATCCCACTAATTTCTCCCTCCCAAAAAGCCAAGTTTACAGGCATGAGCAACCATGATAGGCCCTTCCTTTCTTTGCTGATACTAATACTGAACCCAATTAAAAACCAAATCCACTGATTTTAATTTGATGTCTTTTCTAAAATATTGTTCAATATGAATAACATTTATAAAAGTCTATGATAACAATTTCATAGTCCATTTACCATTGTAGTTACTATTCTACATTTATTTTCAAGTTGTTTTATTATCTTCATGATAATCCTGAGAGAGAATTAACAAAGATACAATGGGTTACAATAAAAATTATAAGCCAGGCACTGGTGGCTCATTCCTATAATCCTAGCTACTCAGGAGGTTAAGATCTGAGGATCGAGGTTCAAAGACAGCCCGGGCAGGAAAGACCATAAGATTCTTTTTTTTTTGGTGGGGGGAGTCCGGTCGTGAGGCCTTAACTCTGGGCCTGGGCGCTGTCCCCCAGCTCTTCAGCTCAAGGCTAGAGCACTACCACTTGAGCCACAGCATCTCTTCCAGCTTTTTTTTCCTTTTGCTTATGTGGTGCTGAGGAATCGAACCCAGGGCCTCAGGCATGCAAGGCAAGCACTCTACCACTGAGCCACCTTCCCAGCCCGACGACCATGAGATTCTTATCTCCAATAAACCACCAGAAAACCAGAAGTGGTGCTGTGGCTCAAGTGGTAGAGCACTAGCCTTGAGCTGAAGGGCTGAGGGACAGTGCCCAGGCCCAGAGTTCAGGCCCCATGACAAACAAAAAAAGTTAAAAAAATAAATAAATATAAAAATAAAAAATATATATTATAAAAGATATAATGGTTCCGATCAGGGTATACCTTGTTTAAAGTGTATAAACTATTACCTCTCCTCCCTGTGTGGTGGTTTCCAGGATCTGATCACAGAATCTATTTCAAGATGTCTAAACAATTACCCATCATATATCTCCACTGTGATCTTTAGTGACTCATTTTCTGTCTAATATTCTCTCATCTCCTAAAGTCTTATAGAGGGACATCTCAATGCAGCCACCTCATCATTTTTTCATATTGAGATGCTTTAAGCTGTCCTTCATTTGAACCCAAAGAAACTGTGTTTCCTCTTCACATATACAGGGAGAGTTTCTTTTTTATATATACATTTTATTGCAAAAATACTGTACAGAGGGGTTACAGTTACATGAGTAAGGTAATGAGTACATTTCCTATCAGGCATTGTTACTTCCTCCTTTGTTTTTCCCCTACCATCCCTTCCCTCCCACGTCAACAACTACACTCTCCCCTCCATCCCCCCCCCCTGCTTAAACTGTAAAGTTCATTTTTCAACTAGAAGGCAATCCAAGTAGTTTCAAGGTGGTTTAGCCTTACTTCAAAATGAGACCAAGAGAGGCAGACCCTATGGGTTTTCACATGCATATCTATTGCCTATAGCGCTTGGGTTAACTTGGCCAATTGTTTTTGCACAAAGAAATCCTTTGTCCATCTTCTTAGCCCCATCCATTAGGAAAGCAAGAATAGAGAACCAGAAACTGTTCTCAATGATTTGGTCATTGGGTTGCTAGTCATGCCAAACAGAATCACATAGGTTCTGAGATACTGTTAGATTAGGTAAAATTTGAATTTTAAATCTAATTTTCTAACAAATCTTATGAAGTTGTGAATCCTTTCAAGAAAAGGGAGGAGTGAACATTTCACCTATACCCAACCCTGCAATATTTTGATAAAGATGAGTTTTTCTCAAGAAAAGGACTCATGTTAAGGGGACTGGAAGTGTTTAGGTTGTTTGCTCAGGCCTGACAATGCTATCCATACTCTCATTTCTGTCCTGCTGAAGGTGGTTCTGCTCAGAGCATGTTTGTGGGACAGGGAGCCTGAGTGATCTTGGACAAGTTACTTAATCTTCAGTTTCTTCATCTCTAAACAAGGCTAACAATACTACATATAAGGTTGTTTTAAAGATTAAATTAATTTATAGATTGCAGTGATAATAAAACTATGAAGTATTTCCATTTATATTAGCTATGCAAATATCCAAATAAAACAAATGCCAACACTACAAGATACTTGTCTTATTTTTCTTCTTAGTACCTAGTACTCCACCAAAACTTTAGAGATTCAATTGTACTTAAATACAAGTCCTTGGAAAGAGTAGGCTAATAGGACTCTGATTGTAGGGATGGGGCAGCACACCTCATGCACTACATGGTTCTCAGTGGCCTTCACTGTTTTGTCCAACCCAGCCATATCTTAAGGTCTCTCCAATAGTGATAGAAAAGTTGACTTAGTTCTTCCAGCTAAATTGGACATAATCTGCAGCATTAGAAAGAATCACATTGGAAAAGGAATCTAGGGAGGTTTTCAGCTTCCTCCAGTCCTAACAAGTCCAGCTCTTCTACTTAGAATGACATTGGAGAAAGTGATAAAATATGTAAGATGGGACACTGGAAACAAAGACATATTATTTATGGCCTGTGTGCAAAGCAGCACAAAGATACCATACCACCCTCCATGCTATCCTACTTCTCTGGCCAGGAGATGGGAAGACAGTAGGAAGCTGTCTGCCTGCTCAAACAAACTGACTTAAGAAACCAATCAAGCCACAGGAAAACCAAACACCACAAGCAGACCAGAGACTCCACCAAAGCACACAGCATTTAATTCATACAAGGAATTGTTACCCTGAACTGCTCTTAGCTGGAGAAGAAAGGGATTAACACAGTAACCACTAATCATATGTGGCTGCTGATCATATGATATGTGGCTAGCCAGATTGTGTAGTTAAGTAAAATACAACTCAAACATCTCAATAATGTCTTAGGTTGATTATATGTTGATATTCCAATATTTTGAATACATTGCTAAACATTTTCAAATTAATTTAACTTTTTCTTCTGACTTTTAGAAATGTGGTTACTAAGTGCTATTAAATTCCATATATGACTTGCCTTTGTGGCTCACATTTTATTTCAAGTGAACAGAATTGGTATGTCTAGGAGGTGGAAATAGCTAGGTCTTCTATCATGAATGGCCTTGAGCAGACTGCAAGCAAGGGCTCTCTCATTGAATCTTCCTGTTTTATGTCCCTTAACTCCCCCCTTTTAAAGACTGCACATCTTAGAGGTTTGCCTTTCAATAGTATGTATACATGTTTACCAAGCAAGCAAGCAAGCAAGCAAGCAAGCAAGCAAGCAAGCAAGCAAGCAAGCAAGAAAGAAAGAAAGAAAGAAAGAAAGAAAGAAAGGAAGGAAGGAAGAAAAGGAAGGAAGGAAGGAAGAAAAGGAAGGAAGGAAGGACTAGTAGCTAGAGAGCATCAGTTGCTACAAAAATGACTTATAGAGAAAGAAAGAAAGAAAGAAAGAAAGAAAGAAAGAAAGAAAGAAAGAAAGAAAGAAAGAAAGAAAGAAAGGAGGAAAGGAAGAAAGGAGGGAGGGAGGGAGGGGGGAAAGAAGGAAGGAAAGAAAAGATTCCTTCCCCATAAGTTCTTTTATTCTTTCGATTCAACTCAGTTGGGGGAAATGTTACAAAAGGGAAAATTAAGACTTTAATGACTGAGATAGAAACAGAGAAAAATATACAAGAAGCCAAGCTTACTTGGCTAGCCTATCAAAATAACATTTCCAGAGTTAACCCCATGGCAATTCCAGAGTTAACCAAAATATGGCATTGCATAAACTTTCCTCAGATAGTCAATGGAAGTGTCCTGGGTTCAGATTTTATCTGGTTACCACAGCTCTCTGGACTGCTGTACATATAGATATGGTGAATGTGACTTGGTTTCTATGATACTATCAGCTGTGCTCAGGAAGAATGAGCTCCTTATATGAAGAGTATATAGACAAACAAAACTTCCTTCACTGATATTTAGGGCTTAGCAACACACATTCCATTGGAGGAAAACTCAGTATTGGCAGGGGTAAGTGAACTTGAAGAGAATAAAGTAAGGTTTTGATTTATTCACAGGGCAAAATAGGAAAGAGCTTAAGAACTAAGGAATCAAATTATGACGCACATTACAGACCAAATAGTATCAATTTACAAAACCTCAAGTCAAACTGAACTCAGATATTAGCTGAACCATGAACTAGACCAAATATATACATATTAAAAGCCAGCAAATTTGTTCAAACTAGAATAAAACCTTATATATTTTCTAGTGAGCAAGAACATCAAAATATTCCTTTAACTGAACCTGAACTGAACCAATGTTTCATTTGGTTTGAATCTCTGGTATGAAGGGACAATTTTGGTTATTTTTTTTCTTTAGTGAATGGTAGTTAAAAGTGGCCTCTTCACGACCTTTAGTTACTCAGTCTACATGGAGGTTATGAACCTTTCCATAAGTTCCAGATCCAAGGCAGATTAATATGAGACACAAATAGCTGCTAACCACCATGGCTTAAAAGAAAATAAAAATGTCTGGTGTCACCCAACACTATTATTCATGAGTTAAATGTGTACTACCCTGCCTATTTCCCTTACCAAAAACTCAGAAAATAACTTGGCATTTTAGGATATGATTCTTCCTTCTCCAACCTCAAACACCTGGAAGAAGAAGAAAAATATACCAACTGAAAACTACATTGTCTACATTATCTCATTCTGAACCTGTGAGAGCTGTTTTCTATTACTATAAATTATAACTGACAATAACAGTAAATATTATCTGTAGGTGCACAAATCCTGTCTTATCTAAAAATCATACTAAAACTTAGAGAAGGTAAGAAATTTGCCTCAACTCACAAAGCTAGGAAGTAGCATAACTGGGCATTCTTAAAGAGATGCCTCCCTCCCCTCTTCCATATCCTACCTCCTCCTATCTTACAGTGGTCCTGAGTCTGAAATGGAGGTGGAGAAGAGAAAATGTGTATGCCAAATCCTAAAATTACCTAATTTACTGTTTTGCCTGAGATCATCTTTTACCTTTATTGAATGTTTACTAGTTACACTTTGCACTTGTCCTAACCAGTGAAGGAGAAGAGGCATAGACATATTATATGAATCCTCCTATTCACTGGAACTAAAAAGCATATAGAGGATTTAGACATAGCAACTAAGGTAAATGTAAACATTCTGAAATTGCCATAAAGGTTGTCTAGACTAGTATTTTATTTCATTTATGTTCATGAACTGATTGAGATGAAGTTTCAAATTTTCTACTGAGATTGATACTTTAGATTGGTTATATGAACAGGATTGTGGATAATTCTGACATCTGTCAAGTAAACTTCCTTGTTCTCCTAGCTTGTGATTGATTTGAGTTTTAATATGTCCTTATTCATTTTTTTAGCAAGGTGTAGTCTGATGGAACAAGAGCAGATCTTGCTTGCCTAGCCTTAGATTTTACTATAACTATTTTCAATTTTACAAATATTCTTTGAGTCCAATGTATTCCTACTGGTTTTTGTCAATGAAGTGCATATTTTGCAGAAGAGCAACTCGGTAGGTAACAAATTAAAAATAAATGTTCGGACATATGTTCAAGCTGTGTTTAGTTACAGGTGGTTGTATTCACATGTTCTGAGTAACCAACTGAGAATCTGTTTACTTAAAATTAATCAGTTATATGATGGTTTACCACTAATTCTTCTACACCTCCTTTGGAGAAATATAGCCCAATTCTATTCTCTTTGAATGTTGGCTACACTTACTGCTTCTAAAGATTATAATATTCTAAAAGTGACACTATTGGCCTTGGAGACAAGGCAGTGCATCTTCTTTGTGCATTCTCTAGAGTCACTGACTCCAGTGAGAGAGCTTGCTCACAGCCATCTTGGAAGTTGATCCTATAGTTCTACTTGAGCCTTGTGATAATTACACCCCCCCTCCCAACACCCTAACCACAACAACTTTAGAAACTCTGAGCCAGAACCATACAGCTAAGCCTCTGCAGAATTCCTGACTCACAGAAACCATGAGATAATAAAAGCTTATTTTAAGCCACTAAGTCGTGGGGTAATTTGTTTCACAGCAGGAAACAGCTAGTTCTGGTTCTGAAAAAAAATGATAAGCTAAGCAATTAATGCCAGACTTTATAAGTCTTAAACAAATGTTTTAAGGTTCTTAAAAAATGCCCAAATAGTTTTATTCTCAATCCAAATGCTAAAACCTGGATCTCTGTACTTTAACCAATTTGAATTTGCTTTGCTTACACCGGTGTGTTCTTCTGCATTCTTGAACAAGATGCCATCAAAGCACGTGGGTTTTTATTCAGTCAGCAAACGTTATGTAAATTCTTTCAAGTCTCTAGCACCGTGCTGGGTGAAATAGGTACTTTGTTCAACTATTTATTAAAAACATTACTTGAGTACTATGATGGGTCAGGCACTGCTCCCTACTGAGGATTTAAAGGGAACATGACACCTTGCCCTTGAGAGGCTCCGTATTTAGTTGAGGGAATAGACAGATAAACACATAATTTACAACACAGTGTGGTGTATATTATCCCAGAGATGTGAACAGCATTCTATGATACTACAGAGAATGGAAAATCTCTCTATGTGAGGTCTTGAAGAATAAATAGGAATTTTTAAGCAAACATTGGTAGGTTAGAAGGATAGCATTCCAAGTGTCGGGAAACAGGGTATGCAAAGAAAAGGAATCATGAAGAGTTCCAACTGCTTTTTCACACTTGAGTTTCCTTTGCCTGAGAATAAAGAGATGGCTGGAGATAAGTACACTCCTGCCAGTGTGAGTCAGGCAAAACACGATATTTTTCTAGGCACAGAAATTTTAAAGCTTGCTCAAGCTGCCACGGAGTTAAAGGGCCCTTGTGCTTCCTGCAGAGTATCAAGTTATAATTCCTATGATGATTTCTAAGCATCCAGAGGACAAATGTGCACGTTTTCTGGGCCATATAATTCTCTTAGTGTGATGAATTCTAAATGAGGGTGAATATGGGCAAAATACCCTATGTACATTTGTAAAAATGGGATAATGAGGATTGTTGGGATTGCTTTGGGAAAAGGGAGGGGGATTAGGGGAAAAGATGGAGGAGGTGGGTCTGATCACGATACACACACATATGTATGTAAGGACATGTCAATAATAAAAATGTGGAGGACAGTATTCAAGTTGTGTGTGCATGAGTGTACTTAACTTCTGAATTTAAACATCTATGGCCTTTATTTTATACATTTATTATAAAAGAATGGACTACGTTGTCTTCAAATCAGTGCCATTCAAACTACAGGCCCAAGACAAGATGTAGTTCTTGCCACTAATTACTCAAGAAGCAGAGGCAGGAAAATCATGGTTTAAGGCCAGACTAAGCAAAAGTTAGTGAGAACTTATCTCAAAAGCAAGCTATGCCTCACAGAGCATGTCTGTGGTCGCACCTACCTAGGAAGTGAACGTACAACTTGGATTTGAGGTTAGCTGGGAAAAAGCATGAAACCTTATTTAACAAACTAAAAAAAGCAATAAGGTGTGGGCATATTCGTTCATGGCTGTAATCCTAGCTACTTGAGAGTCTGATACCTTAAGATCAAAGTTCAAAGCTAGCCTTGACAGAGGTTCTTATTTCTAATTATCCACCAACCCCCCCACCCCACCCCCGCAGAAGTGGAGCTGCAACTCAGGTGGTAAAGCACTAGCCTTGAGCCAGAAGCTAAGGGGCAGCACCCAGGCCCTGAGGTCAAGCCTCAAGACTAGAACACACACACACACACACACACACTCACACACACACACTCACACACACACAGCAAAAATACTAGAGACATCATTCAAATAATAGGCCTTGAATTCACTCCTAAGTACCACAAAAGAAGTTTATAAGAATGTAAATCAAAACATTCACTGCTGCTTTTAATGAAGTAATGCTCTGAAAGGAAAGGTCAGGTGGTCTAAATTGTTTGCTTAGTGGAATAATTAATTTACATTTGACACAAAACTTTAAGATTATACACTGGCTGATAACAAACAGCTCATACTTTGGCAGTGATCCATTGACCACAAATTAAAGATTATTCACAATCTGCTAAATATATTATAAATCCCTGTGGTGTTTTCAGAACCTTGTTGGTGTTCTTTTCCCATTGAAAGAATGAAACAATTTGTATTATCTGTTTTTTAAAATTATATGTATATATAATGACCTTGACGATATTGTGTTACAATATTCTTAGGTCAGCATCAAAATTGAAACTTGACTACATCAATTATGCATATACACTGGGATGTCAGCTTTTTACATTCTTTTCCTTGATGCTGATTTTTCATTTCAGAATTACACTTGTCTTATTTCATTAGATATTTTTTGACAAATGGTGTTGAAGGTAATGACAACAATGATAGTCATGATATTAAGTATTACAGTAAGCACAGCAAATAGGCCAGATTTCTGGTTGTGGCTGTGCTTCCATGACTCCAAACATGCTTGAGTCTCTGAAATGAGAAGATGGGTGGTGATCATGAAGATCATAGTAGTGATAATGAGGAAGTCATTTCTCTGCATCAGAGGGTATTGGCATCCATAAATGAAGTCAGCATGCACAATTAGGAGAAGAACACTCACCGTCTTGGTCGTTACCTGAGTCAGCTGGAGATTTGCTTCTGCGCATAGGGGCAGGGCTCTTGCCCAAACCCTTCTGAGGAGTTGGAGATGCCTTTGGGCCACCGGTGGCTGATGGATTTCCCTTCATGACCCGGCATTCTGGGGCAAAAGAAACAGCCAGCTTAACAGAGGGTCGAACTGTTAGCATATAATCAGTGGAAACTGGACTAATTTCTAGAGACCTAAGTGGCTCAGGAGTACAAGGTCAACTTCACTGTTTGTAGGAACTCTGGAGAGGGAGGCACAAGGAAAAACTTCTGGTCACCTGAGCCAAACTAGGTGCTTAAATCCCTAGGTTGCAGGCCGCACAAGGGCAGGAATTTAGAAGTAGGTCAATAGGTCATAAGTTATAGGTCAATTTACTCATTTGAGGCAGACAAGTTGTGCCTGAGAATAGCACTATGGATACAATGTTTGATTTTCTTGGAGGAAAGGCTGATATGTCTCAGAGGTTAGGTTATAGCTACAATTATAACATCTGAGTAATTTGAAGAGTAAGGAAGGACCACTTTTTGTCTATTGCATGCCACACACTGAATTAGGAACATTATGAAAATCATGTCATATACAAATAATCACTGGTCCACTACCATGTTGCATTTATACAACTCTTTCTGATGCATGTTATAGTCATTTACGCCAGATAACTAAATGTGCCAGCAATGACTTATGTCCACTAATATATACAAAGAAAGCTTATCAATATTTTCCTTTGAAGGGTTGTGCTTGGAAGGTCTCCAAGCCACATAAACCCATGAAAATCCAATGGGGTAGAAGGGAGGGAAACAATCAAGTGATAAACCCCAATGTACTTACCATTTTCATCCAGTGAGAAATCATCCTGGGCATAGCGAAATTTTTCAGGACCACAGGCAATAAATACGTCATCATCACCAAAGAAATCATGAAGACAGGTTACCTGTAGAAAAAGCAGAATACACTGCATTTGAATGTGATGTTCTTGTTACAATGAACCTCATGCCATGACAGCAAGAAGAAAACCATGAACTCCAGGTCCCAGGGATCTCCTTTTTCTCAAAATACCTACCACACTCATCGTCCACACCATGAACCATAAGCTAGCATTTAAAAAACAAAAACAAACAAAAACCCCTGGAAACCATTCCTCATTGAAAAACCAAGAGAGGAAAACTATGCTTACTGCTTGAAAGTTCATGGAGAACAATGTATCCAACAGACTTGAGGCTTTCCTAGTAAAGCCTTGGTCTTAGAACTCTTCCTGCCCTCAAATGCCCTAAGAGACTCTTTTTCAAAAGAATCACTTTATCCTTTTTTTGCACAAAGAAACAAGGATGTCTGAAAATGTATGTTGCTTCCTGCAATCTCCCCACTTCTCAGCTTTCCTAATTACATCTGATAATTAGTCCAGGACATCAGGGAAACCCCAGGAGAAACCATATAGTCAAAAGCATGCTTATCTAACTCCTTAGCTTATAAGTGTTCAAAGCTTCTAATTGTTCTAAGCTTCTCATTAGAGCTGCTAGCAATGGCTTTCCAAAGGCATAGTGATCACAAACTAACAACAGCTTGCTGGGTGCAAAGAGCAATATGTTACATTTGAAAAAATGATTATATTAATAATATCATTCCCTACTCAAGGTTGATTCAATCCTTGTTCCCTGAATCAAAGATGGTAATCCTTCCATGAAAGAAAGATACTAACTACAAGATTATTGCTCAGCCTCACAGTCATCTATCAGATGCCAAGAGGAGGGAGTCTTGGAAGACTGACAGTATTGCTCCTATTAAGCTTCTTACCATCTTTGACTCCCAACCTCATCAAACACCCTTCTTCAGTCCACTTGTCCCTCACCATTCATTCCACAATCATGTAATGACAATCAGGGATACAGTGACTGAATGATAACTCTGTGACAAGCACTCTACTAATAGTTTGTGATCTGTCATCTCATTTTATCTCAAAAACCCCTGAAAGTTGGTATAATTGACACCACTATTTTACAGATAAAAAATTTGAAATCCAGAGACAATAAGTAAATTACCCAAAGGAAAAATAATGAATACAAATGACCAAATTTCTTTTACTTTATAGGCTGTGTTTTTAACCATGCAGCAGTACAAAAATATGTACAGCTTGGGTATTAGAAGGCAGGAATGAACAATACAATATGTTGGACCTTGAGTCAAAGTTGTAGCTTCCCATGGATCCTGATAGAAGGCTTATGACAAGGCTATTCTGCTTCAGCTGCATGAAAAGAAGGTAAGAAGGAATGTACGGAACCATTCTACACATTCAAAAAGACAAAAAGAAAGAATTCAACTAGCACCCAGTCTTTCACAAGTCCCATAAATACAAATGTACAAATGAGAATGGAAAATTGAATTCAGATATTATTCATGTGATTGTGCTAATTACTATGCAAATTAGATGAGAAGGGTTTTTACATCTCACTTCAGTGTCATATACTTTTGTCCCATTGTTGAACAACAAAGCTTAAAGCTTGATAGTACAGAATTGTTAAATGACCCAC
The DNA here is from genome assembly GCF_000151885.1 of Dipodomys ordii. NCBI lineage: Eukaryota > Metazoa > Chordata > Mammalia > Rodentia > Heteromyidae > Dipodomys > Dipodomys ordii. Next base: position 6,253,973 of record NW_012267304.1, read on the forward strand.
TCTTTTCATATTATTGTTATTGTAAAGGTAATATACACAGGGATTACAGTTACATAAGTCATGTATTGAGTACTTTTACGTAAGTCATGTATTGAGTACTTTTCTTTTTGAACACTATCCCCTTTTCCCCTATTTCCTTCCACTTTTCTCCCTCCGAATTTTCCTTCCCAAGTTATATAGTACATTTTCAACACAGTGTCTAGTGAGTACCACTGCTTCATTTGTTCACTTTTTCTCCCACCATTTCTGTGCTCTCCTTCATCCTTAATCAATAAACTTGCTTACAATACAAAAAGTATAGAAATCAAAAACAGCTACAAAGGAGGAAAAAAGAGACAAAGTAACATAAACCCTCCTGTTTCCATTTGTTAGAGTTCATTTCAATAAACATTTTATCTGATCATATGCCCATAACTATTGAATCTTTGTGATCTTCTCCTAAGAATATCCTCCTTTGGTCTCATTGGGTGAATGTCTAGAGTTTTGCATAATTTATCATGCCCAAGTGTATTTTTTTGTCTTTTACCATCCAGTGTGCTTAAAGGACATACCTATCAAGATATAAATTGATGGCTAAAGAATGGGAGAATATTTTTACTAACTATGCATCAAAAAGGGCCTCATATCTCAAATATAGAGTTCAAAAAATAACCGCCCCCACCAAAAAACACCCTCAAAGAAACAACAATCCAATAAAAAATGGGCTAAAGAATAAGAGAGAATTCTCAGAATAAGAAGAATGGCAAAATGTTCAGCATCTCTGGCCATAACCCCTGTTGTTTTCACTGTATTTGATTCCAGTACACTGCATCTTGTATATACATTTTCTAATTTGGGGAGGAAAAGGGAAATAACAAAATGCTGAAATAAGGATACAGGTTGACCCATTGTAACAATGAGATGTACAAAACACTATATTGAAAATGAACTTTACAACTTCAGAGGGGGGTAGGGAGGAGTTTGGGAGGTGGGGAGGGAAGGGATGGTAAGGGAAAAACAAAGGAAGAGGTAACAATGCTCAATAGGGAATGTACTCATTACCTTACTCATGTAACTGTAACCCCTCTATACAGTATCTTTATAATAAAAAAAGAAAATTAAAAAAAAGAAATGCAAGGGAAAAAAGAGGAGGAGGCAACATACAGGTGGACCCATTGCAACAATGAGATGTACAAATCATTATGTGGAGAAACGAACTTTACAACTTTGGTGGGGGGGGGAGATGGGGAAACAAAGGAGGAGGCAATAATGCTTGAGAAGAAATGTACTCATTACCTTGCTCATGTAATTGTAACCCCTCTGGTATGGTATTTTCACAATTAAAAACTGCAAATCAAAACAACATTGAGGTTCCACCTTACCCCAGTTAGAATGGCCATTTATCAAGAAAACTAACCATAACAGATGCTGGCAGGGATGTGGCCAAAAGGCAATGCTGCTACACTGTTGTTGAGAATGTAAACTTGTTCAACCACTCTGGAAAGCAGTATGGAGGTTCCTCAGAAGACTAAACATAGAGCTTCCCTATGACCCAGCAATTCTACTCCTGGACATTTATACAACAGACCATAAACATGGCCCACTAAAGCTACCAGTACATCTAAGTTCATTGCAGCATTGTTTACTATAGCCAAGATATGGATGGAATCAATACAGATGCCCTTCAGTGGATGAAAGGATCAAGAAAATTTGATATATATACAATGAAATAAGCAATAAGCATTTGCATATGCTTCTATCAGAAAGAATGATACTGTACCATTCACATAGAAATGGGAAGACTTGGAAAATACATTAAGTGAAGAAAACCAGACCCAAAGAAACATACATTGCATGGTTTCCCTCATTCGTTGAAACTAGAATGTGTTTATAAATCAACAAGTAAACACACTGGATTAAAAATGAGCCACTATTTTTAAAGCGGCCTCTCCACACTAACCTAGGTTTTACAAAAAGCCTTTGAATAACTCCTCTTTGGAGAGTTCTAAGAAAGGCAAAGACCCCTATGTTTCTGACAAACTCACAATGGTAACTGTTTTCAAGCATATTCCGTTAGTCCAGCTGTTCCACATAAGGTTTTTTATTTGGTCCTACCCCCATATTTACAGACTCCCAAGTTTAGACAAATTTACATTATGTATGTAATACCCAGTTCTCCCAAGTACATTACTATTAAGAGGCAAGAGTGCTTACTTTTGTTATAGGGTGGGAAAATAGAATATCCTTTATTTAACATGATCATCTCAAGACACAGAGACTCTCAAGGGTACACAGCTGGTTCATGGCAGAGTTGAGACTAGTACTCAGGTGTCTAGCATCAATTTGGAACAAAATCATTCAGTTGCTTGAGACTTGCCTAAAGCCCTAACCTTAAAGGCTTTTGCACAGTCTAGACAGAACATCATCTATTTGCTCTATTCAATGTCTACTGCACATTAGAACATCTTACTCGATTTTTAAAAAGAAGTTTGAAAATAGATTTTAATCTATGAACAAAAATTCTAATTAATTAGTGGCAACTAAGTAGGTAGTGGAGAAGACAAGAAGGAATAATAAAATAATAGGAAGAAGTAAAAGGAGAAGATGAATGAGAATGGAATGTAAGAAATAATTCTCAATTGAAACTGTCATGTAATGCCTTTTTGAAATTAAATGTAGGTAATGTGACACAAAGTCTACCTTGGCTTATATGTCAAATGTATGTTTTTCCAAATGAGTCTTTTGAGATAAAATTTCTATCATGAGGCGGCAACAAAAGTAGTAAATACATAAAATCATTATCATGATAATCATTATGATACATTTCCAGCCTTTTAGAGAGCAAAGGTCTTGCTGACATCAGCTGAAGCCAGAGAACCCAAAAGCCTGAGACCCATCTTTTAATTAATTACCACCAGCATAAAATCAATAAAATCAACTCTCATTAACATTAAACCATTAATTCAGTGCTGTACCTTAAAAAAAAATCAAGTGTTGAGAGAAAGGAGGCCAACTTGACTGTGCATTAGCATGAACATATATCCATGGTCCAGTGACTTAAATGTCAAAGTACAAATGGGTAAATGGAGACAACAGATCACTACGTGGGAGTGGTTTAAGTCTATTAGCTGTAAATGGAAAATTCACTCTGTTACTTGATTTAAGCTTGATTAGATTCTCTGTCCACAGATTGGATACTGGCAGTTAGTTGTTGTATGTGCCTGCTGCTAGTAGATACTACATTTCACTTACCTAATTATTTAGAAATGTTACCTTAGGAGAATCTGCCTTGGTAAATCAATGATAAACACTTTCAGCCTGGAAAATATATTTACTGAAAGTTCAGTTCTACCAGTATTGACCATTAAGCTTTTACTAGGGCAAAGCAATTATTTGAGAGGCATATGGAAATGTAAAATAAAGAGGACTCATGTCAAAAGAGCTGACAGCATAATATGCAATGAAAATAGAAGGCAGGCAGTTTGTACTATTTTAGAAAAAAACAAAGATCAAGGGAAAGCACAGAAGACAAATATAACAATTGTAATTATAAGAGCTGTGGAAGGCTTTATCAAAAAGACACTAAAATGTCTACTATGGTTTCCTTTCCTGCATGAATAGTAAAAACTGAACAGCAGATTTGTTTAAAGCAAGCTTTAGGTCTCAAACTCTCAAGAATATATTTTGGATAAGCAAGCATAGCAGCAATAGTAATGGTTTTAATTACTTCTGTTTTACACCTGTATTCATGACAGAGACAAGATGACTCGTGCATTTTTCCTGTCAGGCCCTTAGTTTACAACTACAATTTCATTAGAATGTATCTCCTTTTAAGGGTCCTAACTTAATGCAAGGGGTATATCTTCACATTTCTCAATTTCCCAAGACTGCTTGCCTCACATGACTATTAATATTCAAACAATCAATTCTAGGTATAGGCTTTTACCTCCATGAAAACCCAAGCTTTGATAAACTGCCTGCTAATCTTCCTACAATTTGTGGTTCCTTTCCCCTGTTTTTTGCAAGTACAGCAAAGAATTTGCTATAGTTTCCATTTACACATAGAATTACCATATTACCCAGTAATTCTATTTACATGTTTATATACAAAACAATTTTAAAGAAATTAAAAATTATTCTTGTATGCCAGCTTTAACAGCAGAATAAGTAATAGAATAACTCAAGTGTCCACCAACAGATGAGTGGATTAAAAAAATGTAGCAGGTGCACACAATTGAATATTCTTCAGCCACAATTGTAATACAAGGACCTGGAAAACATTATGTGAAGTGAAATAAGCCAGAAACAAAAGGACACGTATTGTATGATTCCATTCATAGGAAATATTTAGAAAATAAAAACTCATAGATAAGAGATTAGAAATTGTTTGGGAATTATAGTGGAACTAGATATGGGAAATTATTATTTAATGCCTATAGTTTTTATTTGGGTTGTTAAAAACTTCTAGATAAAAGTATTGGTTGAACAATGTATTACTAGTGCTGGTGAATTGTACATATAAATGATCAGATGGCTTTTGTTTTTTTGTTTTTTTTTTGTTTTGTTTTTGTCAGTTGTGGGGCTTGAACTCTGGGCCTGGGCCCTGTCCCTCAGCTCTTCAGCTTAAGGTGAACACTCTACCACTTGAGCCACAGCACCACCTCCGCTTTCTGGTGGTTTATTGGAGGTAAGAGTCTCATGGCCTTTCCTGCCTGAGCTGGCTTTGATGCATGATCCTCAGATCTCAGCCTCTGGAGTAGCTAGGATTACAGGCGTGAGCCACCTGCACCTGGCTTCAGATGGCAAATTTTATGTTAGATATATTTTACCGAATTTAAAATACTAATAATACATGAAATTATTTAACTATGTACTTTAAATGTGTAAACTGTATAGTGTGTGAATTATATCTTATTACAACTGCTAGAAAAAGAAGTGGAGAGTTCACCTGATATGTTCATCATTATACAGACTAAGATGGAGTGCAAAGAGTCATGTATCTAAAACATTATCATTATTATTATCAGTAATTTTATGTTTAGTAAGTCAATTTTAATTTAAAGGAAAGACATAGAAGAAGAGTTATCTCTAGACTATTAATAATCACTCTGTGTTGACTTGTTTACTGAATTCTGGGACTACTTGAATTCTGGGACTAATCAATTGCTTGTTATTCATATTTAAAGATAATGCAGTGTAAAACCTTTTCCTTGACTAAGTACCTTAGTCCTCCATCATCTTTCTCCTATTTTTTAGGAATTCTATGTCTGATTAATTTTGCCTTCCCAAGCTTAGCTTTAGTGTGTGACATCCCAAGGCCTTGGGCAACAGTGTTGACTGGTGATGGTTGAAAGAGGCATTGGTGTCCTTCTTTTCTATGTCACTCTATGGGTATTCTCACTCTCTCTGTAGCTAGTTTACCTGTACTTATAGCAAGTCTTATTAGGATTGACTTCCTCTGATCCCCTAGAAAAATCTTTTCGTTGGACTCTGAGCAGTTAAGTGTCATGTAAAACTCTAGGACTATGTTGTGTTTCTGTCAATAGATCCTTCCAATGTTCTTACCCTCACAGCCATAATAGTGACTACTCATCCTATTCTGCCATTTCCTCCAGAACTAGATTGAATCCTGGAAAGTCACATATCAGTTGAGATATTGCCTGTCAAGTTTATTCTTTTCAATCTTTATAATTATTTAACTTTTAATGTTGAAGGACCAAAGATAGCTTACATTTGTCAGGTGCTCTTATTTCTATTACCTCATTTGATCCATTAGTTTCATTTTAAATAAACAAAGCATAAAAGCCCATCAATGTTAAGTGACTTGCACAGGTCACATCGCTAGTTAGTGACAGACCTGATACTAGAACTCAAGTTAGTTTATTTCACTGACACACAGAGTATATAAGTTATGCAGTTCAGGCCATTATAATCTAAACAGGAAAACTTTAGGTACGGAAATAAAGTGGGAAAATCTCAGTAACATCCAAATATATTGCTGGTTTGAGAAAGAGGGGCATCAAGGGAATAACAGAAGGAATAAGACTTTCAACCTTATGCCCTATTTTCATGGGATCTGGTTGTGACTTAATAACCTGAGCTTAGGCAGTGACACCTCCCTGTTGGAAGTATGTCAACCCCTAAATATTCAAAAGTGTTTTCTCCTTAGCTTTTTTTTTTTGCCATTTTCCATGACTGTATGTCAGTTCCCATTGGGGGCCTCTCAAGGATCAGAACAGCTGCAGAGGCACTGGAGTGGGGCTGCTGAGTCCATGCCCAGGACTGACACCTGCCCTTCCACAGGGCCCTGGGGACAAGTTGGCTCAGAAAAATAGGGATGAGACAGAACTCCATTCATCAGAGAGAACTGGGGTGGAAAAAACCTTACTTGATCCCTTGGCACCATTAAGCTCTCAGATTGGCCCTGGGCCCTACACAACTTCAGATTCTGTTTAGTAAGGTCAATTAAATAAGAGTGAGTATGTATGGACTATCTATTACATTGAACATTTATCTAGCATCTGCTATGCAAGGTGGGGGGTGTTTTTGGTATTTAGTTGAAGATGAGAATGTTTTAAGAAAGTTAATATCTACCTACATTCTAAGTTAAGACTAGCCACCGACTCAATGCTTTCTCTCTGGACCTTAGTTTCCTTTGCTAGAAGGTAAAGAATGCTAGTATAGAGCCATTTGGGTTTTATGTCATTTTTTTCTCAATAGGTCTTTGGAGAATTTACTGAAAACTATGAGGTTTCTCCCCAGAAAATAACATGTGTGCACAAATAGTGAAGCTTTAGTATAAAGAGGTTAAGTATTTCCCTGCAGTTCATCTTTATATCCTAAGATCTTCTGGCCTATTTGATTTCAGAAGTCTCTTCTAGCTCCAACAGTCTATGAAACATTCCAGGTTGGACACAGTTAATGAGCAAAGACACTCAGGCCAGAATACTGGCAGCTGTCGTGGAATCCCAGAGGCTTAACTGTACCCCCCTTCCCAGGCTTCCTGAGATTCGAATCCAAGGGAAGCAAAGGATATAAGCTCATTCTATGCAAACTGGATCCAAGGGAAGCAAGTCAGTGCAAACTGATTTACAGCAAAACAGGGACTTGAGTATGCCTTAGACCATTGCCTCCCAGGTTGCTGGAATTTAGCAAGGATACTTTGTGTGAGAGAGTAGGCATGAGAATCATGGCCTCTAAATATGTTCCTCATGGTTGATTGGGGATAGAACAAAAAGCATGACTGCTCAATTGGTGAGGAACATACAGCTGTAATGTAAATGTTCTGAGATGGTGATTAGGAGCTAATCCTCCACATAGTTGGACAGAGTTGTAATGGTCCTAAACCTAGTGCCTTTTTTACATACATATTGTGTGTGTGTGTGTGTGTGTGTGTGTGTGTGTGTACCAACGGAAGTAAAGAAGAAAATAAAAACATTTGTTACTTAAGGTCTCTGTAGAAACCATTCAGAGGAGGGCTAGGAATGTGACTTAGTGGTAGAGTGTTGCCTAGCATGCATGAAGCCCTGGGTTTGACTCCTCATTACCACATAAACAGAAAAAGCTGAAAGTGCTTTGAGTGCTAGCCTAAAGCAAAGACGCTCAGAGACAATGCCCAGTCCCTGAGTTCAAGCCTCAGGACTGGCAAAAAAATAATTCAGAGGAGATAGAATAGAGGTTTGTTGTTTTTTTAAGATCCAAAATGGGGAGTCAAACTTGATACCTGCTGCTTTCACTGTACCAACTGAGCCACATCTTCAACACCTGAATACAGTTTAATAAAGAGGAATGATAACAGAAATAGAAACAAGATATAAGTAAAAACCAGGACATACTCTAGTAGCCTAGGAATAACAATAGTGGGATTCATTATTAGTATTAAACATGAAGGAGAGAAGGGAAGTAGAAGTATCCAGGTATCAGAAATAAGGGGAGAAAGAAATAATCATATGGAGAGACCTCCATAATAAGAGCTGTGATCATTAGTCAAAAGATAGCCAGTGATGTCTCACTCAAGCTGAATGCCAGGAAATAGCCCATGTTCTCACAACTGGAGTCGAAAACAAAGGGATCTTTTTGACAGGGTCTGTTTCCAAGGAAGCATTAGGGTGGAGTAGGGAGTATATCTGGAGAGGAAAGCCTGGAGAGTCCATGTGCCACTGTAGGCAGAAAGAAAGCACAATTGTTAAAATCTGGAATGTAGAAAAAGTATGCATAGCAATTAAGCAGTAATCATTTATTTGCATTTGTGAAAGTCTTTACATACTCCATATTTTTACAAATTGTCTTATCTGAAGTACATAATGCTATATATAGAAAATAATGAGAAAAATGTTATTTTTGCCAGTCCTGGGGCTTGAACTCAGGGCCTGGGCACTGTCCCTGAGCCTCTTCATGCTCAAGGCTAGTGTTCTACCACTTGAGCCACAGTACCACTTCTGGCTATTTCTGAGTAATTTATTGGAGATAAGAGACTCACAGACTTTTCTTTCTGGGCTAGCTTTCAACTGTGATCCTCAGATCACATTAAAGGTGTGAGCCACCAGTGCCTGACAATAATGCTATTTTATAGAGAAGGAAACTGGAGTTCGGCTAAGGTTAGACGATTTGCAATATCAAAAGAAGAACAGTAACTTGAACTTGAATTTGGACTCTGAGTCCTAATGCCATTTCTAAAACATAATATTGTCTCCTTTGTATCATGTTTTAATTCACAAAAATTATTCTGGAAAACCTTCAAAAGACTCCTGCTACTTTAAACAAGCATGACAATCCACCCCAAAGCAAAAATATAGGAAAAATATCTATCTTTCTTACTCACATTTTACAGAACAGATCAGTATGCTACATTCTTAGGGAATCAACTGAGTTAGACTTGAAATAAGTGATTTTTAATACGCTTTACATTACTTTTTCGTAGCAGAGGTTGTCAGACAGTATTTTCTAAACTGTCTTTTTTTTTATTTGTGAACATACTGTACAGAGGGGTTACAATTACATGGGCAGGATAATGCGTACATTTCTTACCAAGCATTACAGCCTCCTCCTTTTGTTTACCCTTCACATCCCTTCCCAGCCTCCCCCC
>NW_012267304.1:6263324-6331548 GCF_000151885.1 Dipodomys ordii
CACATTATCTGACCTTTTCCGCTTGACTCATACATATACTAGATATTGCAAATAAGGGAAACCATGGGACCTATGTTTCTTTGGGCCTGGCTATTTTCTAAACTGTCTTAATGAAAGCTTATCTTCTCTGTTTATTGGGCTTTCCTAGCTAGGAATATCAATAATGCCACAGTTGAGAAACCCTGCTCAAGGGCATTAGTGACAGCCAATATTATCAGCTCAGTTTTGGAAACCAAACTATACAGTCCTCGGCTGTAAAGATGATTTACTTCCTCCCACCTATGCATCACAGGCAACTCATAGAATCAGCTCCATCTCAGCAGGCTTCTGAGTTAATGAAGAATTTATCTCACTTCCAGAGTGATTTTACTGTTCCTATTGTCTGTTGCTATATAACTCTTAACCTTTGCCTTGCTTTAAACCCAGTAGAAGTTTATTTCCTAGTTTCTAACTGCCTGTCTATTTGATGACTCTGCCTACTTAGACCTCTGGGTTTTGCAAGTGTTTCTAGTCCTGGCATCCTTCCCAGGCTCTGAGGTTCAACTTCTTCCATGGTTTCAGCTCTATACTGTTTTAATCATTCAGTTCTGGGATACCAAAAAGGGTTTGGAGCAGGTAATTACACCAGTCACACTGCTTCTTCTTCTGTTTTTTTTTATATCTTTATTGTAAAAGTGATGAAAGTACAGTTACATAAGGTAATGAGTACATTTCCTTCTAAACAGTTACCCCCCCTCCCTCATTTTCTCCCACTTATCCCTTCATCCCAAAGTTTTATAGTTCATTTCCAACTTAGTATCATTGTTGCATTAGGTCATCCTTTGTCCTGCAGTTTCTGTGATTTACTTTCCCTTCCATAGGTCTGATAAACTTATATACAAGGCAAAGGGTACAGAAAACTAAAACATGCTGCTTCTTGAATCTCCACAAGAAAGGTACCAGCACAAGGAAAGAAATGATGGTTCATGAAGTTTTCCTAATGTGGCAACCAAATGATTCGGAGAGTGAGTGAGTAAGTGTAGTGAGTGTGAGTGTGTGTGTGTGTGTGTGTAAGAGGGGGGAGAGAGAGGAGACACAGCACATCCTGGGGTAACACATTTTAGAATTCTGTGTCAGCTGGTCAAAGATAGCCTACTCAATGATGGTTTTAGAGCTAGTTAAGCATTAATGCCATATTTAAAGAAGAAAGCTGAAAATATTCAAACTTTTTCTCGTGTCAACCTCATATCTTTAGAGTAGAATATGACAAAAAGAATTTGAAACATAAAAGGTATAATTTTCCTAACAAATTTTCATGCCTACATTAAGCATGCCTACTTAGGTGGTCTTGAGGAAAAGGACTGGCTTCTAGTCCTGGTTCAGTCATACACTATGAAGTAATATAAGTGCTGTACATCTCAGATTCCTCATCTAAAAGTGGAAAAACATTACTCTGAGGTCTCAGAGTGTTGTTTTTAGAATTATAACAGACATTGCATATGAAAGGTTTTTCAAATTATCAGTGCTATATGAACACAAACTGTTAGTTCTTTCCAAAAGTTCTGCAGGAAAATGAAGGCAAATAAGGTGAAACCAAGGAAAGCTGGTTGTGTGAAAGTGAGACAGAGAGAGAGAGAGAGAGAAAGAGAGAGAGAGAGGAAAATAGGAAGATGAGGAAGAGAAAAGTTTAATTTTTCTCTGCCCTTATGGAATATCTAACTTTCACAGTATGAATATAGTAACACCATTTTATTATTTTATGAAAAGGACTTCTTGGAATTAACATATTCAAAAATCAATCTTAGAGTCAACCTTCTCAATTCATTCACTTATTGAATAAATTTTAGTTAATGTTTATGACAATTCACTCACTTTGGTAATTACTAGGGATCCAGAAATGTTTACAACATGGTTCTTCTCCTCAAGGAGTTATTTGGTAGAAATTATTTCCATCCTAATTCAATTTATTCCCCTGAATCTAACCTATATTTCATGTTACAAAAATTGACTTTTACCTCGTTTATACAGTCATCCAAACTTCTTGACTATTGCAAGTTTTGATTTATACCATTGTTTTCTGAGCCTATTACAATTGCTTATTTACACAATTAAATTTGTCCTCATTAATAATGACAGAGGTAGAAGCTGTGGACGATGGCAGAGGTGCAACTGGGGTCTAACTGAACTCTCTCTGAGGAACCAGTTTCAGTGTCCCAGTTTAAAGTCCATGGCTAGAAAGTCATAACAAGTGAACCATAATAGGACAGATCTTGAGGAAAAATTCAGGCAGCCTGATGAAGAGGACAGATTTGAGCACACACCGGTGGCCATGGTAGTGGCCACACAGAGCCAGGACAAAGCCACCAGAGACAGAGTGTGTGTGGCTTTTCACTCAACCTCCAAAGTGAACTGGATGACTAGGAATGGAAGTCCACATCGTTCTGGACATAGACAGACACAGAAACCAGATGGTTGAAAACCAAGGGAAAGCATGAGTACCCCACAAAAGACAACTTCATGGAAAGCAGTATGGAGGATCCTCAAAAGGCTCCACATAGAGCTCCCCTATGACCCAGCAATCCCACTTTTGGGCATTTACCCAAACAATCACAAACAAAGTCATACCAAAGCTACCAGCACAACTACATTTATTGCAGCATTATTTACCATAGCTAAGATATGGAACCAACCCAGATGCCCCTCAGTAGGTGAATGGATCAAGAAAATGTGATGTATATATATATATATATATATATATATATATATATATATATATACATATATATATGTGATATATAAATGTGATTATATATATATAGTGGAATTCTATGCCTCCATCAGAAAGAATGACATTACTCCATTTGTTAGGAAATGGAAAGACCTGGAAAAAATTGTATTAAGTGAAGTAAGCCAGGTCCAAAGAAACAGAGGTCCCATGGTTTCCCTTATTTGCAATAACTAGTACATGTGTAGGACAAGCAGAAAAGGCCAAAAGCTATGTACATATGACCATACAAGATGATGTTAAGTGAAATGAATCCCAAGATAGGGACACAATATCTTTTTTTTTCTTGCTATTGTTTTTAACATATTTGTAATGTACCATGTGGGTTTTTTTGTTGCTTTGTATGTTTCTCTCCCATGGTATAACCCCTGTTTTCACTGTATTTGATATGGTGCCCTGCTGTTGTATATACACTCCTCTAATTCAGGGAGGGGAAGGGGAAAAACAAAATGCTTAAATAAGGATACAGGTTGACTAATTGTAACAATAGATGTACAAAACACTATGTTGAAAACCTGCAGCTTTGCTGATTGCAGGAATTAAAAATCCAAATCTATAAAATCTCTCTGGGAAAAAAAAAACAGAAAAAAGGGTGGATAGGCTGTAAAAGCTGAGAGCAGCTCCAGGCTGGGCCAAAAGAGAGTCTCAGGAGCTAGGTCCTCTGGGAAAAGGTACTAATTCCAGACATGCCACAACCCTACCCACATTCAAGTTCATTTGCAGAGACTCCAGCCTACATAAATCAGCCACTTCCTTCCTGCATTAAACAGAAAACAGAATCCCCTCTCCCACTGAGGTACACGTGGAGGAGGGACACAAAGACTTCAAGTTTGTAAGGCTGAACTATTTTTCTACATGCTCAAACTAATTTGAGAAACCTACTAAGCCACAAGGAAAACTGACCACCACAAGGAGATGAAAGGATCCACCAAGAGAATGGATAGTGAACATAGGGAAGATATAAGATCTCCCAAATAAATTGAAGGTTTTTTTCTGTTTTCTTTTTCTTTTTTTTCTTCTTTTTCCCCCCCATTTTTTCTTCTTCATTTCTGTTGTGTTTATTCCTGGATACACAGCCTACAGTATTTACTAGGACTCCTCCTTAATTCTGGCATACTTAATTCAGGCTAAATTTTGACAACTTAATTTTCTATTTCTGAATCTTAGCATTTCTAATTTTAGTACTATTACTTTTTTGGGGGGGGTTGGGTCTGGTCGTGGTGCCTGAACTCTGGACCTGGGCACTGTCCCTCAGTTCTTCAGCTCCAGGATAGCGCTCTACCACTTGAGCCACAGCGCCACTTCTGGCTTTTTTCTTTTTGCTTATATGGTGCTGAGGAATTGAACCCAGGGCCTCAGGTATGCAAGGCAAGCGCTCTACCACTGAGCCAACTTCCCAGCCCAGTACTATTATTTTATATATATATAACTTTTAATTTTTTATTGTGAAAATACTGTACAGAGGGGTTACAATTACATGGACAAGAATAACTTTTAATTTTTTAACTTCTTTATTTTTTCTCGTTTTTTCCTCTGAATTTAGGTTTTAGTTTTCTTCCTTCTGTTCCTTTCCTTCTCTACATTATTCTACTCTTATTTTCTCCTATTTTTCATCATATCTCTTATTCTTTCTTCAAATTTCACTTCAATCTGTTTTTATTTCTGGTTACCACTTCATTTTCTTTAGTCCATTGATATAAAGTCATAGTTATAAAAACAGCATGTTGCTGGCACAAAAACATGCCTTAGAACCAATGGAATAGAAATCATCACACAGACAGACCTATGTCCAGCTAATCTTTCACAAGAGAACCAAAATCATTAGATGCAGGAAGGACAGACTTTTCAACAAATGGTGCTGGCAGAATTGGCTATACACGTGTAGAAAACTGAAGTTATATAATTATATATCACCCTGCACCAGAATCAACTCCAAATGTATCAAAGACCTCGAGGTAAAATCATATACCATGAAAATATTATAGGGAGGAATAGGAAATACACTAGGGCTCCTTGGCAGAGGTTGGAACTTACTAAAGATCCAGAAACAAAACAAATCAAAGAAAGGCTGGATAAATGGAAATGCATTAAACTGCAGACTGAGCTTCTGCATGGCAAAAGATGTAGCTAGCAAGTGAATAGAAAGTCCACATATTGGTAGAAGATCTTCACTAGCTATACAACAAAGACCTCATATAAAAAAGAGGGGAGGGATCCTTTTCCTGGAAGTATATAGATGCCTACAGAGAACAGGATTGACTAGGGGTATACATTTCTAATAGTAATTATCTTATGTTGTTAGAGGTATTGAGGATCTGTCATGATTTCTTAAATCACCATCCTTATGCAAATCATCTTTAGAGCCCTGTTTTCACCTCTCTTTCCTTCTTTTTGACTTTATACCAGTTACTTATTCTTAAGGTTGTGAACTTTGAACCCAGTGCCTCAAGCCATCTCAGCTTGTTTGTTCAGCTCTACCACTTCAGCCTTACCTCTAATCCAGCTTCGTGCTGCTTAACTGGAGATAGAGTCTCATAGACTTTTCTCCCTGGACTGGCTTTGAACCATGATCTTCTAGATCTCAGCCTCTTGAATAGCCAGGATTATAAGCCACCACTTCAAGTTGAATCACTTTTTGAAAATGAGTCACTTTAATTCAAGCTCAGTCAAGGCCAAATATATAAGGAACTAGGGCTTGTCTCTGTGCTAAAATAGAATTACCGTGACAACACTCAAAGTGGTCATGGAACAAATTCTTCTCTGAGGGCACCTAGAAAGAACAGCCAGTAAAAGTTCTATATCCAACCCCTCACAAAAAAAGGCCTTTCTTTTTACCCTCCAAGTCTATTCCACCTCCCCAACAGAGAGGCAGAACTAGTGGCAAGTTATGGCAGGAATGCAAATTGAGAGATGTGTACAGGAAGACAGAAATAGACTGTATAAAATGGCAACCAGTGTGATCACCTTTGTGGAGCTCAACTTGAACCTTTCCACTTGGAGCAAAGCAGCCCTGTTTACATTTGCTTTTTGCATGGGCTGTTGGGGTCAGAAGCTCAGCTTGCAATGCCTTATAGGAGAAGGACAACACTTAGCAGGATCATGGGATCCCTTCTCACTGTATCTCTCAACCAAAAAGTCGTAGGACCTACGTTGAAGGGATTGGAACCTTACTTAGCTGGTTTGAACGTGATGAATTTTCCTATCTCCAATGGTGACCAGATCTCTTGCAAGCTCTGCAAAACAGCCCACAGAACTATGTGGGGAGACCAACTTTAGCCTATTTAAACTTATTTTCCTCACATTTACAGTAGATCAAGGGTCATTTAACTAACACATATTTGGAACAGAGAGTTTGGATGAATTTCATTTTCTGGTCATTGGAGGCTAACCTTTAAAAAATTCACTTATATTTTGGTTCCAAGTTTTCTTAAAGTAAAGGGTTTAACAAATGAAACTCTTGTCATTCTATTATTATTGTAGACTTTTAAAAATTATTGTGACCTTTTAAATATTATATATTTGCCTCTTTCTGGTGTTTAGCACAAGACTGGGCACATAGTAGGTCCATAAATACATCTGTTGCTTTTAAGATTGAAATGTATGATCACAGTTTTTTAATGTATTTAAATATCTGGTATTTTTCTCTTTCAAACATATTCAGCCTAAAGTACATCAATTATTAATCTACTAGCCTTAACTTCTAGCTTTCCTATTTTGCTTGTTATCTTTGTCACTAACAGTTACTAACCTTGGCCCTAATTGGGAACTCAAGGACAGATGTGCATTCTTTTGACCATTTTTGTGCTGAGGCTATACTTTAGCCATCCAAATTCAGCTAAGAGGAGACAAAGTGCAGCAAAGAGAACATAAAGCCAAGGGAGGAGGAAGGGAAAAAAGATAGGGTCATCTGAAATGCTTCTTGGGCCATAGTTCAGAGAAAACTGCCTCCCTAAACTTGGTTCTTTTTTTAGGCCAAGCCTCTGTCAATAACACATTTATTGGCCCTCCCGACTTCAGCCTCTGATTTGCCCAATTCAAATATACTTTTTTTCCAAGAAACAGCTCTCCTAGTTATGGCCCCTGACCATTACAAACAATGCTGTTGAAAGGTCCGAGTGAAAGAAGCCATTTTCTCCAAATGAGTCACCACCACCTGGAAAGTTCTTGGAAAATAGAAGAGGTGCCAGAAGGCCAAAGACAAGAAAATGTTGTCCTAATTTTTGCAATTGGGAAGAAGCATAGCTCAAAAAAAATAAAAACTAATAATTAATTGATGCTGATACCCAGAAAAAAACTAAAAATGATTATTAGAATATTGTTTTTGAGTATTCAAGTGAAATTATAATCAGTTAACAAAAATAAGCATGGACACACACAATATCAAGCTAACTTCACTTTTGATCAAATTATTAGATATCTGGGGTTGGGTAAAAGTCTGGGCATAGGTAAAAGTCAAAGGTATCAAAAGCGAAGTCTGCCAGGCTCTAAGGTCAGTACTAGGTTGGCAAAATACCTTCTTCTAAATCTGAGAGAGAAATCATTATCCCTTCATAGCACTCTCTTCTACTGAGTTACTCTACAAGTTCCCAGTTTTTCTTAGTAGTCCACCTGCCATTACAGGCTCACAGTCTGGGAATGCAATGAATACCTAAGAATATTGAGGAATTCAAAACCTACTAGAAGATGTGTTTTAGATATGATACTTCTACTACACTACAGAAATGAGACCTTTCCATTCTGCTACAATAATGCAGTCTGGGGATTAAGGAAGATTTCACATAGGAAATAGCATTTGGAATAGGTTTCAAGAATTAAGAGTTCTTAAGATAGAAAAGAAATATGTCTGAAGTTTGTGAAGATAGGTCTAGATTACATGTTTGTTGGCAGTACAATGGGTTATAATGCAATAGAAAAGCTCTACCAAAAGAATCAAAAGTCAAAAGTTTGATGGATACCGTGGGGATGTACAAGACATTATGTCGAAAAACAAACTTTACAACTTTGGGGAGGGGGGGAGATGGGAAGGGATGGGAAGGGGAAACAAAGGAGGAGTCAACAATGCTTGATAAGAAATGTACTCATTACCTTGCCTGTGTAATTGTAACCCCTCTGTATGGTATTTTCACAATTAAAAAAAAGTTTGCAGATAAGCAATAAAATTACAATTTTTAAAGTTTCTTAAAGGCTGGACATATGGGCCAAAGCAAAATATTTTACTGTCTCCATGAATGTTTATGAATGTCTATCGAGGACATTATACCATGTAAATATAAGTATCTACATCTATATTTTTAAAATTCTGTGGTATAAGATGGAACAAAATGGGTATTAACAGAAACTTTACAATTTAAGTTGATCGGGGGTTGATAGGACTTACAAAAAGGGGGCAGTGATTAATGATGAGAAATAGCATTACATAGTAAAAGAAGAAATCTAAAATGGAAATTAGATTCTATATTTGGCTTAGGAACAGTATGATGTTGGTATAATATTGGCCTTTTTGAGGCACAGTATCCTATGAGGAAGTTGAGCTAAATTCATGGTTCTCTACAGATCCTTAGGATTCTTTTTGGGCTACATTGTGAGACAAGAAGTTAAATGAAGGTTCTATAATTTCTCATTCTCCTTTCATTCTAAGAAGAAAAATACTGCTCTCACTCTTTTGAATAACTGAAGTTCTGACTAAAATTTCATTTATAAGAAGATTACAGTGCAAAACAATGGTATATCATTTAGATCTATTTACTGACTTACATTTGTAAGTATATTGTGTGCCAATAAATGAAATTTATATTAGTATATTCTACAATAATATAAAATATCCAAATTTTCATCACCTTTTCATGCTATGTGTTCAAAGGGTCATGGGTGGAATAGAGTGAATTTAAGAAAAGGTGATAATAGGAAAGAAAACAAGTACACATACCATGTATTTGAGATAATGGAGCTGCTTATCTTGGAAAACAGAAGGAGAAGCAGGAGAGATAACCATGAAAGTTACACTCAAATACTTGAAGAAGCTGGGAAGGTGGCTCAGTGGAAGAGTGCTTGCCTCGTATACGTGAAGCCCTGAGTTCGATTCCTCAGCAAAAAAAGCCGGAAGTGGCGCTGTGGCCCAAGTGGTATGGAGCTAGCCTTGAGCTGAAGGACAGTGCCCAGGCCCAGACCAAAAAAAAAAATCCCTTCAAATACTTGAAGAGCTATTCTGCAATAAAAGAATGTGACTTATTCTATTTAGCCCTAGAAAACTGATCTAAAACTACTTGATGGAAACATTTCAGAACAGATTTTTATTCAATATAAAATGTACTTTTAAACATTTAACCTAATGAACTAATGATCTTGTAAAAAATAATTTAAAATGAGGCATACATTTTGCACAATAGAAGAAAAATATTCTTTTCATTATGTATGTTTACTCAGAAATTCTCAAGGAATGAGCTGAAAATATTCGCTTCAGTAAGGTAGTTCAACTAGGTGGCCATAGACAAAATCAACATACAAACACAATAATTTTCTTATACTGCAGCAGTAGCTAATAGTTAAAAATTATGTCAAAATAGTGCATCCATAATAGCAAGAAAAATAGAAGTCTTAAAAATAAATATGTAAGAAATATAGTGGAACTATTTGGTTAGGTTTTATATCATCTTTACTGAAGAAAAATGAAAATCTTTCTGTTTTCCAAATATTTTGACAATAATTTTCCAGGTAAACTTAAATATAGATTTCATAGCACAAATAAAATATCAATAAATTTTTATAAAAATTAATGATCTGAGTCTAAAGGTCATATAGCAGAAAATGTATACAAATAATATATGATATTTTGAAAATATCACAATTGTAAACTTGGAATATCAAGTATTAAAAAGACTGTATTGCTTGAGACTAGGGAGATATTGGGGTAGGAATACATGGAAGTAAGTCCAGGAAATGGAGATTAGGTATAAGTATAGTCCAGAAATAGAACAGTGGGAGTTAGTTAGATGATCCTGGTAACATGAGTAGAAAATAAATTGTATTATAAATTTAACTTAGACATTGTCCTTCCAAGCTCATGCCAAACAGAGATATAAGAGACCAAGACAAAAGGAAAACACGTATTTAAAAAAGGTAAGGAAGTCCCTCTTCAGAAAGACTCAAAAAGTAATAGCTGTAAAACAAAAGAATGATAAAGTTAACTGTGTAGCAATTAAAAACTTTTGCACAACTGTGTTTAATAATTCCCAAATACATTTTGTAATATGAGACAATATTTGCAACATATTCAACAAAGGATTACCTTCTAAAATATATAATTTTTAAAAGAAAAAGCAATGGAAAGAAGGAAAAATAAATATAAATCATCTTAAATGGCTACATTTACAGTGTGTAACTTTATAGTACCAGGCCAGTGCAAATTTGAGCAGCAACTAACTATTATTATTTTCCTCTCTGACTGATAAAACAATTAAAAATTAATAAGTAATATTGTTAAAAGATTTGCAAAAACAGCACTATTAGAAATTACAAATAGATATATCTGTTTATAAAGCCTTTAGGGGAGGTACGCTTGGCTGTAGAATATACATACAACCTTTGACATAATGAATGTATGAACTTATCTAATATATGATATCTATACAAAATATTTAATACAATATTGGATTACAAAAGTTGAAGCTAAGAAATACCCACCAATGCGGGGTGATTATATAGTAAATTACAGTGTACTGATATTATAGACTAGCATATAGCTGTTAAAATGAATGTAGTGGAAAGATATGCACCATATATAAAGAGCTCTTAATGGTCCAAAGTAGGATGTAATCCCATTTTTTTGAGAAGGGAAGGTATATTTAAATTGAGCTCTATTTCTATGTGTAAAGATTTTCTCAACCTTGGTGTTACTGACATTTTGTCCTTATAATTTTAAGATGGTTAGCATCTTCCCTTGCTTTTTACCTACTAGGTGCAAGTAGCTTCTTACAACTAACTAAAAAGGTGTCCTAGTTGAGAATCCCTTGTATAAATGTATATCTCAAAATGATATTTGGCTAATTAATTATGTGTATTTTTAAAGAAAAAAATGATAAGAAACAATGAACTTCTTGTTTCTGGGGTTAAAATTTAAAGGACCACTGGGAAGAAGAGTTTTTTGTTTTGCATGGAAGGTGAGATTGAGTGACCCCATAAAGTTTACTCTATGGTCCTAGGAATATCACACTTCTAAGAGGAGAAATTGTCAGTATGCTTAAAACAGCCTGAGTTTAGATCCTTACATTCATCTCAGTATATTTAATGTTTGGTTTTATAAATTTCAGTAAGCTCTTAAACTGTTATTAGAAATCCAATCTTCAAGCCTACTGGGAACTATATCCTTGTAAAAGTGTGAAAAATAAACCAATCCCAAATGCCCAACTAGTCAAATAACCAAGTTATTTTCCATCAAAAGCTCATTTGTATCTTTTTGTTTCCTCTGTAACTAGCTTCAAGTCATCTATACATTTCATTTACAGTGAAATTTACAACTACATTGCACAATGCTAATCCAGGGTTCACCCTTATCATAGCTGACTTGTTCTTGTCCTTCAATAAATGATGGCAAATATGAGCATGAAAATGAAATTAGCAATACCCAAGCCTACTGCCTTATATAGCTCCTGAGTTTATGGGATTAGCAATGGTCTCACTGGAAATCTCTGGGTTTGGTTTTATGAATAAGAGCTATTACAGTTAATAGCAGCTGTGGTGCTGATGTGGTTAAAGCATTCGAGGTTTCAACTTGCTCTTCTGTACCAGAATCCAGAGTAATACGGGAGAGGTTGTGGATCCAGTCAGAATCTCATTCCTAGTGTTGATGAACGGGTTTGCAAGAATTTAAGGCAATAGATAATAGATTTAGAACAGATTGTGGGGAAAAGCAAGGTTTGGAAAAGAAGTGAAAAGGAGTGAGAAAGCAGCATTCATTCCTTCACTGTGATGAACAAAGCTTAAGTTAAACTTTCTTCAAAATTTTATCTTTGTTCCATTTTTAGTGTATTTTCCAAATCTTTTATTTTCTCTTCCTTCCATGTTAGTTCTCTTTGAGTGTGAAGAGAGTGCTATACTGGCAAATTATTGGGGGCAATTATTGTACAAGAAATTCACCAGCTTGGCTTTGTTTTGAATTTAGTCATTCAGTTCCCCTGCTATTCAAGCTTCACAACTTGCTGGAAGCTTTCCCCCTAAACTTCCAAAAGCAAGATGGACCTGTGCTTGAGAACGGACATGTGTCCTGGAGAAGACAGTAGCTTGAAGATAGGAAAATGCTAAACTTTCAAAGGCAAGGATTGACCCTCTGTCATTCTCAATCTTCCTAGGTGAAAATATTGTTGGCAGATTCAGGAGATTCTTAAGGCTGTAGTTAGCTTTACACAAAGGTGGACTGGGGATTCAGGGCAAGTTGTTTCTTTTTGGTGTGAGTAGAGTGATAGTGGTGTCTGGCTTTCCTCTACTTTAAGAACCTGAAATTCACAAACATTTATTTATTTAACAAATGTGACTTGGAAGTTAGCATGTGATGAACAGTTGTGCTAAATTTGAGGATTCATGATGAAGAAGAGATACAATTTCTGTTCCCATGTCCTTAACAAGCTGGTAGAGAAGATTGATCTTAACCAAATATGTAAATTTAACCAAAGATGTAAATTTATTAATGTGAGATACTTGATACATAAAACAAAAGAACATGATTTAAATTGCTTACCCATTTACTTTACAACTGATTTCTTACTTACTTAAAAAGGGAAGGTATCGTCACCGCAGTAGGTGAGGTCAGGAAAAAAAACCTAACCTGCCTAAATGCAGGCTAAGGTGCAAAAAGTCCTGCCCTTCCTCTGACATCTCTTGTGCACATCCTTGGTATGAACTTTTAAAACTGTCTGTACCACCACAGACCACAAGTAACCTAACTGAAGGTTAAGAATACAATTCCAAGAGAACAGCACTCCCTTCCCCCAACCAATATGGCCCTTTCACAACATTTCTTAGACCCTTTCTAGGAACCAAAGTAAACAGCCATATTATGAAATACAGACACCTGGTTCAATCCCTCCACTTCTGGGGTAATCAAAAGAACTGAGGCAAGCCAGAAAGGTGTGATTTGGTGTACCTATTTAGACTTATTCAATCTGATCAAAGGCCAGTTTTGGTTGAGTCTTTGGAACCCCTGCTTCTGATCCTTTTTACCACAACAAAATAAATCATGTTCTTCACTACAAAGGTGCCTGGGCTGCAAGCCCCGTATTTTCAAATATGCTAGAGTCTTGACAAAGTTTTCCATTTGGTTCTACTGCTTGACTTGCATTTTAGGCCACTTTTTATCACATGTACATTTTCAGTGGCACATTGCTTTTTGTTTATGCTCAATGTGGTGAAAACAACTTGATAAAACAACTTGTTTGTAGTAGTCACAATCACCCAACCCCATCTTTGGCTTTCTCATGCGGGCTAGAAAACAGATGTTCTTAATGAAGATTAAGTGAAATTTAATGGTCCTAATTGCCATTTGCACGGGCCACAGATACCATCCAATTCACACGCCGCCTTTCATGGTCCTTTATACTTTACCACATATCAGATTTGTATGTGACTGAAGCGAATCTGACTGGCAGTACCTGCTGGCTGCTCAATGTCAAGATGCTGGCACCATAAAGACTCACAGTCCAGAGAAACATGCAGCCGTGGCAGAAACAGGCCTAGAAAATTTGTTTCCTAACATAGCTGCTTTCCTAGATTTTTAGTAAAGTCATCTTTCCCTTTGGTCAGGAAAAGACTCAGGATGTGTCTAGACATTTTATGTAATTTTGGTATATTTTTTTCTATCTTGCTTCTTTGTTTAGTACAGGCTTTCCCAAGGTTGACACTACTGATATTTTGAATCAGGTAATTCACTACTGTGGAGGCCTATCCTGACTTTTGTAGGATGTTTAACAATATCCCATGATTCTACCAACTAAGTGCTAGTAGCATACATAGTCATGGCCATCAAAATAGATGAGGCATTCACACACAGTGAGACCAAAGAAGGATATTCTTAGGAGAGGAACATAAAGGTGCAATGCGTATGTGCTGCTGATCATATGAAATAATTTTTATCAAAATGAACTCCTGGAAACGGAAACAAGAAGTTTTCTCTTCATTGTTTTTGTTTTCTTTTTCTGTCTTCTTTGGTAGGGTAAGGGGAATCTCAGAAATGGTGGGACACATGGTGAACAAATATAGTAGTGTTTCTCACTAGACACTGTGTTGAAAATGAACTATACAACTTTGTGGGTGCGGATGGGTGGGAAAAATTTAGAGAGAGTGAAGGAAGGGGTGATATTATTCAAAATGAAATGTACTCTTTACCTGACTTATTTAACTGTAAACCCTCTGTACATCACCTTTATAATAACAATGAAAATTTAAATGTCTATAGAGAGCGAGGCATAGTGGTTCATGACTATAATCACAGCTACTTAGGAGAAGGTGATTGGGAGGGTACCAGTTCAAGGATAGCACAGGCAAAAAAATAGCGAGAGTCCAGTTCAACATAGAAGCCGGATATGTTGTCACATACTTGTGATCTAGCTTCATGGGAAGTACAAGTACGAGAATCATGGTATGAGGCTTGCCTAAGCAAAAAGCATTGGATTCAATCCGAAATATAGCTAAAGCAAAAAGGCTGGCAGAGTACTTGCTTAAAAGTGCATGTCTGAGAGTTCAAACCCACTATCACAAAAATAGGTCTATAAAATTTCAGGTTCAAAATGAGCTGAAAATAAAAAGCTGACTCAACATCTGCACAGGTTTATTGAGGGTAGAAAACCTGTGGATGGGAGCCTCCAGCTAGACTTAGAGACTTACAATGCAAGGCATTTTAAATAGCAATGTAGTGTGGTCTGGTGGGGATTAGTAATAGGGCATCTAATGGTGAGATTTTCACAGTTAGGCAAGGGAAGGTACAAGAAATTGGTGTGTTAGTAATCAAAGGGGTTATAGCCAGACAGAGAAAAGGAATGGGCAAGACAGGGGTATTTTAAAATAAAAACACTGGTGCCTGGTAACTGTGTCACTTCCAGACAAGGAAAGAATGAGATGGAAGTATTTGTAAATCAAAGCACTAGTCTGGAGCCTCAAGATAAGGACACCTGATATTCAACCCAACATGAGCATTGTATTTTCCCTGATGGGTAAGATAAATTCTGGTCAAAAGTTATTGGTTGAAAACATAATTAACATAAAGTCATATTGTGTTCTTCATAATCTATCTCATGCTTGCAAACTTAATGGTAGTGTGTTGTCTCTGTTATATCCTCACACTCTAATCTGTATATATATATATATAGATAGATAGATAGATAGATAGATAGATAGATATATTTATCCTAGGCCTTGATAATGTATGCTTTTTTTGGGGGGGTCCGGTCATGGGGCCTGAACTCTGGGCCTGGGCGCTGTCCCTCAGCTCTTCAGCTCAAGGCTAGCACTGTACCACTTGAGCCACAGCACCACTTCTGGCTTTTTTTCTTTTTGCTTATGTGGTGCTGGGGAATCAAACCCAGGGCCTCATGCATGCAAGGCAAGCGCCTACCACTGAGCAACCTTCCCAGTCCTTATGTATGCTTTTTTTGTCCCAGTTCTGGAGCATGAACTCAGGGCCAAGTAACAACCCCTGAGTTTTTTGCTTTGCTCAAGGATAGTCTTCAACCACTGAGCCACAGCTCCACTTCCAGATTTTTGGTGGTTTCATATATATACATATAGATATAAATAATGTCAGGATTAACCTCTCTATTGATATTTTCATATATTTGTATATAAATATACATATATATGTCAGGATTAGCCTATCTATTGATCTTTTTCCCTGTCTCTGCATGCCCTATTGGTTATCAACCTTCAATTTAATACAATACAGGAAGCATTATGCTTGATGGTGGAAATGCAAATAAAATCATAGTCTGAAATCCATTTATCACCTAATCTTTAAAGGAAAACAAATGTCTCAGAAATTGGAATGTCAAAGCAGTGAGAATATCTCTTACTTTGAACACATAAGCAAAGCATGTAACACACTATTCCATGCCTCCCACACTAAGAAGGTATGAGGAAGGAGAGTTACACTGTAAGATTCTGTGGCTCTGAGAGTCCAGTTCAAAGAGAGAGTTGAGTTCATGAAGAGCACACAGGGAAGTTGGTATCAGATTTCAACATCAGAGGTTATAACCTGAATCTTCTCAAATTCCTAAACGCTTCTCTGGCACAAGCTTTTGCAGCTCTGAGCTAAATTGGAGGTATCCCTTCTTGCATCTCTGGCTGCTTCCTGACTTTCCAGTACTGTCAAGCAGCAGGGCTAGGTTGAAAAGTATTTCTTATGGAGCTGAATGGCTTCCCTGTCTGTCCATCTAGCCTTTTCCTGACAAGATTTTCCCTGATTATTTGAAGTCTGCAGACATAGGGAAATGGGGCCAAGTGAGACTGACCCTGGTGCTAAATCTGGAGTGATAATAAAAATCTCTTAGCAGGAAAAGGAGTACTGCAGGATATCATTATGCCTTGTAAACAATCCAAGGTCCTCTACCAAATGAGATAAGTTCAGTCAGAGGAGTTTCCACAATATATTATTTGAAACCTGGTATTTTCTTATGCCCAAGGTCATTCACTGTCCAAATGTTGGACCACTTCCAAGCATCCAATAGAGATCATGCTTTGTTGTGAAAAGCATTAATAACTGTATCAAATGCCCAGTTGCTTTGTCTTCCTGTAACTTTTCCTTTGTCTTGGTTTCTCTGGCATCAGGGGGTCAAAGGGAGTAACAAATTATGGATATACTGTACAGTATTATACTCAACTCTTTGGAGGATGTTGTCAAATTTTGGGGTTGCTTTGAAAGCCCTATCTCAATTTATATTTCCACATCCAGGAATTATTGAGCATAAGCACAGACAGGGAAACCTAGAGCACAACTGAGAAAAAGACAAGCCTTTTTTTCTCATTCTTCTTACTCTGCATTTGCTTTCCCTAGTAGAGGGTCTTTCTTTTTCCAGATTAATTAAACCATTAGAACTTTTATTCATAAAAATAAATCAACAATGATAATAAATAAATGAGCTATTTTTAATTCCCAAGATATTTCAAGCTATAATTTGCAGGATGGAAGAATTGTCTGCCTTATTAGTGTCTAATTATCATGAACTCAATAGATTTGAAACAGGTATTCT
This sequence comes from Dipodomys ordii, assembly GCF_000151885.1. Classification (NCBI taxonomy): domain Eukaryota; kingdom Metazoa; phylum Chordata; class Mammalia; order Rodentia; family Heteromyidae; genus Dipodomys; species Dipodomys ordii. Next base: position 6,280,317 of record NW_012267304.1, read on the forward strand.
GATTCTTAGATCTCTTTATTCTACTAAACACTTTATTGAAGTGGCTCTGCTAATTTTGCTGCCATTGTGCCATACCACCTTCCTGAAATTGCAGTGGATTCATGGAAAACCACATGTGGGGAGACAGGGGTTCTTTCTCAGAGAGAAAGGCTCTATCGGAGCCTTTGGCCACCAGGCTAAAAAAACCAACAGAATTGTGGTTTTAGCACCACCTCTTCCAAACCATAGACTCTATCTTAATGAAATCTAATTTTCTCAGGCCTCATGTTCTGGAGCTTTCTGTAGCAAGGAACAGTGATGTCTGAAAGGCCTGATGTAATTTAGAACCCTGGGGTAGGATCACAACCAAGGCTTTAATAATGATGCTGTGATGATTTTAACCTAGAGGACTTGATAGTCTTTGTTTACTATGCTCACTGGACTCATTGGACTTTTCCTAGCTATTTTTCCAAGCCAAAAATCTAATGTTGAATACTTTGATAACAATTGGGATTAGGAACAATTAAATTTGGAAAAGAAGAAGTGGGTTTATGGAGAGTTTAAAAAGTTAAGATGAATCTCAATTCACAATTCTGTTTTTTGCTTTAAAGTTTCCTTTCCCTTTTGAAATCATGTTTCTCCCCCCTCCCCGCTATCCCCCCAGCTATCTCTTAATTTGTATCCCTTCGTTTAATTCACATATTCATATATTTTGTAAGGGCTTCACATACTCAATATATTTTCTAAGGACACTTGTTGCATAAACTATATATAATTCACCTAATTTTAATTGTAATTATACACTAGTGCACAATTCAGTGATTTTTAATATATTCATCGAATTGTACGATTACAATCAAGTATAGGACCAGTTATTTGCTTTAGAAAGAAGCACCCTGTCCTTAGAAGTCACTACTCATTTCTGACAATCTTCCCAGCCCTAAACAAAAACAATTAGCTTTCTCTCTATATAGTAATCTATATATATATTCTTTATTTGGGGGCTGAGTATTGCACTCATAGCCTAAAGAAGGCTAAATTTGTGCCCTACTTCTAAGCTACAATACCAGTCCCAAACATAAAATTAAATAGAAATCAACTAGAAAAGCTGCATTATCCAAGGAAATCTCTCAAAAGAAGTATATTTTGGAACCATAGAAGGACTATGACATAACATGTAGGGAAGGTGGGTAGCCTTTTGATTGACACAATGTAAATTACATCATCAAATTAACACTTGTTTTCAAGAATCAAAGGTGGGGGGGGGACACAGGAACAGATTAAGTCAGCACTGAAAGATGATACCTGCTTTCTACCTCTCCCAATTCCTTCTCCCAGAGACTGAATCTTCAGTCTCCACTACAAAGGATTACCTCTGACAAAGTAAACAGAACAGGTAAAGCTGCCCCTTTCCTGACACTCAAATCATCCCACTTGCAACAAGGGGGAGGATGAACACACAGCTATTTTAATGTTGCAGCTATCCTGAGATCCTGCTGCCATTTTGAGATCTATTCCAATAGAAATTTGCTAAAGTGCATTCTTTCCTGGCCTTGTAGGCATCCATGAGCTTGTCCTGCTTTATTAGATGCCTTAAAAAAACTATTCTTAATGGGTATCTACAGAGCAATGAATAATTTGTCAATTTATTTAAGAAACATGTTTTGGACATCAATTTTGAGCCAAGCACTGTGCTGGGAACCAGGATAAGGAAAATCAGCAAGTCTGAGGACACTAAGATTTTTTTTAACTCTACTTTCAAATATTGCCCTAACCTTGAAAAAGCAATCCCAGAACAAAAATCCACTTTTTAGCTATGCTTAGTACCTATAATTCTCAGACTTAGATGACCATATTAAGTGCAAGAACATGTTAATCTGTTTTCAGACACTTGCTGTTTTTGACAGCTTCTTGTAAATTTATTGTAATCTTACAACTGTTAACAAATCACTTGGTTTCTCTACTTCTGCTCTCTTTCCTTCCTTTTCTTTTTAATAGTTTCTCAGAGGAGTCAGTCACAGAGACTATCCTACTGAGCATGAGACATGAAGACAAGCATCATTTGGTAGAAAGACAAAAAATATTCTAGGTCCTAATTATTCAATGTGTGGCCAATGTTTTCCATGGGATGGGCATCACTTGGGGGCTTGCCAGAGATGTAGAATCTCAGACCTCACCTCACCTTCCTGAATCAGAATCTTCATTTTAATAAAATTTCTACCTGAGTGGTATGTGCTGTTAAATTTGTGAGGCACTCAATTTTAGTACAACTGACATTTTTGGCTGGATAAGTCTTTCTTTATGGTGTGGAGGAGGCTAACCCAGTGCATAACATTCAGCAGAATTTCAGAGATGATTAGTTTGTCAAGATATTTTCAGTTTGGAATCCAGAGGTACTTATTTTAAACTGGCTTTGAAAGCCCAGCATTTGCTGTGAATATCTAAGGTACATTACTTATTCACTAGTAAGTAGTGTCCTAGCCATGGTTTCATTCTTGGTTATGTGTTGAAATTATCTGTGGAGCTTAAAACAACTATATAGCTGTGTCCTACTCCTGTTTCCAAAACTCTGAGAGGATCCTAGGCATCACTGTTCCTTCAAATTACATTTAAGGTGATTCCTTTTTCTTTTTAAAAAATATCAGGAGCATTTGCAAACACATAATAAAATCAGTTTCATCTAGATTCATTTTTGTATGCTTTTTTTGTAAAAATGCTGTGCAGAGGGGTTACAGTTACATGAGCAAGGTAATGAGTACATTTCCTATTGAGCATTATTGCCTCCTCCTTTGTTTCCCCCTACCATCCCCTCCCTCCCACCTCCACAACTAATCCCCCTCCCCGCCAAAATTATAAAGTTTGTTTTCAACATAGTGTTTTGTACATCTCATTGTTACAATGGATCAACCTGTATCCTTATTTAAGCATTTTGTTTTTTCCCTTCCCCTCTCCAAATTAGAGAAGTGTATATACAAGATGCAGGGCACTGGCATTAAATACAGTGAAACAGGGGTTATACCATGGGGGAGGAATATACAAAGGAACAAAAAAATCATATCGTCCATTATAAATATGTTAGAAACAATAGCAAGAAAGAAAAAAGATATTTGTGCCCCTATCTTGGGATTCATCTAGATTCTATAGATACTATTTGCTTTATCTCCCCCTGTATTCATCCCTCTACCAAAACACCTTATTTTTGATACATTTCAAAATGTATTACAGTCATCAGTACATTTCACTCTTACACACTTCTCAGGTATATCATTAGTGAGTTTGATATTTCTTTAAAGTTCCTTTTAGCCAGGTGCCAGAGGTGCACATGTAATCGTGACTACATGGGAAGCTGGAGTTTGAGGATCATGGTTTGAAGCCAGCTGAGACACAAAAGACAATGAGACTCTTTTTTTCCCCAATTATCCAGTAAAAAGATGGAAGTAGAGGTATGATTCAAATGTTAACATGCCAGCATTCACAGGGGAAAAAAGCTATGTGACAAAGCCCAGGCATTGAGTTGAAGCCCTACTACCAGCACATAAAAAATAAAATTCATTTTACTAGTTAACTTTTTACAAACAGTGAAATGTATAAATTGTACTTGTGTCATATGATGAGCTTTGACAAATGCATAAAGATGGAGCCAATCCTTTGTTAGCCTTTCCAATAAATAGGCAGCTCCACCCAGAGGACCAACATGGTTCTGTCCTGACTTTTTTCCAAGTGACTCCAATTCATAGCCAGAGAATCCACAAGGGATACAGGGAGGTGTGTATTCCTTCAAGGAAAACAGGTTCCTTGAGATTATTAGCACTGCAATTAATCCTTTACTGTCTTTGGGTCTAACAGCTCTGAAATATATAATCTTAAAGCCAAATAAGCCTCAAATAATACTATTACGATTCTAAACAAGATAACCCACATAAACCTCAGTTTCTTCACTCATAAAATAGGGATCACAATAGTATTTACTACACAAGATTGACTGGAAGACAAATATGATAAAATAAGTAAATTAGTAATAAGGTTACTGTTTTGTTAAAGGCTTACAATTTGTTACACACTAAATTAATGGCATGGGTTCTGTCTCTAATCCTTCCTTCTGTTGGAAATCTATTATAGATAAGAAAAAGAAGCTTAGAAAGAGTAAGTAACTTGTTCCAAACTGCACAGCTAATCTTGGAAAGGGCCAGAATATAATCTGTATATTGTTTTATGCTGAAGCACACATTCCCACACATTAGCCACCTTAATTCCTTCTCTCTACGTGACAGAGAATAAGAGGTCAGGGATGCTATATATTCACTATATGCACATTGTGTACACACACACACACACACACACACAGAGAGTATTTATAGAGTCTATTGAGTTACAGTCCAAATGAAGGCACAGAGCCTCCAACTCAAACATAAAAAAGCCTAAGAATATGATGGTCTAAACCTTGACACAAGCATTTATATCTTTCATGTTCCCAACAACCTTCTTATTGTGACTTGGAAAATACTCATACTAGATTCAGCCACCAACACCTATAGCAAAACAGTTATGCTGACCAGAATACAAAGCTCTCAGTGACAACACCCGTCTAGAAGAAAAAACTAGGAAACGTGCTCTTTCCTATTAACACATGCAGCTCCCCCTTGCTCTGATCTGTTCTGCAGCTGTGCTACAGTCATTCAAACAAAAGGCTTGCTGGAAAATTGGTTACATCATCGCCTTCAACTCTGACAGAACTGCCAGGAGCAGCATGATTAACATCTCCAAGGAATCAGAGAATGGGCAGGGCTGGGACTGGCTGAATCTATATTAAGTTACCCTTCCCCTTAATGAAAACACCATTAAAGAAGACAATAAGACATAGTTTATTTAAGGTGGCTGTTTATGAATATCAGAGGCCATTTTCTTCCTAAGGCAGCATTACATGGAACCATTTTATCCCTCAGCCTTCTCTATTGGGCCACTCAGCCTAATAGCCTGTCTGCACAGGGAAGAGAGTGGTGCTCTGAGAAAAGCAGTAGATGAACATCAAGTAGTAAACTCTATTGCTGTACCTTAAGGTGGAAGCATGGTGATAGCTGAAAATCACAAAGACCTTCTTTTATCACCATTAGGAAATCTACAAAGGGCTGGTGAATTAATTTGAAGCTTTGGAAAAGCAATTCAACCAGGCAGGCAGCAGAATGGGAAAAGGACAAGGAGAGGTGCTGAACCTTGAAGCTCAGTGGTTCCTTGGAATTCCAGAATGCCATACTACTTTCAGTGATTAGGAAGATTTATTAGGGACCCTTGTGCTAGGGAAGAAAAACAGCTGCAATTCACAAAATGAGTGTCTAGAGTTATTATAATATCAAGGGATGTTTCTCAATAGAGGAAAGCTGATATTCCAATACAATGAAATGAGGTTTCCTATTAGAGAGGTCAATATTGTATTATCATAGAACTCATGGAGGTAAGATCCCCAGTGTAATCATAGATGTTTGATTTGATATATGCAGATACTAGACTTAGCCCAAAACACAACAAAGCTAGTCTTTCTACCACTATTCCTTCTAACCCCAGAGGAACTAGTTTGCAGGGCTAAAAGACAGAGGACCAAGAAATCCTTTCCCATAACACAATGCTGAAATAAGGATATAGATTGACCCATTGTAACAATGAGATGTACAAGACACTATGTTGAAAATAAACTTTACAGCTTTGTGGTGGAGAGAGGGAGAAGTTGGGGAGGTGAGGAGGGAAGGGTTGGTAGGGGAAAAACAAAGGAGGGGGTAACAATGCTCAATAGGAAATGTACTCATTACCTTACTCATGTAACTGTAACACCTTTGTACAGTATCTTTATAATAAAAATATATTTTAAAAAGAAATCCTTTCCCTTGTTCCTGATTTCATTAAACAAAGAAATCTTTTCCCTGGTTCCTGATTCCATTAAACAGGAATAAGACTTTGTGTGATTATTTTCCATCAGTGGTTGGTCCAGCACGTTAGGGGATCTTGCCTGTGTGGATTCTTTGACTCTCAATCTAGAGACAAATATTTTCAGGATAGCTCTGGTACTCAATTCAGTGTTATTAGCACACAACAGTTGTGTTTGCTGAGCCAAGGATTGGCTGTATTTACTCTTGTCTCCCAGAACAATTGTGGTTTCTGGGACACATTTACCAGACATGCTAAGAGCAAATATTAAGCAGAATCAGCTTCTGGCCAACAAGAAAGTCTGATTCATTGTAATTGAATTCAGATTCCCTCTAGAAGTTGAGTAAATATTTGTTGCCAAAAATATTAATAAGTACCATTTTTGAGTGCCTACTGTACATCAGTTATTTCACACCAGATAAATCTAATTATTATACAGGTCTTGTGTTGTAGGAACAGTGTATGACAGTAGCCACTCAACAAATAGTAAATATACAATATTGTTGCACCTGTTTTATAGATGATAAAACTTATTAAGGACCACTAGCTAGCTAGCTAGCTAGCTCTAGCTAGCTGTCTTCTGCTTTATCATGTCCTATACAAGCCATAGAAAAATAGCCAGCATATAGGTGTTTTTGTAGTGTAGGTCTGAGAGTGCGTTATGAAGTACAAAGTCTTTAAAAGTTGCCAGGTGCTGGTGGCTCATGCCTGTATTCCTAGCTACTCAAGAGGATGAGATCTGAGGATCACAGTTTGAAGCCACCTTGGGGAGGAATTTGGAATTTCAGTCCGGGGAGGAAAGTCCATGAGACTCATCTCCAATTAACCACCAGAAAACCAGAAGTGGAACTGTGGCTCAAAATGGTAGAGCATTAGCCTTGAGCAAAAAAAAACTCAGAGAAAGTGCCTAGGTTCTAAGTTCAAACTCCATGACTGACCCCCCAAAAAGTAACTAAAGTATAACCATGCCATAATGGGAACCTCAAAGAGGTAAAGAGAACCAAGGTCCAGTGGGCAGGATTGAGATTTTGCTAATAGATGGGCTATTATGTACCACCTTTTTAGGTCTCATCATGTATCCACCCATTTGAATATGTCCTAAAGCAGCTTCCATAAACTACTGTGTCCACAGAAAATCCAAATATTGGGGAACATATGTATCTAAGCAATCTTTTTTATATTATTTATGGGAATACCATCACTTTCAAAAGTAGTATTTTATTGTCTGTAAAATTGATTCAAATTGCAGAGTTTAAGCCTGTTTAACCTCAGATCCACTCCCTCTGCTCCCTTATATGCTCAAGTTGGCAGCAGAGTGAGTGTTGCAAGCTGCCAATGTTCAGTATCCATATTAACTGTCTTACAGTTGGATTTATCCAATTGAAAGCAATGGAGGGGAGAATGAAATATGGAAGGAAGGGAGCAGACAACAAATTTCTCAACCAGTATCCTCCCTACATCCATCTCAGATAGCATCCCTTGTGGAAGCCACAGGCTTCCAGTTCCAATAGGCAAGCTGACAATTACAGCTTTTCTCAGGTGACCCTGGCCCTGAGATCAGATAACACTAAACTTATTTCTTCAGTTCTAGGGAAGAGTGGTAACAGTGTGCTGATATTTTGACTGTCTAGGTTGACCTACCATCTTCTGTCAGTCTTCTCAGTTGTTGATTACCATACTACCCAGCAGTACCATCAGAAGCAGCAGCAGCAGCAGCAATAATAACAACAAAACCTATTGATACATGCCCCAACTTAGTTAAACCTCTAGAGATTTATGGAAAAATTTAAATATCAATACAAACTTCTAAAAGTGACAAAATTTTTGCAATGGAGAATGGATCAGCACTTGCTAAGGGTTATATAGATGGGTAGGCTGTGAGGGAGAAATGAGTGTGATTTTATAATAAATGTGACTGGTGACAGAACAATTATGTATATTATTTGTAGTGGGGATGCTATGGTTTGAATATGGTTTGTATCCCCATACAATCTCATGTGGCATTATGGGGATGTGGTGGAACTTTACGATGCAGGGTCTAGTTTTGTCCTTAGGTCACTGGGGTGGGGGGGGGGGTCATGTTCTTGTTAGGTAGTTCTCATGGGATTCCTTGAATTCTTGACATGGTTGTTCTAAAAGTGGCAAAGTGGGCCCTTTCCATCATCTTAGGCTTCCTGCTTCAGATGTGACAACTTTCTCCTAGACGTACATGCACCATGATCTTCCATCTGTCCCTTTACCAGAAACCACATCAATGGGTCCTGACACATCCTGAACTCCAAACCTCTGAAACTGGGATCTTAATAAAGCTCCACTTCTCAATATGTAGCTTGTGTCAGGTATTTTATTACAGCAATGCTATTCTGTAATTATCTTTGGCAGTATTAGAACAGCATACTTGAATAATCTCACACTTAAGTGTGCTTGCTAGTATGACCTGTGAGTCCTATTCCAGCTTTTAATTGCTAACTTCATATCTTAGTGTTCACTCATATTTATGCAACTCACTCTTATGCAACAACACATTCTACATAAAAACCTTCTTGTTAGAATAAAATATCCTTACTTTAGCTAGGAGTGTTTCTCTCTTGTTATTCCAGTAGAAAAGCATCAGAGGAAGCACAGGCTTATAAAGCAACATAATTGCCCTGGTTATTTTGACTAAGTGATATGGCATGGTTTGGCTCATCATGCTGTCTCTTTTGGTCAATGAAACAAAGCACAAACTACTACAACAAGCCAGCTTCTGTTCACTTTCCTGTTCATTTCCCAGGAAGAATTCTGAATTTAGGATGGACAACCACATTCAGGACCATGGACAACACCATTAGCTGTCAGCTTCTGTGGGGAACAAGCAGTAGAGGGTGCTCAGTGGCTCGTGAGTTTCTCCTTTTGATTCTACCCCCTTTAGTAACCAGATAGGCAGTAGAGTAAGAGTCTATACTGCTTTGTAGAAAAACAAAAACCCAGAATGAGCTAGGGAAGGGGCTTTTGGAATCACATTAGGTTTTTAAAGAAAAAGAATCAGAATTCAAGGCAGCTGTGGTTCAAAGCAACTTAGGAAGCCTGATTGAAATGAGTCCTTCAATAGTAATTACTGTATGCTAATATTCACCCAAACAGTCCTTTGTCTAGCAGTGAGATGAAGTAAGCATGCAGCACTCAAAGGCCTTTCTGATGCTTGTAGAAGCATTCACTTTGACACTGACCTATTGGCAGAATTGATCTTAGAAATCCTTGCCCATGCTCCCTAAGTAGATGCAGGGTACAGGAAAATAAGAAAGGCTACAAGGTCAAATGAAAATGAAAATATAAGGGAAGCCTTTGTACTGTGATAACTCACTACCCTTGAGATAAAAAAGAAAAAATCTCTGAAGAGGATGGGAATGAGAATATTCCTTCTACATAACTGGCCGAGCACTGGGGCTTGACAATTAGTAAGTAGAACCAATAAAAATAAGAGCTTAAACAGGTAATAAAGATTCTCTAGCTCAGTGATTCTCAAATGTGAGTTTGCATCAGAATTAGCAGGAAGGTTGTTAAAACTGAGATTACAAAGCCGGGTGCCAGTGGCTCAGGCCTGTAATCCTAGCTACTCAAGAGGCTGAGATCTGAGGATCAAAGTTCAAAGCTAGCCTGGGCAGGAAAGTCCTGTGAGACTCTTATCTCCAATAAACCATTAGAAAACCAGAAGTGGCGCTGTGGCTCAAGCGGTAGAGTGCTTGCCTTGAGCTGAAGAGCTGAGGGACAGCGCCCAAGCCCCAAGACCGACAAAAAAAAAAAAAAAACCCTGAGATTACAGGTCCAACAATCAACTTCTAATTCAGAAGGTACAAATTGTAGTTTGATATGCTTTTCCATTTTAATAGACCCCAAGTTTTCTGATGCTGTTGCTGGAGGAAGGGGGGACTTTGAGAAATCACTGTATACGCTATACTTTTTGTGGCATTTGAGTCTGAAAAGAGCAGTGACTTGGTCATCAATTTAACTGCTTAAGAATCCATCCATTTAATCCTACAATTTGTGCCACATGGTTTGTAATCATGTATTTATCATGGCAAACCATGTTTAAGCTTAATCACTAGACCAACTGCTAATAAATAACTAAAAAAGAAGAGACATCAATAAAAATTAGTCCTTTACACTATATGACTCTATTTTTTAAAATCCTTCTAGCACACTAGCCAAGCCAGTGCTGACCTTCCACAAACCATCTACGTTTCCCATTTCTATTACTCTTTTGGTACCAATCCCTTATAAAACTCATATGAAAATTATTGCATACTACTTAGCTATAAGTTTGACAAATATGAATGAAGGATGGCTGGGTGCTGGTGGCTCATTCCTGTAATCCTAGCTACTCAAGGAGGCTGAGATCTGAGGATCACGATTCAAAGCTGGCCCAGGCAGAAAAGTCTCCATGAGACTCTTATCTCCAAATTAACCACTCAAAAACCAGAAGTGGCACTGTGGCTCAAGTGGTAGAGTGCTAATGTTGAGCCCAAAGAGGCTCAGGGAAAGTGCCCAGACCCTGACTTCAAGCCCCACAACTGACAAAAGAACAAAAAAAGAATGTAGGATGCCCAAGTTACATTTGAACTGCTTATTGGTTTATCTAAAAATCACATTTTTAGACTGTGTCTTATTATGTCAACTAGGCTAACTCTAGAGACAACTACCTTAGTCTTCAGAGCGCTAGGATTACAGGTCTACTCCATGACACCAAATTGATACTAAAATTTAAATACATCCTGCATTCAATATTGCAAGCCTAATTCTAAAAATACTGCTAATCAATTTGAATGAAGAGAGTCAATATCTCAGTTCATGATTCAGCTATGCCTAGAAACTAAAGATGCTAAGGAACACCTGACTCCTCTACCTCCTGATTCCACTTTTAGCCTTACCAGCTTGTTGGGGCTGCATTGAGATAATAGAAAGGCAGTGATTTGAAGAGCAGAAAAAGAAAAGAAGAAAGAAGCAGCTGAACTGGTTCCCTCCAGTATTTTTCATTTCTATGAAAAGTTTGATTCTTGCTTCATGCCCTGTGATTAACGAAAACAAGAGAAAGAGAAATAAATATTCCATACAGCTGTTTCACACTGACAGACCTGACCTTCCCAGCTGAGGGTTCTTTGTGCTGAGAAATTGTTACCTAGCAACCAGACCTTGCAGCTGCCAGACTCCACGCACTGAAAGCATGACTTATAGAAAAGAAGCCAGGAGAAGTAGAATGGGGTGGAGACTGCATCAATCTGAGCTTTGTCCTGGAGTCTAATACTATGCTATAGTAAAGGAAGAAAATCAGGAATAGAAGCTGCTTCCTGTTGAGAATCAATTGCCAAAATCAGGCCACTTGAGTTGAGCTTTCTGTCACCTTCAACTTCTCTAGTAGTCACCTCTAGGTGTGAAAATGAGAGGGTTGAGGGAGGGTGGGAGTGAAGGTGTTTCCTAGAGATGTCAAATACTCTGTGTGGTGCACAGGCTTTTATTTTTTCTAACAATGGAACACAGCATCAATGATCAAGCCCTTTCTTCTTTCCTTTGCCCCCCTTCTTCCATAGCTCCTTTCCTTCCTTCCCCACCTGCCTCCCTTTATTCCTCCTTTCTTCTTTGCCTCATTACCTCCACTATGATCAATTTTGTTCATAAAATAATGATATAAATTAAGACAGATGGAGCTTACAGGACTTGGCCTATTCTGAGCAATTTTTTTTATCTTGTTTCTCTTGTTAGTGTGTTAAGACTTGGGTAGCAGTGAGAAGGCAATATTGGGAGAACAAAGAAAGGCTCAGGATGGAAGGTGGGTTTCCAACAACTGGAGAAATACTGACCCTGAAGAGCCTTGAGAATCAGTGATTGAGACTAGATGCTGAACCACAGTTCAATCAGGGTCGAGGAACATGTAAGCCAGACAAAGAAATTAAACAAATAATAAAAGGTCTAATTTAATTGGTCTAGTGATAAGCCCATTATCTGTATTATTTTGACACAGAGTCTCATTATATTGCCCAGATAGGCCTTGAAATACACAATCCTTTTGCCTCCACCTCCTGATTACAGTGCTGAGATTATAAATCTGTGCCGCTGTGCCTGGTTTTAAAACTTCTCAGATGTTTAGAATATGTATAGAGTGTTCAGATGCTCCAAATACTGCTAAAGTTAAAGGATTCACTCAGTGTTTTTCAAACATTAGCACATAGATGAATTACCTGACCAGCTACTTAAAAATGTAGTCTTGAGTCTAACCTTCTGATAGATCAGCAAATCTGATCTATCAAGTCTAGGGTTCAAAAAATGAGTAAGTTTCCCATGTGGATGCCGAGATAAAAATCTGTACAGCATACTGCAAGGTACTGATGTACGATATGTCTTAACATAGGTTTTCTTTAGATAACCAAATAGGGTTCTTCGTGTCATTCAATTAATCTTCCCTGAAAGACAGAGCTTCCTAATATTCCCAATTTGGTAGTGGCTCAATTTCTGTTTCTGGGTCTGGAAAACCCCTTCAGTGAGCTAACTGGCTCTACTATAGTGTCCTCAGTTGCCTGCCTAGTAAGCATCCACTTTGTCTCTGATCTCAGGTCTACTGGAGTTGGAATTGATTGTTTTAACAGTTTGCTTGCATCCTCTCTGATCGTCAAAGGTTTTCAATATGGCAGAATTAAGAAATGGTGCCTTTAAGAGGTAATTAAGTCATGACAGCTCCTCTCTTATGATTAAGGACTTGAAAAACAAGCTTTAATCTGGGCATTGGTAGCTGACGCCTGAAATCCTAGCCAGTTAAGAGGCTGAGATCTGAGGATCCCAGTTCAAAGCCAGCCCAGGCAAGAAAGTCCATGAGATTCTTATCTCCAATAAACTACTCAGAAAAAGTCAGAAGTGGTGCTATGGCTCAAGTGGTAGAGCATCTACCCTTGAGCACTAAGAGATTCAAGGAGAGCACCCAGGCCTTAAGTTCAAGACCCAGGACTGGCATTATTATAAGATCAAAAAGGTGGAAACAATCCAAATGCTCATTAATGGAAAAATAGATAAAGGAAATGTGAAATAACTATGTGATACAACAGTATTTGGTCATTAAAGGGAATAAAGTATTGATAACATGCTATAATGTGGATGAAATATGAAAATATTATATTAAGTAAACTAAGCACAAAAGCCCATATGATGTATGATTCCAGAAGAGGCAAATAATCTTGCCTTTCTAACACATGAAGACATGGAGTTCCTCCCTTCCAGAAGACATAGTGCTCACTAGACAGCCAAACCTACCTGCACCTTCTCAGCTTTTAAAACTGGCTCAAGTATTTTTAGCATCATAAAACAGAAGTTTGTTTCATAAATAAACATTTTAAATTCATACTGTATTACTAAATTTGACTATATTTAAAATACTGGCATGGTACTAGAGATTGAACTCAGGGCCTTGAGTTTGCTAGGTAAGTGCTGCTCTAACATTTCAGTACTTCAAGCCCCCTTTTGTATTGGTTATTTTCAAGATAGAGTCTCACTTTATGCTGGAGCTGATATCTTCCTACTTGTGTTGGACTTCCCCTGTGTTTTTAGAGATGATAGGTGTACACCACAGTGACCAGCCATTGGGATTCTCCTGCAGCCGGATTAACTAACCGGGAAGATTCATAATGTCCAGCCATTGGTGGAGATAGAATCTTGCAAATTTTGATGCCTGGGCTGGCCTTGAATTTTGATCCTGTTCTCTCCTTCCTAAGTAGTAAAATAGGTATTATTTTTAAAGTAGCGTCATACAACTTGCCAATTTAAAATGCAGAGTCCATTGGATTTTTAATGTATTCATAGTTCTGAAACTATCAACACCATGATAAAACATTCTTATCACATCAAAAATAAACCTTAAATCTATTAATGGTAAGCCCACATTTCTCACCAAACCTCTCAATTCTAGGAAATCTAGCAATCTCCTTTATGTGTTAAATATTTGCCTCTTCTGGAATCATACATCATATGGGCTTTTGTGCTTACTTAATACATTTTCATAGTTCGTCCACATTATAGAATGTTATCAGTACTTTATTCCTTTTGATGATCAAATAATGTTGTATCGCATAGATATATCACATCTTTATCTATTTGTCCATTAATGAGCATTTGGATTGTTTCCACCTTTTGGATCTTATCATAATGCCATTAATAACATTTGTAAGCCACATGCTGATAGCTCATAACTGTAATCCTAACTACTCAGGAGGCTTAAGATTTGAGGATCAAAGTTTGTAGCCAGTCTAGGCAGGAAAGTCTATGAGACTCTTGTCTCCAAATAACTTCTCAAAAAAAGCATTCAGTGGAGCTGTGGATCAAATGGTAAAGTGATAGCCTTGAGTAACCAAAAAAGCTCAATGACAACACCCGGATCCTGAGTTCAAACCCAGCATAAAAACCCAAGCAAAAGCTAGATGCCTAAACTTCAAACCCCATTACACTGGCACAAAAAATTGTGCTGGGCATGGTGGTTTACACCTGTAATCTGAGGCACTTTGGATATAGATATCAGGAAGATTATTGTTCGAGGCCAACCTAGAGAGAGTTACTGGGACTTCATCTCAACAACAAAATAGTGGATTTGGTAGTACAAATCTACAATCATATCTATGCAGTATACATATGTAGGGGGATCATGGTCTAAGTCCAATCCAAAAACTGTGAAACCTTATCTGAAAAATAGCTAAAGTAAAAAAGAGTTGGGGGGTCATGGCTTAAGTGGTAGATTGTCTGCTTTGTAAGGAAAGCTCTGATTTCAAACCTCCATACTACCACATAGAAAAGAAAATTATTTGTCTACAAGTTTTTGCGTAGACTAAATTTTCACTTCTCTGGAGCAGAACTGTGATCATTCATAGAAATGCCAGAATCCTTGAAAAGTTGCATCTATATTCTCACCATCATTTTATAATGATTCTTTTTTTCATCTTCATTACCAATACTTGCTATAAGCTTTACTTTATCATTGCATGTGAATATCCAATTATTTCAAGCCATTTGTTGAAGAAACTATTCTTTCTCCCATTAAATTCTCTTAGGTTTTTTTTTTTGAAAACTTAGTTGGATGTAAACGTGAGGGGTTATTTCTGAACTCTCAACTCTACATCCTCAGTCTATGTACAGAACCAGACTGTTTTGATTATTTTAACTCTGTGGTAAGTTTGAAATTCAGAAATGTAAGTCCTTCTATCTTTGTTCTTCTTTTTAATTTCCAAATGAAGTTTAAGAATAGCTGATCAATTTCTAATTCACTGAATCAGTACATCAATTTAAGAAGTATTGTCATCTTAACAATATTATCAATTCTCTTTTGAAATTGTTTATAACATCTGTCTTGTTTTCTCAGTGATTATTAAAATATTTAGCACATTTTTGTTTCATATTTGTATGTCATGATTTTATCCTTTTTACAAACGATCTCCTAATGCTGTGATTTAGTGAAATCAAGCTTAGTTACCTCATTTCCTAGGTGTAGAAACTGTCTCCCTGAAAGCTTACGTAGCTGCTTTACAGGTTGAGCATTAACACAATGGCAGAGCTGCACCTAAACTCAAAACTTCTGACTCCAAAAGACCTTTTCACCAGCCTAAACTTTCTCTTTTTCTATAAAAGATTTTAAATGATAGAACATTTTCTTGAAATAACTCTGTTAGGTTTGTGCTTGGAATGTAATTTCTTTTTCCTCTTTCCCATATTCCAAACTATTAAAAACAAGAAAAGTTTACTGTGCTTGTTTTACGTCCTGATATCAAATATGTTTTAATTTTAGCTGTATCACAGTTAAAATATTTGTTTCCTGAATCAACACTATTCAGAATATCTAAATGTACTGCAAAGGATTAGACAGGCTACAATACTGGATGAGAGTACCAATGAAGCAAGTGGCTGATGACATAGGGAAACTTAAAGGAGAAATTTTATACAGAATCATAAGTGGCAGAGAATTATCTTTCTGTACAGATACAGGAGTAAGATTTCCATGGGAGGGAGTAGAGAGTATGGTTTTAAGAGCAAAAAATTGCCTCAAGGCCCAAGCATGAAACCATTTGTCCTGGATTTACTATGAAGAAGACTTTTGTCCAGAGCCTATTTAAAATAAATCTTTTTTCCCAGAAAATAGCCTATTTTATCTTTCAGTTTTGTGTGTTCAAGCATTTATTTGCAAATGGAAAATGTCTGTACTAAGACATAAATCCTAATAACTGTGCGTGTCCAAAATTGGAATTACTCAACACCCACTTTCTCAGAAAATTAGGCCATGTATCAAAAAAATTCAACAGAGGACTCTCAGAGGCCTTACTTCAGCCCAAATGAAAAGCTATAAGGTTCTTATTCCTATAGGGTTCTAATTCCTTGAGAACAAGGGCTTTCCATGATACAAGATTATCATTCTGGTTTCCTAATGTAGCTATCAAATGCAAGCCTTTAATTCTTGAAAGGAACATGTAGTCCAACTGGCTGCCAGTAGTTGATAAGGTTCCTAATATGTAGAAATTTAAAACAGAGGAATTTATCTATGCCCCTCTGACACTTGCTATCTGTTTTAAGTCAAGCAGATGAGAAAAAAAAGCAAGACAGACTTAAGATTATTAAAGGTTGCAGCTTGTTTCACGTCTGTGCTTTCAGTAACCTAATTAGCATTTAGTGCATCTTGAAAATGAATTTTTTGATCAGTCAGCATGATTTGGGGGATAACACTGACCAAAGGGGCAAGAGAGTTGAATTCTAGCTCTGACGCTGCTATTGATCAGCTTTATGATCTTGGGTAAATACCTTTACATCATGGAATTTATCAGATTTGAAATCTGTCAAGTGAAAGCAATCATTTCTACCCAGGCTACCTCATAAGGTTGTTGTGACAACTAGCAGACAATAAAGTCAAAGAAGCTGGGTGTGGTGACACAAGTCTTGAATTCTAGCACTTTAGAGACTGAGGGAGGACAGAAATTAACAATGCCAGGTTGGGCTATACTGTGAGATACTCTTTTAAAAAATAAACAGAAAACATAACAGGACTCCTAAAAGTATGAAGTATAAGAAAACAATAAGTTAATACTGTATAATTTCCTTTTTTCTGCTTTTAAAACAAAGCTTAAGATTTATAGAGAACTCTACAGACATCCAATGTAAAAGAAAGAGACAAGATTCAATGTTTTAATCAAAATCATATCAAATATTTGCTACATGGCTTATAATACAGGTCATTTCCACAAACACAATCACATTTAAGTTCTATAATAGCCTCCTTTCACATTAAGCAAGTCAACACAAAATGAGAATATATGTTAATCACCTTCAATATATTTACAACACCTAACAAAATACATGGCAGCATAAATTATTGTTGAAGTTGTGCATATTATTTCTATCTCCGTTTTATAAATGAGCAAACCAGGAACTAGGGAGAAGCATGAATAGATGAGTGAAAAGCTACTTTAATTCACGGCATCACACCGTTGTACCTCACTACCAATATTATTTACAGCAGCGGTTTTCATTCTTTGGCAATTGACAGACTCACCCACAAGAACTGCTGAATCACAGAATGCCAGGCCCAGCTCCAGTTTTAGACTCTAAATCTAGAGTGGGAAGGAATTTTCCTTTTTCTCCTTCCTTTTTCCCTTCCGCCCTCCTTTCTTCCCTTGTTTCCTTCCTTCCTTCCTTCCTTCCTCCCTTCCTTCCTTTTTCTTTCTTCCCTACCTGGTGATATAGAAGAAAAAGTACAACTCAGCATCATAGGACTAAAAGGAAAACTAGAAAACATGTAACATTGAACTTCATACTTTTGTACAGAAGCACGAATTAGAAAGAGTAGATCTAATTCAGCAGGACAAGGGAAATAAGAATGGGGAAATGACAAGGTACTGGTGGATCACATCTGTAATTTTAGGTATTGAGGAGGCCGAGATGTGAGTATCCAGCTTGAACAGCAAGGTCCTTGAGACTCTTACATCCAATTCACCATCACCAACAACAAAAAGCTGGAAGTGAGCCTGTGGCTGAAGTGGCAGAGCACAAGCCTTAAGCACAAAAGCTCAGGGATAGCACTCAGGCCTTGAGTTTAAGCCCCAGGATTCTGTCTCTCTCTCCCTCTCTCCCTGAGTCTTGCTTGCTCTTATGCTTATTCTCTCCTCTCTCCTCTGTCTCTCTCTCTCCTCGCACTCTTTCTCTCTCTCTCTCACACACACAGAGAGAGAAAGAGAGAGAGAGAGAGAGAGAGAGAGAGAGAGAGAGAGAGAGAAGAATGAATAAATGGACCTTAAATGGCTAATACCCTCTGCCAGATGTGGCATCTACAAATTCAGTACAGGCTGAAGACACTAGAGCCAAGAGCAAAGCAAGGCCTCAAGCCAAAATACTTGATACTAGGTTAAAACTCCCAAGCTTCACGCCGCACCTTTCAAGCAGGTCTATGTTCCAATCATTGTATAAGCTAGAACTATGGTAAAATAACCAGCATCCTTTTCTATGGAGCCATTTTTTCTTATAGCATGATTAGGGTTTCTCCTTGAAAAAAATGTAAATTTCAAGCCAATGCACATCATTTTTGTTGGCCAAGAACCCAATCCAGTAACTCATATTCTATCATTTGAAACAAAACACTTATTCTTTTACTAATTTCCTGAGAGACCAGGAAAATGAAAAAGAATACTCACTTCATGCATGGTTCTCATAGTGTAATTTAATGATGGGCTACTCTGGAATTGATATTTGCTGGTTCTTTTGGCATGATTACCAAGCTTCAGTTTGTCATTTAAAAAAAAAGTTTGGATATAAATAATGGTTCTTATTCTTGTATGAACATTTGATTTTCCTGGAGAGATTTTTTTAAAACTGATATAGATACCTGGGTCCCAATTCTGGAGATTTCTGAATGTAAATGAAGTGGGTTAGTCCTGGGTATTGGGCCTTCTAAAAGTTTACCAAAGATTCGAATGAGCAGACAGTGCTGACACCCACTGGGTAGAATGAGGTCTAAGATCACTTCCAGCTCTGACATTGTGAGTCCAGATATCATTATTTTATAGATAAGGGTACAGAGGTAGAGGGGATAATTGACTATCAGTTCTAAGGAGGGTAATAGGTTCTAATCTATATATTTCTACTTCAAATCATAGTCTTCTGTTTCAAGAAGTCTTTAGCTTACCAAACGTCTGCATCTATATGATTCTTAAATCTGACTTTAGCCTGTATATCTTTATAGAAAGCACCTTGAGCCCTCCTGTGTTGGGTTTACTATATATCTCCTCTAATGCAGAAAAGCCTCCACTAGATGACTATCCTAAATTAGCCTCTTTCTGATCCTGATATAAGTGTACATGAATCCATTTATTGTTCACTACTCACTAAATCACTCTCTACTTGTTCATATTCAAAATATAGTATACAATATGCACATACCATGTTCTAGACCTTGAGGGTGCATCTATGAATAAGAAAAGGCTTTTGTTGTCTCAAATTATTTGTTATGCTAAAATACATGACTTTATTTTAGACTGGAAGAGGTTCCCAAAGTACCTATGTATAATATTCTGTATACTGTACATTAACAAATATAACTCTATTTAATTATTATAAAGGACTTTTTAGTGGAATCCACTATTAAGAAAGTCACTAGGAAATTAGAAAGACTGGCTATTTTGTTTAGGTTTTTTATAATTAAAATTCACTCTGTAAATTCTTGTGAGCATAGAATTATTTCTAAACAATCCCAGAAAGAAGTTTTACTATTTAAGGCCTTTCAAAATTGGGTTTTGGAATGAGGGAACCTTAGGTATAAAAAAGACTGACTATCTAGAATTCTTTCATTACCAAAGGAACTTTAGGGTAATCTACCAATGAAAAACTGAAATTCAGAGAAAATAGGTAGTTTAACTCAGAAAAAAACAGCTGTTTTATGACAAGACAAGTCTCTGGGTCCTGTGTACAAAGTTTCTTTACATTATTCCTTCCTGATCTGCAAGAGTAGACAAGGTTTTCTATAAAGTACCATACCTTTGGACTCTGGGCCAAAAATGTAAAGTCTACTGTGTATCTCCAATCTGGCTTTCCCTGTGTATTTCAGATTTATTGGCTTCCATAATCACATGAGCTAATTCTATAAAATATATCTCAATGTACCCATCATATTGATTTTATTTCCCAGGAGAACCCTAACACAGTCTATATAATAAACACATTACTTAGAAAAGTAGATTCTGGTATATTTTTCACACAGTATGTTACTTATAGCTAACAATCTGTAATAAATATTGTGAAACAGCTAGAAGAGGATTTTTAGTGATTCCCTCACAAAAAGATAAATGTTTAATATACACTAAGGTATACATATATTAAAAATAAGTTACCCTGTAATAATGATAATTTTATATATCAATAAAACCTTTTGGATTTTGTGATCTTACCTTGTCTCTGTCACTTTTTTCACTTTTTTTAAACCTACAATTTGACAACCTCTAATCATTTGTACTGTGAGTAACTGAAGATCAAGTTCTATGTTTTCCAAAAGGAGCATTCCTTAGAGATCCTTAGAGATTGCAAACTCTCATGAGCCTTAATTCTTTATAATTATATTCACTCTGATTACTCTTGTTTTATAACCACACTAGCTCTGCCTTTTGTATGAAGATTTCCAGAGTCTGTATCTTTGCATTTATTCTGTATGTGTTACATACACAAACCTGACTACCCCCATACTGCTCTGTTCTGTTTCAGGCAGGAGTTTGACAAGGGCAGTATGAAGCAGATGCTGTCATCTTTGAAAGCCACATTCAGCTGTGGGGGGATGGGGACTTATATTTAAACATGTTTTGCTCTTCAATAACGAAAGGGGACTGATTGCTGTCTGACCTCAAGGTCTCCTTAAGGTCCCTGTGGGGTAGCCAAACTCCATATAATTCGCTGAACTGAACCAGACCCAGGGCTGTAAAGCTGAGTGAGGCTGTATATGTAAATTTTTAAGCCTGCTCAGCAATAGCTATTGTCTCTAGATTCATGTACTAGTTTCAGTCATAGACAAAAATCTAAAATCAAGGATGACAATTTGAAAGTCAAACTCCATAAGAGCATTCTGTGTACTTTGTCTTCTATATCTGTGTGTTGCCAATACCAAGTGCCACCAACTTCTAGATGGGGTTTACTGGTAAAACTTTATACAACAACTCTTCAATAGGCAATACAACAGCAGTGATCATGTTCAGTTTTACCAGGTTTGCAGGCCCATTGCTTTGGTTGGGGCTGAGATAGAGGTACCTATATTAACTAGCATAAAATATAGTCATTTATTAAACCAATTCTTCCTTCATTTCTATGCATGCACAGCTTCACTCCATCTCATGGCTAATCAACTTCCCATGCTACCTTCACAGTTGCTGTTAAAAGGGCTACAATCTAAGTGGCAGAAGCAGTTCTAGCCTGTAAATGAATGATCAATCAGTCCCAAAAGCCTCTCATTGAGGAGGCTGAGGAGGCAGATGACTATACCCCACTCAAAGTTCACCAAGTCAGAGAATATGCCAACCATTAGCAGTATTTCATCATATTTTGTATAACTGGCAAAATTTATTAAAACTGAGGTAGGGGAAAGCTCCCCCTTGGTTTATCTCTATTCATTGGGAGAGCCAAGAAGCTACCAACCAGTTAGGCTGAATATTCAGTCATTATTTTCTATACTTCTATTCATGTGCACTCAGTTCAAACCCAGGAACCAGACAGCCCAGAGCTAAGAGTAAGGATATCAGGCATAGTGTTTAAGTCCCACAATACTTTCATCGCCCATGAGAAGTATTGGTTTCTTTATAGAACAGAAACACAAATGAACTTTTAGGTTGAATAAAATGTTTAAATACATAATATTTTACTCTTCATTCTAACACACTGGGATATTTTTTATAATTGAAGAAGGTCTTTTCAAAGGCTAAAGGGCTTAGGGCCTTCAAAGCTCATAACACATTTGATAGTATATCAGCTGTTACTGAATATTCAAAATCTAAAGAGTACAATGGACCATTAAGGGAACCAAAACTTCTTTAATTCAGGGAAATCTGTGAAAAGACAAACATCAATCTATACAGGGGAGAAGTCAAACATGAAGTGTTTGCAAGGCAAACAGCAATAGGAAATTCACTAATCAACTGCCTTCCTAAATAAATTGTGGAGTCAAATACTGCCAGAAGGAAGCTTGTTATCAAGGTTCTAATGTCTTTGGTAAGACTAGAAATGTCATGACATATAAATAGACATATAAATAACTATATGCAGCTTCATCAGATGAGACAGCCAATACTTGAAGAAATTGGGACATTAGTGTGTGTGCAGATACAAGGAGACTTTGAGGGGGTACTGCTTTCTGACCCAAAACCTCTTTCAGGAGAAATTATCTCACTGGCAAGCTATTTAGACTCCTAGGATTTTCCAAATTGTTGCCAGCTGGAGAGGCATGGACATGGTAGAATAGAAAGTGTGCAGTCTATTTAAATGGTAAGCACTAGTTATGGAAGTTAAGCCTAATTAGTGTACCTGTCTGATTCTTCCCGTGAGATTCTACAGCCTGGGGAAGGAGGAAGAGTGCTGGTTTGTGTTGGGCTAAATCTAATGTGAGGGATCTAGATACAGCAAGTGATGTTGCTACCTCTACCACTGAGTTTAGAGAATCCAAACTTTTAATGTTTATTACTAAAAGGATTTCCCAAATCGTTGTAACTTTGGAGTACTACTGAAATATCTTCTGGAAAAATATCACTATTTTATTCTATTTCTCCTTTTCCTTCTAAAGGCTGTATCAGAGGTAGATGTACTCAAGCTGTCTTGTCCTATCTGTAATTGGATACTATCTTTTTGAGGGTTATCAGTATTCTATTTAAAATAGCCTTTTTGCTCCAGTTTATAAAACCTGTCAGAATACAATGATGCCTGTTTTCTTTCAATGTAATTATTCCTTTGGGTCTTGAAGTGTTTTCCTTTGCAAGACTTTCTAATTAAAATGCAAATAAGTACCTAAGGCAGGGGCCAATGATTCCCAAAGTGCATTCTACCATATGGTCATAGATTTAAAAAAATATCATTGGTATTCAAAGTAGATTGGAGGATACTGATCTAAACAACATTAATCAGGTTTCTTTACAGGTTTCTTGAAGTCTTATTCAAAGAGGAGAATACACAGTGTAATGTTACTCAACTTACTTCACTGAAGAGTTGATAAAATACATATAACCTAGTTTGGAAAATGGACCCTAAATTAACAAAGGCTGATATTGTGCTGAAGAATAATTTTTGGGTCATTGCCAACTGAATGTGCATGTTGAAGTCAAAGCTCTGAGAAAAAATATCATACCCAGAAGGATTGTAGCCTATCTAAGAGCTAGCTCTGTATGTTAAAATTCATATATGACATGAGTTATACAGAAAAGGCATTTTGGCAACCAACCACATATAACAGAAAAGTCAGAAGAGAGAAAACAGGACATTGAACAGGCAAGTTTAAATAGATTTGCAATATTAGGAGTAGCCAAGAAATTAAATGATCCCCATAGACGGACTCAATCATGACTCAATCTTTCTAGTGACCTCTTGGGATCTTGCTAAGCCAGGCCTTGATTCTAGTCTACTGTACAGTTTTACTTCTTGTAACAAGAAATAATGAAGACTCAAATCATCTGGAGTTGATTGCTTTGTAATCCTATAATCGTCATCAGAAATGGACATTGCAACAGACAAATGAAAAATCTTCACATAATTTCTGGTCATAAAGGAAATGCAAATCAAAACAACTCTAAGATTCTACCTCATCCCAGTTTGAATGACAATTATCAAGAAAACACATAATAGCATGCTGGTGATGATGTGGCCCAAAGTAAAATTCTAATACACTGCTGGTGGGAATGTAAACTTGTTCAACCATTCTGGAAAGCTGTATGGGAGGTCCTAAAAAAAATCTGAACATAAAACTACCCTATGATCCATCAATTTCACTCCTGGCCAATTAAGTAAAATATTACAAACCAGGATACAGTAAAGCCACCAGCAAAACCATGTTCATAGCAGCACTATTCACCATAGACAAGGTATTGAATCAGCCCAGATGCCCCTTAGTAGACAAATGGATCACAAAATGTGGAAAAATTAGGTTAAGTGAGGCCCACTGACACAAAGGTTGTGTTAAGTCTTCCTTCATATGTGGAAGCTAGAATTAGCTTATAAATATATAAGTAAATATGTTGAGTAGTATGCAAATATATATAAATGTATTAACTGAAATATATTGAAATCAAGGGAAAATTCAAATAGTGTAATTCCTTAGAAAGACAAAGTCAAATTTCAACAAAACATGTACATGAAAGAGCTAGGATGAGGTCAAGGAGAAGGGGGTAGAAAAATAAAGAGGAGAAGGGAGAATGCAGTCAACAATTCAGTGTATATCCTATAAAATCAAGAAAAGTGAGGGAATGGGTGGGTAAAAGGGATGAAAATGTTGAAGGGAGTGACATTGATCAAGATGTATTCATAAACTGTATTATTAAATGGCAGCTCCTTTGTACAACTACTTAAAGATGATAATAAAGAAGATTAAATCGTAGTGCAGGGTCTGAGCATCACATAGAAGTAAGTGAAAAGAATTCCCTTGGTAAAATGATATGATCTATCTGGGAAAAAAGAAATGGATACTGTCTGCTACATTTGATACAGCTGTTCACTCATGTTCAATATGACTCAGCTTATCTGTATATATCTTTACCCAGTACTTTATGATTCTAACAGTCTGAGATCTTCCTTTCACCAATTCTTTTAATGCAAATCCTCCCAGGGGCTTTTCATGGGTCAACGTCTCATATACACCCTTGGTAAGCTCATCCATTCACTAGATTTTAGCTAGAGAATTGTTTGCAGATTACTTCCAACTCTATTTCTGGTCCAGAATTCTTTCCTAGCTCCCAGTGCATATACATTCTTCCTTTTTTGAGTTTCCACCTAGATGTAGCACGTTACCCCACATTCAGTGTGTCCATACTCTACCTTCTTTCTCTGGATTTCCTTATCAAATTGAAATACCCCAACTATCCACCCATATACCTTACCTATAAACCTCAGTGTTGTCTGAACCCTCCTTGACAGAATTCAAGAGTGACCCTGGTTTCACTTTCATTCTAGTCAACAGATCATTGACATTTGTCCATTTGTAAAATTATGCTTAACATAATTAGCTATAGAGCAAATTCAAATAAAAAGCACAATTAGATACCATGTCACACTTACAAAATGACATTCATTAGATAAGGGAAGGGGAACAACAAAATGGTGAGACCAAGGATAAAGGGAGAACCAATGCAACAGTGACATACACAAGACAATATGTTAGAAATGAACTGTATAACTTGGGGGTGCTGGGGGAGAGGGTAAGTGGAAGAAATGAGGGAGGGGGTAACAATTTTGACAAGAAATATACTCACTACCCTATGTATGTAACTGTAGCCTCTCTGTACATCACCTTGACAATAAAATTTTAAAAAGATATGTAATAACAAATGTTGTTAGGGATGTAAAGAAAACTGCAATTATGCATTACTGGTGAGGATGGAAAATGTTCAGCCACTTTGAAAGCCAGTTTGGCTGTTTCTTAAAATTTTAAGCATGTATATGCCTCATTTGTGATAGTATTCTTATAACTATAACTCAAACATTTATCGACAAATGAATGACCAAATAAAATGTGGCACATCCATTCAGTGGAATAGTACTCATCCACAAAAATGAACAATGCACTAATGCATGTTATAGCATAGATGAACCTTGAAGATATTATTCTACATAAAGAAATCCAGCCACAAAAGGCCACACATGTCTTGAATAGGTAAACTTATAGTAATGGAATATAGATAAGTGATTACCTAGGGGTTGGGGATAGAAGTGGAATGGGAAGATTGGACTGTGATGTCCAAAGGGTACATATTTCTTTGAGAAACGATATCAATGTTATAAAACTGATTGTAGTGATGGATATGGAACTCTATGAATATAATAGAAGTCATTGAATTACACACTTAAATGGGTGACTTATGGTGATTTTCTCTCACTAAAATTACTCAAAATGCTTATTTTTAAAAGAAAAGAAATAATTAAAATGCTTGTTTATATAGAGAATGAATTTCCTACTACTTAATAGCAATTCATTTAGCTCTTATAATAACTTCCCTACCAGCAACCATCCTTCTCCAACACTGAAAATAGCACTAGTGCAGAGATGTCTTAATGATGAAACTGTGAAACTCTTGTCATAATTCCAACATCAGCTTTAGATCTGCTTAGTTTCTGAATCTTCTAGTTTCAACATCTCATATAATCAATGTTGGAAAGAAAATGAAGGGAAATTGAAATTATAAATTTGAAAATATTCTTTGACAATAAGTAGCAACAAAAAGATCTGAAAATAACTGTGCAAATACCATTCGTCTGCATACTAAGAAAACATTCACCAAAGTGAGTACTATATCATGTTGCAATTCTAGAATCAGAGAGGTAGAGTATATCAAAGCTTGGTAAAAAATCAAGACAGAGGGCTGGGGAGGTGGCTCAGTGGTAGAGCGCTTGCCTTGCATGCCTGAGGCCCTGAGTTCGACTCCTCAGCACCACATAAGCAAAAAGAAGAAAGCAGGAAGTGGCGCTGTGGCTCAAGTGGTAGAGTGCTAGCCTTGAGCTGAAGAGCTGAGGGACAGTGCCCAGGCCCAGAGTTCAGGCCCCACAACCGGACTCCCAAAAAATTTTTTTTAAAAATCAAGACAGAACAGACACTCTTGACATGAATATTTTTATTAATGGAGTGCTAGAGAAACTCTTACATACTATATAATAAGTTCCCCTAAAAAACTGAGGCTCAAAAAAGAGATGTACTGCATCTTCATCACACAGCTAGCAGAGTACACAATGAAAACTAGAACTCAGATTTTTCCCTTTCTAGTCTATGACTCTTTAGAGTTGTTAAATAGTAGATTGTGATAGACTAGTCCTTCTAGAAGACTAGACTACTAAGCCAAAGCTTTTTATTGACATGGCCAATGCCTGCCTCTTCACCAGTGTAAGCCAAAACATCTCATCCACAATAAAATCCTGAAGACGTAACTCACACTACACTTGATCCTTTTTTTCTAGAAGGAAATACATTTGATACTTGGCCACCTCCATTGTTGACTCCCTTTTTTAAAGTACAAAATCAACCATCACACACTCAAAGGTTCTTTGCAAACTGTTCTTTCAACAAGTCTAACGTTCTTTTCTACCTCATCTCATGTCAGTCCTCGCAAAGTCTGTCTCCAGGAATCTGTGAAATGCTGAGAAAGTGGAATTTTGATCATATAAACATCACCTTTCTAGCCTTTATTTTCTCACATGAAGATCAATGATAAGTGACTTGCCTCTTGGGGCATAATTTATGGCCACGTGGCCTTTTTATTATGCCTAGGATTGACTGACAGGGTCATAACACTAGCAGGAGAGAGAGGGGCTCTAGGATAGCTAGAAGTTACAAAATTTAAGAGCAGATGTGAATAGACAAAGATAACAGAGGAAAGTAAAACTGACTGCACTGACAAGGGAAATAAATACGTATGGGAAATGCACTCATTTATGTGCTTCCTGTAATTGTCTTTGAGCATCCAGTTACAGCATGTAGTTACTATGTATCATCCAGTTACACTGTCCCATAAGATTTAAGAAAAAAACCCTCTTTCTTAGAATATTTAGTAGCAGCTCAAACATACTTTGTACTGTCATTTCCTCGATTTAAAATATTTCCTTAACACTTTTGTTCTAGAGACCCAAGGTTAGAATCAGCTTAATCCTCTCCTGTTGTTCTGAGACCTACCATCCCTGGTCTAAACAGTTGGGACTAGAATGGGGCTGGCAGAAACATGGCATAAATTCATCCAATTGAATATTGACCTAAGAAAGCTAGTAATAATCATAGTAAGCAACTAGCTAGTCATAGTGACTGTCAGCCTTATGTTCTATGCAGCTGTCTTGAGGCTATATAATGAATCTTTTCTTAAATACGTCCTAGTGTGGGCAAAATTGAACCTAGGACTGCCAACCAGTGTAGCATGAAAATGGATGGTGTAAGAACCAGCTGCACTCCTTTGTTTGATGCCAAAAAAGCTAGAAACCTATCATTAAAGCTGTGAATCTATAACAGAATCACCGTGCTTTCTGCTCTCAGAATTGACTTTAAAGCTAGACCATGCATCTATTAAACAATTAACTATCAAGTGAAGTCAAAATGTGGTTTGCAGTTATTATGTATCCATGATCATTATGCATGAAGGTCAAGGTATGGCTTGAGTATAGAAACTGATAACTTGGGTAATTTTACTGAAACACTGCAACAATTCCAGAAGCCAAAGAATCAAAACAGCAAACTCACCTGAGAATGGACTGATAAACAAAATTGCCCAATCCTCCACTATTTCCTCTTGGTCTTTGCAGAAATCTATTTCAGCTCCTGTGAGTAATGAGAGTCTTGCCTACCAACTATTGATTCTGTTAGCAAGTCTTGATTGAGGCGAGGAATCAATTTGGACCTCTTTGTACTAGTTAGAGTTAGTTTTCCTATCTATATAACCCATACACAATTATCTTACAGTCCAGGAATCTAGTCTTACCAGCAAAATATAAGCCCCAACAGGATGAAGGGCTCCAAAACCACTTCCAAACAAAATAAAAACAGAGGCATACATAGGTATGTAGTTTTACCATCAATCAGCGTAAACTAATAATAAATTTCAGTTATTTTAGCCAATCACTACTTAAATGTAAGGAACAAACACTCATGATTTGGTTGATCTGAGATCCAGTTACAAAATACCCTCACATCAAGCTATAGTCTCAATTTCATGAAAAAATGTTCCACAACAAATAGGTTTGACCATATTTTGCCCTTTCCAACTAGTTCCTGCTGTCAAATATAGCCAAAGACAGGCACCTGAATCTCATGCAAGCAAAATAAAACAATTGCAACATAAGTGCCTTTACCTTCCATAGAGGAAGACTATTTTCCTAGTGAGAATATCCAAAATAAATCAATAGGACTGACAAGTGGTAATATTAAAGCTATTATCACGAGAATTGGGAAATAGAATGGGTCTCAAAATTTGAGCTTGCATCAACTGTCAATATATTCAATACCTATTTTGTAGTCTGTAGGTCTATGAATTCCCTATTTTTTTATTTTAATGTCTTTGCTAAAATTACACAGTATTGTGTAGTTCATTTGGAGTGCCCCCATGCACATGATTAAGGTTAGTAGGGTAATTCCTAATCATTCAGTATCTTCTGTAAGCATCATGTCTCTCTAATTTTTGCCAGTCCTGGGGCTTGAATTGAGGGCCTGGGCACTGTCCATGAGCTTCTTTTTCTCAAGGCTAGCACTCTACCACTCGAGCCACATTGTCACTTCCAACTCTCTTATCTATCATTTTCTTCCTCATTCTATGTATATACATATATTATTTTATTAAAATACTCATGATTCAATAAGATTGGGAAATCATTGACCAAAATTGATGTGTTTCCTTGCTATAGTGCTTCTCAGAACATAGATATGCCAATTAGTACTGTGAATGTCTAAAAAAAGCATAAAGTTTGTATTATTTTACAACTTTATTTACCATAAATAGAATCCTCTTCTGAGCTTCTAGAGGTGGAGATATGGAGACAGTTATCCTTAGAAAATATGTTTAGACACACTGACACTGCTTTAAATGTCTGTTCTTCGGAATTTCCAAGTAAAATAGCAACTGGAAGCTGCCCAGGTGAAGTATGCCCTCCTTTAGAAATTCCCTATTTCTTCTGGTAGACCAAAGAGCAGTGACTAAGGAACTGGAAGAAGACACCTCTCACAATGTCTACTAGACACACAAAAAACTGGGCCAGTTGATTCAATGAACAAGACTTATAAGGCATTCAAAATGTATCAGAAACTGAATTTTGGTTTTAAAAAATAACTTCTTGTAGTATCCCATGTGGAGAGAGAAGTTTTCAAAGATAAAATAACATTTGGGGGGCTGGAAAGGTGGCTCAGTGGTAGAGTGCTTGCCTTGCATGCCTGAGGCCCTGGGTTCAATTCCTCAGCACCACATAAGCAAAAAGAAAAAAGCCAGAAGTGGCACTGTGGCTCAAGCGGTAGAGTGCTAGCCTTGAGCTGAAGAACTGAAGAACAGCACCCAGGCCCAGAGTTCAGGCCCCATGACCGGACCCAAAAAAAAATAACATTTGAACTAGATCTTAAAAGATTATTTCCTGGGACCATGGCGGGCAAAGGGAGGAAACTTAAGGCAAATGGGCTATACGTGAAGAGGTACAGCTGCCTGAAAGGGCATTATTCTGCTTTAGTGATCATCATTCACCTGTGTTTCTGTATATAAATACTGCATTGTATGCTAGCATTTTATATTGTATTCCCAAAAGAATGAGAACTAAGAAGGGGTTGCAGAGAGCTTGCCATTCTTCATGCCTGTTGATGATGAAAAGCCACTCCTTACTTAACTAGAGCTTGCATATTAGGTGGTTTGTAGGTATTTCTTTATAGATTAAGAACAGTCTCAGAATGCAAAGAAATAATAGAGCTTCACAAAATGTTGGAAACTCATATTAAGAATAATAGAATGAAAGAAGATAGAAAAATAAATATTAATTACATGTGTACATTACCATAAATATTAGTTAATGGTGAATGGTATGCAAATGTGCAGGTTTTTCAGTTTCAAAAAATCCTCACAAGAATCTGTAAACATGGGGAAGGGGAAGCAAAGGAGAAGGCAACAATGCTTGATAAGAAATGTACTCATTATCTTGCCCATGTAATTTTAACCCCTCTGTATGGTATTTTTGCAATAAAAAATAAAAAAAAAAGCTCGCTGCAACTAAAAAAAATTCCAATTATTACTTTACAGATAATAAAAACACAATTGTAAAGACTGAAAAACAATCTGTAAACATGGCAGGGAAGGAATGTTATGTGCCACTGTACAAAGTAGTAGTGTGATATTCAGGATGCTAAGTGGTTAGTACAAAGTTGCATACTAAATGACCATGTCAGTCCAAAAATGTATAGAGAAGCATAAAATACCTTGGATAACCAAAGTAATCATGAGTAAAAAGACAAATGTTAGTGGTACAGCACTCACCTTGAGCTAAAGAGTGCAGGGATAGCACCCAGGCCCTGAGTTCAAGCCCCATGATTGACAAAAAAAAAAAAAGACAAATTATATGGTAGAACCATAGTAACAAAAATGAGCATGGTATTGGCACAATACCATAAACCAGTGGAACAGAAGATCCAGAATCATGTCCACTCAGCTATAGCCATATGATTTTGGACAAAGGCACAAAAACTCCACATCGGAGAAAAAGATAGTCTTTTTTTTTTTAACAAACAATGTTGGCAAAACTGGATAACTATCTGTAAAAGACTGAAAGAGAGTGCTGTCACCCTGTACAAAAATCAATTCAAAATGGATCAAAGATCAATGTAAACCCAGAAACTTTGAAAGCACTCAAGGAAAATGTAGGAAAAACCCAAAAGATAGACATTAGAAACACTTTACTAAGTAGAACTCCAATTGCTCAGAAAATAAGAACCATAACTGAAAAATGGACATTTATGAATTTAAAGAGCTTCTTCACAGTAAAAGAAAATTTTCAGATTCAAAAGAAAACCTATAGAAGAAAATATTTGTCAGTTATACATTAGATAAAAGTAATATTCTGAATATATTTTTTAAAAAAAACATTGGAAATTAAATACCAGAAGAATAAAAATCCACAATAGAGAAATGAATATTGTTTTCAAAAGGGGAAGCACAAATGGCTAATAAACATATGATTATATGTTCAACATCCTGAGCTATGAGATGCAAATCAAAGCTACACTGAGATTACATCTTGCCTCAGTCAGAATGGCTATCATCAAGAAAATAACAAATGGTGGCGAAGATGTACATTCCCACTGGGAATGTAAATTAATTGGACCACTGTGAAATTTAGTATGGAGGTCCTTTACAGGCTCAAGCTACTCAGGAGGCTGAGATCTAAGGATTGAGGTTCAAACCAGCCTGGGCAGGAAAGGCCCTGAGACTCTTATCTCCAAAAAACCACTCAGAAAACCGGAAGTGGTGCTGTGGCTCAAGTTGAAGAGCTCAGGGACAGCGCCCAGGCCCAGAGTTCAAGCTCTATGACCAACAACAACATCATCAAAAATTAAAGCTAGAACTACTATGTGTTCCTGCTATTTCACTCTGGAAAATATATCCAAGGCCATGTAAGTCAACATACAGTTGAGATACCTGTACACTTAGATTTATAGAAGCACTATTCACAACAGCCAATACATAGAATCAACCTAGGTGCCCATTAACAAATGAATAGATAGATAAAATATGGTGTATATATATTGAGTGGAGTATTCAACCAAAGAAGAATGAATTTATGTTGTTTGCAAGAACATGGATGGAACTGGAGATCACTATGTCAAGTAAAATAAA
This sequence comes from Dipodomys ordii, assembly GCF_000151885.1. NCBI lineage: Eukaryota > Metazoa > Chordata > Mammalia > Rodentia > Heteromyidae > Dipodomys > Dipodomys ordii. Next base: position 6,312,758 of record NW_012267304.1, read on the forward strand.
CCAGACTAAGAAAATGAAAATTCACATATTCTCTCTCATATGCAGAATCTAGCTCTAAAGAATGAAGGCCAAGAAGGTAAAACAGGTTCTATCTGGAAGTGAGTACCAGAAGGAAGGGTGAAGACCAAAGAGACAATATGAAGCATGAATACAATAGAAGCATTTTATACATATTTATAAAAGAACAGTAATACTTGTTGAAATTGTCACAAGAATGAAGGGGTGATAAAGGCTGAAAGAATGGTTTGGATTGATGAGATACATAGTATGCATATAGGGAAATATCACAGTGAAACCCGTGCTAATAAAAATGGGGGAAAAAAAGACTGAAAACCAGATCTTTTGATTCCCAGTCTTTATCTTTGATTTATCTTTTTCCTTTATTACTTCAAGAGGCAAAAGACATAGGAGAGCAAACTTTGGCCAAAATATAGTGTTTAAAAAGTGCAGCTGTTGAACAGAAAACTAGGTTATCTTAAGAAATGGTTGTAGAGAACATACCTGCTTTATAGCACATCAGTTGAGCAGTAGACTTGGTTACCTTATGAAGTGGTAGTAGAAAACATACCTGCTTTACATTGCAGCTGTCGAACAGTAGACTAGGTTGTCTTATGAAAAGATTATTATATAGAAGATTAAGACATCAGAGTTTCTATTCTGGGGTCCTGTGTTTCTAAAATTCCTTGGTTATATTGCTCCCAGAGAAGGTGGGAATAATTAGCCCTGTTTCTAAGCAGCTAATGTTACAGATACACAGACAGAGCAGAAGAGGCATATTCTTACAGAATGCTTGAAAGTTGGAACTTTTCTCATCTTATAAGCAAATCTAGTGTTCTGGCATAACAAACACAAATCAGATAAAAACAAAGCCTGTAGCTATCTCTCAGATCACACAATGTTGAGTAGATAGAAGCCACACATTTATTTAAATTACAAAGGAAATAATATATAAGTGAGAGGTTCCTGAAACCTAAAATCCTACAGCATACATATCAGAAATTATGGGAGGAAGCACTGTTCTGCATTAGAACACTTATTACTAATTTTGATGTATGGTGAATTTGCTTTTTTAGAATACATAGAATATTTATAGTTGTACTGACACCATAGGCATTTTAAGAGGTACTTATCAACTAAGAATAATCCACACATGTCTTTTAGATGATGGATCAAGATTCTCTTTAGAGCCACTAGACCCAGAGCCCCTGATCCAAATTTCTTGGAACATTTCTTGACATATATTTTCAGATCCCTGTGCTCAAGAGAATGGTGCATCTGTCAGATGGAGATGCCTGGATGCATTCTTTCCTAGATACGAATATAGGTGGCACTTTAGTAGTATAGGCAATGAAGAACCTGATTTGGAAGGGAACAGATAGCACATTTCTCTTGGGCTAATTTTGGGATCCTCAAATAGTCCCCTTTTCACATAAATCATCAGTGGAACCAAATTATAATGGCTATGTCTCATGGAAAATTGAGAGAAAAATAGGGTATAGAGAGAAAAATAGAGTGCAGCATAAGGCAAAGATAAACCAAAGGAATCAGTGTGACTCCTTTCAGAGAATTGAGGTTCATGTGAATTTCTTTTCTTAGAAGGTAGACAGAATACTAATCCATTAGCTAAGAAAATGAGTAGGAAAATCATATCATCAGTCATATGTTTTGGATATTCAATGCTATATTATATAATAGCTAAATTCATACTTGTAAAAATGAATTCACAGGATCTAGTTTCTAAGACATTTTTCCTTAGTAGATAAGAAAGCTGAGACTACCTAATGATTTTATTTGATAAATCAGAAGCAAATTAAATTTTAAAACCTCAGATTCTTGCCCCAATTTTTGCCACCAAAACTACTTTCCTTCATATGAGACAATACTTTATCAGTGAGAGATGATGACATGAGGTGAAGAATCCTTCCCTCAACCATGAGTTTATAAGTTTATAAAAAAACTTTATAAAAATGAAAATAACACATTGAAAAGTTACTTACCTGTTTACCATCCAGAGTGTAGAGTTTCTTGACGACTCCAGTCTCCAGTTTAATGGCTTCAGTAATATCGGTGAGAACTTGTTCGAAAGAATGTGCAGTCTTCTTGTTCAGCAGCACACGCACAGCTTTTCGGGGTTTCACCCCACTGCGGATGATGGTCACTAGTTTAGGGCGCACAAAGTCCTTGTTCTCTCTAGCCTGAGCACTATTGCTGCTGGCCAGGGATTGGGGAGCTTTCATATTAGCTGATGTCTTTACGTTAACAGACCAGTTGGGATTGACATTCTTGGTGTACTCCACCTTTTTAAAGAAGTTGTCGGAGGAACAGACATAGCTTTCCCCTAAGGGAAGAAATAAGTGGTTAGGTGATTAGTTCAATGGATATAGACTCCAATCAAAGTTATGCTGACAATGGATTAAAAACTAATACCAACCTTAGGTATGAGTCCTAAATGTGCTCCTTGACAACTAGCTCATTCAAATCCAAAGATAACCAGCCAACATTCTTTAATCTTAATAGCCTACCTAATTGAGGAACCCTGAAAATTTAATAGTCCTAAGGATAATGAACAATCAAACTTAATCTAAAGTGAGGTATCATCCTTAGTATGTTTATATTAGTTTCTAGAATAAACTTTGCTAACTTCCAGGGAATTCCTGGAGCATTTAAAAAAAAGTGTTTATTTTCCACTGTTCCTGCGTTAATTTTATGGATCCATCTCTTTGTTATACTATGAACTGAGGAGAATTTTCAAAGTTAACACATTATTATTCCAATTAAAGTGAACCAAGTAACATTGTATATCATGTATAAAACATGTATTTGGTTAAAAGCCATACTTTTCACAAATTACTGGGTTAAGTGGAGGAACACTGAAATATGAAGTGTATGTTCAATGTTGAAATATTTCTACAGCTTATTATATACTCAAATGTTCAGAGTGGGGGAAAAGTATCTCTACAGATGCATACAGAGAGAGAGAGAGAAACACATACAACATTCCTTGTGTTCACAAGTCTAACTCTTCCCTGAAAAATATGCTTCCATCACTTTCTATCTTTCCATCTTCTCCAATGCTGCGCAGTAGGTCTATGCATTTGGAGCCATCTTCATGGATGCCTTTCTTTGGCTGCCACAAGTAGTGAAGTAGAGATATGAGAGTACATTACTTAGCCCTGACTTGTGAACTGTAGGTACATAATTGAAGTTTTACATTTATCTTGGGCTAGAGGAAATGACTAATACAGTGGAAGACATGTAAGTGTTGGAGGCAAGAGGAGGGGATAGACAGCTAGGATAAAGGTTGAAGAAAATAGGAAAAGTAGTTTAGCTTGAGGGCTAGAATACTGAAAAAGTTGAATTAGTTGAACGAAGCATATAAGCCTGAAGGTATACAGAAGTTCATCCAGAGGTTGAGCTGCACATGCAGTGATTTAATCAGGCTCAAGTCAAGCAGTAATAACCCTAAATAAATAAATAAACCCTAGAAAGCATGAAATGCAATTATAGTCTGATGGCTCTTCTCCTCCCTTTGGTCTCAGCAGGATAACCACACAGAGACATTCAGAAACCTCAGGTTAATAATTCATTCCCTTTGTAAATATTTATTGTTTTGCTGTAGCACCAAATGCTTTTGTTAATTAATAAATTTCTCAATACTCTGAGAATATTCAGTCACAATCTCTAGGGCACCTTTGAGGACACTGAGAGGAGGATAAATAGCATCCAAAGCTGCCCTCAACCTCACTAGTGTTCTATCAGAACAGCAGAAACTATGGGATGGCTTATAGGTCAGCAGAGGCATTTTCCCCCAAATGGCACATGTAAGCATATCCAGAACAGGAAAGTCAAAGACACCAGTCAAGATAAACCCTAATTGCTCTGGCTTTCTGACTGGCTAACCAAGCTAATACACATGATCAGAAGATAAGTATTTAATTCACAACTCAAAAGAACAAAGGAATCTGGGTTAATGGTGGTTCACATCAGTAATGCTAGCTACTCAGGCTGAGATCCAAAGATTGCTATTCCATGTTCAAAGTCAGCCTGGGTGGAAAGTCCATAAGACTCATCTCCAATTATTCACCAAAAGCCAGAAGTAGAACTGTGGCTTAAGTAGTAGAGTGCTAGCCTTGAGGGAAAAAATGAGCTCAGGAACAGCTCCCAGGTCCTAAGTTCAAGACCCAGGACTGGTATACACAAGGGGGAAAATGGTAAAGACACTCACACTTTCATAGTCACTATCCTCCCCCCTTGGACAGGTCCTCTTGTCTTAGTACTTCACCAGGTGCATGGGTCCTTCCAAGAGGCCACTGCCTCTGAGTCAGATATTTTCCATAACTTGTCATACAATTTAAACGATGTCAGACAACTGGTGGTGGGGAAATGTGCAAGGCTATATATTTATGATTTCTCTCATCCACAGTCTCTTCTGGAGAGTCAGCTGTGTGGCCCTATTAGAAGCCTGGACTTTTTTTGCTCCTCTCTCTTAAACCTCTTAAGCCTCTGAACTATGAGTATGATTAATTACCCCCAGATTAAAATGAGCATGATGACAAACAGCTATAGTATCATATGGCACCCAAGAGCTTTCCAGAGGGCTAGCCTTCAGCCAAATCTATGTTGAGCACCTACGGAGAGTACATTTCACTCACTCTACTCTCTCCTTTTGGCCTGAATAGCAAGTAATGGAAAAAGAACAGCTGATATGATGTCATTCAGAATGGCACGTTTTTTTCTAGTTGTGTGCTCCTGGGCAAGTGACCAAAATTTCTTTGCCTGTACTTTTTTTTTCTGCAAAGTGTAGGTGCTAATAATATGTACCTTATAGAATTGTAGGGGAGCACAGATCAGATGATGGATAGAAATTGTCAATCTAGAGACGAGTATTTCATAAATTCTCATAGTTATTACTAAGCCCCTCATGTGAAAAAATAGAAAAGAGAACAAGAAGCAAAATGCAAAGAGGGAAAGGAGGAAGTAAACACTGGAAGGAGGGGGAATGAAAAGTTAAAATTGAAAGAAAGAGAGAGGAAGCAATAAGATAAGCCATGAGGTAGCTGAAGAGTGATCACTATACAACATGAGCAAGAGCACTGTAGCGGGGAGGGGTCCCCGACCTCAAAGATGAGATTCTGTTTCCTGAAAGGAGCCCTCCAAGTGCTGCAAATTACACTCAGCAAAACTACTGCTGCTATTGCTGCTGCCCACTGAATGACTAGGGAGGCAGACTGATCTTGATACATAGCCCAACTAGGCACTGAGTTGCTGTGTGATCTCAAGCAAATTACTTGGAGCCTCAGTTTTTTCAGCTACAAATTGAAGATATTTCACTAGGTTACTTCTAGACCTAAAGGCCAATAAGAAGGAATTTTCTTCTCTTTTCCATAGCAAACAGAAAATAAAGCTGTTACAGTAATTAAATGTGAAATGGGTACTCATAAAGATTCTTCGTGTCTATTGCAAAAATATCAAATATGCTTCCTTGTTCTGCTCTTGTAAAGGTTTGCAATGAATATCTACTGCCTGTTACCCAGAGCTGAGTGATATAGGTTGCACCTTTACACAGTTCTGCTCCAATCCTGCCACAGGTTCCACAGGCTATTTCCTACCCACAGGAACCTAGAAGGAAACTGGTTTCAAATCCCAGCAAAGCTTCCATTTGTTGGAATTGACAACCTCCTTTCTGGTGAGAGGTTAAAGAAATGTAGTTATAGAAATATAGCCCAAATGGCAGCACTAGAAGGGACCATAAGTTCCAAATGATTGAATGTCTTCTTCCCTTCACTTTTAGACAGGCTCAATTTTCCAAAGTATTAGCTAGATGTATTTTTATCTCCTCAATGCAAAAGCATTTTACCTGGGCTTTCCCCTTCTCTGAGAGCTCTTTCTAAAATATGAAGGAAAATATTAAGTGATACTTCATTGGATTTTTACTTTAAAGCCCTAAATTTTTTTTCATTTTTTATTGTGAAAATACTGTACAGAGGGGTAAACGATCATACCCAATAAAAATTCATCCCCCTTCCAGATATCTTAAAACCCTGCTTTTTGGAAATAAGATTGCTTTAGTAACTTGAGAATAAAGTAGTGAAAAAGAAGTTTTATTTCACAGAAACAAGTGAGCTCTGGTAAAGGAAGTGCATCAGATTGAGTGACACTCTACAATTCAGATTTTCCAAGACTGTCCCAGTTGTAAATATTCCATCCTATGGCCTGCATAATAATATTCAAACTTGTCACAATTAGCATTTAGATAAAAGACAAGTCATAAGTGCACCCCTCAATTTGATCTAGCTATATGTATACAAAGAGGTGGGAACCATAGAATGTGATATAAGAGGAAGGAGAAAGATTCTACAATGAAAGACAAAGGAAAGACAAGACAAAAGGAAACACCACCAATGGATTTCATCACTGACTTGCCTGGGAATGAGTTAATGGGATCCACTTCCTTTGTGGCTTTGCTACGATCCTCCATGTACTCAAGAAGCTATGGCAAAGCTCTATTCAAAAACCTGCCTTTGGTTCAAAGTGCTCCCCTTGACATTTTCAGGTTTTGTAATCAGACAGTTGTCCAGAGGTCAGAGTGATTATTAGTTGCTTTTTATTTCATTTCATTTAAGGCTAATAATTCAATAATCTGTCTTTTTGGAAACGTATTATGTTATACCCTTCATTATTTCTTTAAGATCTACAAAGCATAAAAAACAAGGATTTCTGCATTCCTAGGAATAGTAATGATTAGTAACACTGTTGCTAGCTGCAGAAGATAGTCATGATCACCTAATTGAACACTTTCTAAGCTTATGATCTCATAAGAATATATTTGTCAAAACAAATTCTAGGAACCTAGCCCTGGAGATTAGGATCCAATTGGTTTGAGATATGGTACAGAATCTATCTTTTGTAAAGCTTTGAAAGATTTTTAGAAGGCAGGTTTAGGAACCACTGGCAGTTACAAGTTATCACTAGCCTTATTATTATTATTATTTTAGTATTTTCACATCATTAACAATAATTGCTTCTTATAGCTATTAGTTTTACTGTGTTTCCATACCATATCTAATTTTATCCTCACAACTACCTTAATGGATAGAGAAGACTGGTGTTACTAGTCTCTCATTTGGGTTATCTCATAAGAGCTATACCAAATGGGCTCTATAATATACAATGGAACAAAATGCTGATACATGGTACAACACGGATAAACGTTGAAGACATTCTGAGGGAAAGCAGCACAAAAGACCACACATGTTATTATTTAATTTATATGAAATGCCTAAAGCATGCAAATCTACAGAGACCAAGTTGAGAATTCGTTTTCTAGGAATAAAAAACTTGAAGGTAATGGACAAAGATAGTTAATTGATAGAGGGTTTCATTTAGGACATATATTGTTTTCATAAACTACTTTGTTAAATGACAACTGTTTTGTCCAACTACTTAAAGATAGTAAAAAGAAAAAAAATGCTTTAAAAAGGTCAAAAATTAGGAAGTGAAGCTATAGCTCAAGTGGTAGAGTGCTTACCTTTAGCAAAAGCAAAAGATTAGAGATAGCACCTATGCCCCAAGTCAAGTTCCAGGACCAGCACAAAAAAAGTAGCTTAAAATTCGTTTATAGTGACCGTTAGTTGTACTAATTTTGATTTACATTGTTGAATCATAACTTACATGAGTAAATGTTATGGTATGCAAATTATGGCTTAATAAGCTTGTTCTTTTCTTTAAAAAAGAACCCAGAGATGCCAGGGTGCTCACACCTGTAATCCTAGCTATTCTGGAGGCTGAAATCTGAGGATCATGGTTCAAAGCCAGCCTGGGCAGGAAAGCCCATGAGACTCATGTCCAATTAAGCAACAAAAAAGCTGGACATAGAGCTGTTGCTCAAGTGGTGGAGTGCTAGCCTTGAGCAAAAGAAGTTCAGTGACAGCTCTCAGGCCCTGAGGTTAAGCCCCAGATTGTTGTGAAGTGCATAAGCGTGTGTGCACACAAACACGCACACAAACACACACACACACACACACACACACAGACACACACACACACACAGAAAAACAAGAGGCATTTTGTTCCATTTCTGTTGTAGTTGCTCATGTTCTTGTTTAGGGATACCATGTAGGCCAGCCTATCCAAGAACTCCCAAACTCATCATAGCCTCTCAGATGCTTGGGATTACAAGTATTTGCTATCACAATGGGCTAAAACAATTGGTTTAGTCACATTAGTCACATTGATAAGGACAAACACATGATCATTTAGCTAAATTGCTATAAACTAGAATTATTCAAATGATAACTACCATTGACAGTGCTGCTGTGTACCAGGATAAAAGTTAAGCATTTTCTATCCATTGTCTTATTTATTAAAGTAATTATTCCCATTTTACAGATTGGAAAACAGAGAACTTCTAATGGTTCCTCCCTAATTTCAACATGCTGACAGCTAGCAGATCTTCACACTGATACAAAATTAATTCCAAAGAGTACCTTTTCCATTGTAATCAGCGGACTCAAAGACTAGAATGCAACCCTCCTGATTTTTTTTTCCTGTGTTTGTCCTGGGGCTTGAACTCAGGCCTAGGTGCTGTCTCTGAGCTATTTTTTTTTATCAAACTAGTGCTCTGCTACTTTAGCAAGAGCTCTACTTCCAGCTCTTTTTGCTCATTAATTGGAGATAAAAGCCTCATAAACTTTTCTGCCTGGGCAGGCTTTGAACCACCATCCTCAGAGTAGCTAGGATTACAAGGCATGAGCAACCTACATCTGGTTTAATTCTTTACCCAGTATTATCATTTCCAAGTATTTTCAATTTGAAGCATAATAGGATCCAATGTATATGCATTTTGAATCTTTCCATCAAACACTTGCACAATCAAACACAATTAATAGAATTCAGGCCTGCTTTTACTAGATGAGTAAAGGACAAAATAGGTTTAGAAAGACCAAATTTCTTTATCCTCTTCATCCCAATGTCATTTCCTACTTAGCTCTGTGGCAGTGTGAAAACTGACCATATTTAGTAATACCATCCCAGAGATACCCCTGAATTTCTTTGACATAATAGATAGTGCTCAGGACTGGGAAAGCATTGGCATTCATCCACTGTGTCTTGCATTTGTAGATTACATTGCATAAATACAGGTGATCCCTACTTACATTCTATACTGAGTGGGAATCAGCAGAAAGTACTGTACCCAGGATTGGTTGGTGAGAGGGGTCTAATATAGCAGGACTAAAGTGAAAAAGAAAGCTTCAATCTTTTAAAAATTGCATTTATTACTACCTATATTGATTTTGTCATTATCATTTGCTACACACACACACACACACACACACACAGATATTTAGATAGAAAAAATATATATATATATAACAAAATCATATCTTTCTTATACCAATATAAGAATAGTCTTTGTTCTGAATACAATGTCACTTGGTTTAGAATTATGTTTCATATCTATTAAGACAGTTCACAGGAGACATAAAGACGTATATGTTTGTGAATGGCATTATAGAGAAATCCCTCAAATTTGACTCAGCTATGCATCTTACAGCAACAAAGACATACATCCTATCAATTACTCTGTTGGACAGCTCCCTTAACATAGCTTCAAGCCCTTCCTTGCTTTTATTTGAAGATATACATTAAAATGGTCAATCCTTTGATGGTCAGGAAAAGGAAAAGATTAACCTCTGCCTTTCCATTCTGTACATGATGAAATAATGAAGCCTTCTCAGTATTGCTTTTCAAGGTCCTCTATGTAAAAATCTCTAAGAGTTGGACCCCCAGACTCAGGAACAACAGCCATATGAACACTATCTTTTCTAAGTTATTAGCTCCAGTCTGACTACTTGGGAAACAGGAGCTACAGGAGAGAAACAGGGTCTTGTACAAGGTAAGCCCTCATGCTCCTTTGTCTAGGAACACAGCAATTCTAGAAGCAATAAAAATGCAGGATGGCTTGTACCTCCTAGTCATTCAATGTGCTGGTTCTCTTTTTTTTTGACATTTTATAATTTGGTTTCCCTAGTGATCTGCTGCTCTTGACACACCTTTATTCAAGGAATGGAGGGAGGGTAGAAGGAAGGAAGGAGGAAGGACACTTTCATTATTGAGGCTGTCCTATTAAGCACTGGACCTAGTTAAACTGATACTATGCTGCGCCCACCAATTTAAAAGTAGGAATAGGGGAATATCTTCCATAATATTTGACAATATAGAATATGAGTAACTTGACCCAAGATCTATATTCTGCATGTCTATAAAGGAGATTTTATGGTTCAGTAAATTTAGGTAAGAACCAAAAATTTCCCACTTATCAGGTATCCAGGTTGTCAGGATTTGGGGCAATTTAATAGCAAAATTCAGTTGTAGTATGAAAATCTGTAGGGGAGTTAAAAACATTTAGGTATAATGAGTCAGTGTTTATTAAAATACCAGGCATACCTACAGCTTTCACTGGTATTTCTCCCAATGATCTCACCCTCTCAGACACACCCTGAAGTGGGTTTTTTATAAGCAACAGCTGAGCAGTGACCACTTACCTAAAAGTATAATCCTCTGTGAATATGTCCGGGAAGTCTTGCTTTTAAAGTGCATATTTGCAATGAGTTGTAATTCACAAATAATTTCTCAGCAGTTCAAAAGAAATGTTAGTACATTTGTCTCTATTAACCCAACAAAACATCCTTCCTTGCTACGCCTCTAAAATATCTTGGTCTGCATTGATAGTGGTTAATTATGAACAAGAACTAGAATTTAGATCTGCAATTCAAATTTCCCTTTGTATATCATGGCAGATAAGCATAATGAATTATCATTACCACAACTGAAGCCCATAAACACTAAGGGCCACCACCCAGCACTTGAATTACCTTCTTCTAGTTCATCCATGCTGCCGATTTTCCTGGATCCGTCAATGGTGTAAATATAGCGCACCCCTTGAGGCAGGTTGATATTGTCGGACAAAGAGCGAGTCAGGTCTGCCAGCAAAGCATCGAAGCTGCGGAAACGGTCAGAAGACACAGCATACACAATGCCTTTGAAGTAGCGGTCTCCATTGCGATAGAAACGTACCTTCTTTGCTTTTTTCTCATTACTTAGGGCCTGCAAGGTTCTGGTTCGATAGAAGCTACAGTGGGCACTGTGGGTCGGGCTAGGCAGGCCATTCATTCGTGTGCCTCGCATGTTCCTGGATGTCTTATCTCTTTCGTCAAAGTGTCCGAAGTCAAGTTCCATATTTTTGTGGTACCTCAGAAACCTGAGTATCGGAAAGAGGGGTAAGGGTAAGGAGTGGCAAAGAAAAAAGGGATGAGGGGGAGAAGAATTCAAATATTAGTCAGATCCAGATCTGCAATCTGCTGCCTGTGAAAAGAATTGGGGGGGGGGAGAAAGCCTGGGACCCATCTGCTGCTTGCCCCTGACCCACAGGAATATCGATCTTAATAGAGAATGAGGAGGGGCTGAGGAGGGGAGGAACAGAGGGGTTGGGAGTAAGAGATAGAAAGGGAGGCACTTTTGGCATGGCTCCAAACAGAGAAAGGGGGGGGGTGGATTTTGAAACTGCTTAAAATCCTGGAACTTACTGACACTAGCTCCTACCAAATTGTAACTTCGGGCTAAATACATTAAAACTGGCATCTGTTTCCTCACACATGCTCACATGACTAACAGTTGTAAATGAATCCATAGCCTGACAACAATTCCCCTTGAAGAGAACAGAAGGAGCTAGCCAAGGTTAGGATCTCCAGTTTAGGAAGCAGTATTTGCATCTCAGTACAATGAGTAGGAAGAGGGGTGTTTTCATTTTATTCCAAACCTTCTCTCCCTACTCTGTGTGTGTGTCCCCTCCCCCAGAATAAACTAGGATTCTCTTTTAAAGGGACAGCCTCCAGGGAATAGCCAATGTCTTTGTGCTATTCATCAAACCCTCTCCCTTCTAAGCCTGTGCAGCTATCCAACAATAGCAAAGAAGCTGAAAACCAGCATTAGAAAACAAGCAGTGATTTAACACATTTCTAGCGCTGCTTTCCTCTTAGTACCATTTAGTCTCCAAATCCTTTATCCCCGGGTGCTTCAACCCCTCCCAATGCATGCAATAACACCTCTTAATGGAATAATCTAAGCGTGCAAAAATTCCCAAATGAGCTCCTGAATAGCATATGGGACTTTTAGAAACAAGTACACCTTTCATTGTTCTGAGTTTCTACCCTAACCATCAGAGCACTTTTGTCTTCACCACAGATAATTCACACCAAACTTGTCTACTGCTCAGGTGTATTAGCCAGGGCAAATGATGGGCTTCTGTCAGGCATTGATTTTTCCCCTTCTGCTGAACCCTACCCCTCCAACCCAAACAATGGAAATACGAAACCAAATACAAGCAAAGCCCCTAACGCAAGCCAAGGTAGTGACACCCTAGGAACCAAACTATTAGCATTCATCTCACAGATGGGAATAAAAAAAGGACTCACAAAGCAAGCGGGGCTCAGCTGCCACACACTGCCACATCAAGATTTGCAACAGACCAGGGAGACAGAAGATAAAGGGGAACTGGTGGCGAGTAGTTTTGTCAATCTCAGTCTTCCCTTCTTTTTCCCAATGTCACCGTGACCTATGCTGAGCTCAAGCATTGTCTCTATCAGACAACCTGCAGCAGGAAGACCCCACCTCCTCAACACTAGTAGCAAGCATTTTCCCCAGACATGCCAATAATGCTTTGCTTCCCCTTAGAATCAGAGGTGGAATTATTCTAAATTAACATCATAGTCAAAACAAAAAGATTATCAAACTCACTTTTTCAAAGGAAATTCCCAGGTAGAAGCTTAGGAGGAAAAATCCAAAAGAATAAGACCACAAAAGCAAGAGAGGAAAGACAGAAAGAGACACAGGCAGGAAGAGAGAGCTTTGCCCTGTGCTTTTCCCATTTGACATCTGTTACATTCTGCTTGAAAATCACTGGAAAGCCTCACTCACCGGTATTCTGCTGTTGGGTGGAGATGCTGAGAGAAAGAAAACCAATCTCTCTATGCCTTTGTTGTCTGAGCTCCAAGCAAGAAATTCCTGCCAGGGTGGATAGATGCCTTCTAGGTCCTAGTGCCTTGTCCAGCTTCTCCCTGTAACTCAGGCTTAGTGAACCACCCTCCCTACCTCCTATGATTAATTGCATGCTTTTTTCCCTCAATTCACAGCCCACATTAACAGCTAGAAAGGTTTCATTTATAACCAACAGGAAATTGAAGGATAGCAAATGATTGCATAGGCAAGTCCAGAATGCTTTAATGAGCTATGTGTTATGCTTTTCTTTAAGAAAATTGGCAATTTCGCTTAGCCAAAACCTTAGCCTAATCTGACTGGTAGACTCAGACAACTAAAATTTGTTTCTTAGAAATTGTAGCTTCCTTCCTTTCAAATTCTTCTTTAGGATTGGGGGGTGTTAAAACAGGATTCTACTATCTCTTTTTGACCTCAAACTCCAATTTCTCCTGCTTTAGCCTACCAAACACTGGGATTATAGACATGTACCACAACACCCAGCTTTCTTCACCCAGCTTTCTTTTGCCCTATTCAGAGGAAAATCAAACCTGCAAATGTTTTAAGTCATTTTAGTTCATCCATCCACCACTAGTTGTTCTTGATATAATGTCTCAACAGTGTAAATTAAGAGGGAAGGAAATGACAAAACAAAATAGTTACAGACTTTCATGGAAGGATGATACTGATTTAAGGAATTTGTTAAAGAAATCAGTAACATTACTTCAAGCCCCACGACTGAGAAAAAAATATATATATATGAAATTATATATATATAGTTAGATATATTAAATGTACTGTAAAGAACAAAGGAACATCCAAATTGACCTCAAATTTCAAAGTACTGAAAAGAGAGAAAGGAAACAAAGTGAGCAGTAGAGTTACCAACTTTGCAATTAAGATTTCATGCATTAATATGTAATCAGCTTAAACTATCATAGCTCCATTTTGAGTGTCCTCTGGAAGGCTTAGAGCTAATCCTATACCTCCAATTGGGATTAAAAAGTAATCTTTTTTTCCTCTGGAAGGTATTGGCTCAATAAAGCCTAAGATTACTGTGTTACCTTCTCAAGTAAGCAACCAATAGCTCTTGTTGCTCCTCTCCTACTTTCTGGATAAATACACCTCACAGAGGCTGCCCTATCTTTTTCTATCTGCTATGACCTTACACTGTTGCAGTTTCTGAAAAAATGGAAATATTTGGGTCAGGGACAGAAGACTCAAAGATTAAGTACAAGGAAATAGAAAGGGGAGGGATGGCTAAAGTGGTAGAGTGCCAGCAAAAAAGTGCCAGTAAAAAAGGTAGGAGACAGTGTGAAGACGAGTTCAAGCCATAGTACTGGAATAAAATGAGCAAAGAAACAAAAACAAGAAACAACACGAGCAAGGAAATATGGAAATTCCAGCAAAGCTATAATGTCTTTTTTTATTTACTTTTTATTTTTTTTGGGGGGTCCAGCCCTGGGCCTGAACTCTGGGCCTGGGCGCTGTCCCTCAGCTCTTCAGCTCAAGGCTAGCGCTCTACCACTTGAGCCACAGCGCCACTTCCGGCTTTTTTCTTTTTGCTTATGTGGTGCTGAGGAATCGAACCCAGGGCCTTGAGCATGCAAGGCAAGCGCTCTACCACTGAGCCACCTTCCCAGCCCAGTAAAGCTATAATGTCTTAACAACATCTATTACACTCATGCATGCATGCACACATGCACACACACACACATACACACACACACACATACACACAAACTGCTACTTTACATCACATTGCAGAAGCACAGGATGTAGGGCAGAGTAAAAAATAGCAAGGGATATTGGAACAACAAACAAAACTAGAAGCTCCCTAGAAATAAATCTCACAAACATGTAAGACCTTGGGTGGAAAAATCATAAAACTGTTAGCGAACATAAAAGAAGCTGTGAGTACATGTAGAGAGAGACCATGCTCATGGGTACCAAAATACAATGCTGTCAGAATATCATCCTATCCCAAGTAATCTACACATGCAAAAATAATTCTAAGGAAAACTCCAATATAAATTTTTGTGAAACCTGAAAAATGGTTGTTAAAATTTTTATAGAAGAATATCAAGGCTGACAGAAATTGAAACTATTTATAAAGTCAAGAGAGACTCCCAATCTTTCAGTC
The DNA here is from genome assembly GCF_000151885.1 of Dipodomys ordii. NCBI lineage: Eukaryota > Metazoa > Chordata > Mammalia > Rodentia > Heteromyidae > Dipodomys > Dipodomys ordii. The sequence goes on from NW_012267304.1 coordinate 6,327,933, forward strand.
TGGAACTTGAATTCCTAGCCAGAGTAATAAGGAAAAAGAAACAATAAAAGCAATCAAAATTGGGAAAGACAACTCAAATTATCCCCATTTGCAGACAATATGATAATAAAGACATGACTTCAAAACTTCTACAACTGACAAATATTTTTGGCAAAGTAGCTAAATACAAAATAAAAATACAAAAAAAACTATGTCAATTCTGCATACCAATGAGTACACTAGAAAAGAAATTAAGAAAATAATGCGATTTACAATAGCCTTGGAAAAAAAAGAAAATACCAAGGGAAAAACTTAACCAAACATGTGAAAGACATATACAATTAAAACCATGAAATGCTGAAGAAGAAATTGAACAAGATACTAGAAGCAAAACAGAGCTCCCATGAGCATGTTGTTTAGAGAATTTAATATTGTGAACATGAATATGCTTCTGAAAATAATACAAATTCAATTGAATCGAATCCTCATCAAAACCCTAATGTCATACTTTACAGAACTGTAAAAAAAATCCAAAAATCTTCTGTGAATGAAGCACAAAAGACTGACTAGAATAAACAATTATGAGCAAAAAGACCAAAACTGGAATGATCACAATACTTGACTTCAAAACTAGCATGGAATTGGCACACAAACAGAAACATAGACCAAAGAAAATGGGAGGGGGATTCAGAAATTGTGCACTGGTGGCTCACGCCTGTAATCCTACCTAAACAGGAGGCTGAGATCTGAGGACCAGGGTTCAAAGCCAGGCTGGGAAGGAAAGTCCTTGAGATTCTTATCTCCAATTAACCCCCAGAAAACCATGAGTGGAGCTGTGGCTCAAAGTGGTAGAGCACTAGCCTTAAACCAAGAGCTCAGGGACAGCTCCCAGGACCTGAGTTCAAGCCCCAACTCTCAAATTAATACATACCTATATAGATACATACATGCACACATACATACATACATATGAATATACATAAATGATCCAGGAAAAACCTACACAAGAGCAGCCATCTGAATTTGGATAAAGAAATCAAAGCACACATTACTGGAAAGACTCTCAAACAAATGATGTTGGCAAAACTGGTTATGTACATGAAGAAGTTTGAAACTAGATGCATTTTATAAAAAAAAAATCAATTAAAATTTACCAAAGGGCCTAATGTAAGATATGGAACTTTGAATCACCTCCTGGGGAAACCAATTATCCAAGAAATAAGAACAAGAATTGCCAAATGAGATTAATCATAGTGATTAAATTAAAACAGTTCTACAATGTATATATGTGTATGTATGAATAATATAAACATGTAGATCTCCATATATTTATATATATGTGCATGTGCAATATACATAAAATATATCATCTATACAATTACACAAATACATGCATATATGCACACATATAGTACATACATAAACACACATATATATATGTATATATATATATATATATATACACACACCTGTGTATTTACATATACTAAAACCTCTAAGAACTACTGAGAAATGAAGGGGGAAAAGGAAAGGCATTAAACAAAACTAATATAGATGACATAAATGTCATCAAAATAAATGGTATGCATGTGTGTAAATAGAGTGAAGCTCAATATGTAATCAATTTTTGCCAATAAATATATTAAAGGAAAATAATATGTCTTGACAAATAGCAAGGATCATCAGAAAACTCAAGTTTAAAGTCAGGATGTTTCACAAAGTTATAGTTGTCTTTTGGTATTGGCTTGGAAGACAAAAGACCATGGAACCATTCTCTAGAGGAGTGTCATGGTAAAAACAAATTATGGAACTAAACTACCTGGGTTCAATTCTAACACTACCACTTTCAGGCAGTGAAAGTGAGTGAGTTACATAATTCCTTTGTGTGCCATTTCAATCATCTATCACATAGGTGATAGATTGGTGATATTACCTATCTCAGTTCTGACAAACAAAATGGACAAGCCAGGTGATGGCTCTGCAATCTCAGCACTCAGGAGGTTAAGGTAGGAGAATCCTGTTTGAATCTGGATGACATAATAAGAACTCGTTTCAAAACTGAAAAAAACTGAGATCAAATGAGCAGATATATGAGGACTGCTGAGAATACATCCTGCCAAGTTTTAAACAAGACATATGTATTAACTTTCATTACCTCATGAATATTATATACTACCAACTTAATTTCCTTCACATCATCTCACAAAGATCAGTCCATAATGCCCTATTTAAAGTTGCAAATTCTTGCACAAACCAGCACTCCAAATTTCCTTGAATCTACTTTTCTCATAACAGCAAATATCTCCCAACATACAAGATAATACGCTTATTTGTGCTGTTCATTATACATCTCCCCAAAGTAGAACATAAGCTCCAGAAGCACTTGTATTCTAACAGAATTAATGAAATATAATTCATTACAAGAAGAATATTTTACTATGTAACACTGTATTATAAATACCTAGGACAGTGTGTAATGGATAGTAGGATTGGATGGATGCAGCTCAAGTGGCAGCGCCAAGGAAGAATGAGTCCTTGAGACCAATCTCTAGGACTATATAACAAGTTGGGGCTTTTTATTCCTTCAGGACAATCATGAGGCTTAAACTTGGGACCTGGATGCTGTCGCTGAGGGCTAGACACCAAAGCTACTGCTCTACCACTTGAACCAAAGATTTGCTTCAGTTTTGGTGGTTAAATGAGTAAGAGTCCCAAGGACATCTCGGCCTCAACTTGCTTCAAACCACATTCTTCATATCATGCCCTCGTGAGTAGATAGGTTCACAGTTATGATCCAACAGTGCCTGGCTTAAAGTTTATTAAGATGATATATAAAATCTGTGTTTAAACATGGGATAAAAACATTTATTAGATTCAAAAAAGTCAAACTTTTCCTTGGTATTGGAGGCTCATGCCAATAATCTGAGCTACTCCAGAGAATGAGATGTGATATTCATGGTTTCCTGGTTTGATACTAGCCGGGGCAGGAATGTCCACGACATTCATGTCCAATGAAACACAAAAAAGCTGGATGAAGGACTATGGCTCAAGTAGTAGAGCACTAGTCTTGAACAAAAAAAAAGCTTAGGAAGAATGCCCAGGCTCTGAGTTCAAGCCCCACGACTAGCACACAAACAAAGTAGAAGAAATCTTAAAACAAAATGCTGGTACATGAAAAGTAAACACTTCTGAAGGCAAAATAAAGTATTAAAGTGTTATAAATAGAAGAATAGAGCTACAAAAGTATTTTAAATGTATATAAATTACAAAACATTAGTGTCTGAATATATGACATAAATGATATGATATTATTGATGCATCTTCTTGAAGATAAAGCAATTTCATATCCCATGAGATAGTGACAAAGATGCCTATTCCCACCAAAAGTTAAAAGCCCCAAGGATAGTAATTTCTATCACAGTTTCATTTAATTCATCTATCTGGTCTGTGGAAAAGAGGAATAAGACATAGAAAATATTAACAAATTATCATCATGATAAAGATTATCCTAATTCTAAACAGTTCTTTCTGGTAGATATACTTATTTTAAAAAACTGAACACATCTCTTAGAAGCTGGTATACTGTTACTATCTGGTACTTTTCTCTATCCTGATAACCAGAAAACAGTAAATACAG
>NW_012267304.1:6332523-6342516 GCF_000151885.1 Dipodomys ordii
AGAGTGATCTGGTTTAGAAGAATAGCTTCCATGGAGAAAAACAGAGGACATAAATTATCAAGGGCAAAATGAAAATAATCCAATCTAAATGTTATTCCTAACAAAATTTGCTGCCAATCCTGGGGCTTGAACTCAGGGCCTGAGCACTGTCCCTGAGCTGCTTTTGCTCAAGGCCACTGTACCATTTTTGGCAATTTCTGTTTATGTGGTTCTGAGGAATCAAACCCAGGGCTTCATGCATGCTAGGCAAGCACTCTACCACTAAGCCACATTCCCAGCACCTATTCCTAAAATTTTTTGAGGATATTACTCCAACCTTTTTCTTAGGTGCATGCTCATATCTCCCTATCTTCCCACTCCCTCCTTCCCTCCCCACTCCCTCCTTTCCTCTTCTTGTTTGTCTCTGTCTCTGTCTCTGTCTGTCTCTTTATCTCTTTCTATGTCTCTATCTCATATGAACATATTGACATCTTTCTAACAAAAATTAGATCCTTCTATTGTAACAAACATCCTCTGTGAAATCTGAATGCCTATTACCTACTCCAGATTCCTGTTGTCAAATGTGCTGTGTTTTATTTACCTTATTCTTTATTGTTGAGTGTACAACCTCTTTACTGTTTCCATTTAAGTTACTTTATTTCAACCTGGGAGTGAATAAATCCTTCTGCACTTTGAAAAAATAAAGAACGAACAAGAAAGAACACTCTAGTGATAATAAAATTGATGAATCTTATAAATATCACAAAAGAATGATTTAAAGAACAATCAACAAGACTAAAGATGATATCCAAGAAAATGTCATAAACAGCCAAAGGAAATAAGGAAGACGATGCAGGAAATGAAAGAGGAATGCAATAAAGAAGTAATTCTGATTTAAAAAATCAAACAAATTTGTGGACAAAAATGCTCCACAGGGCAGAGAAGGTGGCTCAGTGGTAAAAGGCTTGCCTCCCATGCATGAGGCCCTGAGTTCAATTCCTCAGCACCACATAAACAAAAAGCCAGAAGTGGTGGTGTGGCCCAAGTTGTAGAGTGCTAACCTTGAGCTGAAGAGAGCAGGGAAAGAACCCAGACCCAGAGTTCAAGCCCCATGACTTACCAAAAAAAAAAAAAAAAGCTCCATGAATTAAATAAATAACTCAGGGGATAGCTTTCTAAGTAGACTGGATCAAATTGAAGACGGATTATCATTAAAGATAAAATAGAAATTTCAGATAAATACAAACAAAAGCTTGAAATATGACCATGATATTCATATGACTTGTGGATCATAGGCACAGAAGCAGGAGAAGAAATTCAAGCAAAAGAGACAGGAATTATTGTGAATAAAATAATACAGAAAAAGACCAAATTTAGGCAGGCACCAGTGGCTCATAACAGTAATCTTAGCTATTCAGGAGGCTGAGAATGTGGGCCAAAGCAGCCCAGGCAGGAAAATCCATGAGACTCTTGCCCCCAATAAACTACTCAGAAAAAGCCGGAAGTGGTGCTGTGGCTCATGTACTTGAGCTAGGGCTCAGGGACAAGTGCCCAGGGCCCTTAGTTCAAGCCCCAAGACCAGCAGAAAACGCTAACCATTTATAAAGTAGTGCACATCAGGCTGAGTGCCTTCATCCAATTTTCTGCAATGGTGACAACTTCTAAAACTCTATCAAAATATGAAAATCAAGAAACACATTTTATGAGTTGTGCTTTTGGTTCTCGAGCTATAGTGTTGTTATGTAGCTTCAAATTGCCTATAACTCTTGCTGGCTCTGACTCTCCTACAGAGTGCTGAGATGACCAATTGTGGTTATGAAAATGAGAAATTTGATTTTGGCAAATGTGTATCGTTGTCATTTTATTATATGTTGTTTTGTGAAACTAACATCCCAGTTTAAAATAAGTGTTTTGTGGGCTCCTGCCAGGAGGTGGCACACTCCGCAGCCATTGGGCACATGGGCATGTGCGCAGGTGGGTCAACAAGGCTCTGCTAGGGATATTGCTAGCTAAGAGGTTCCTGCCTGCTTCGCCCTCCCCCATTCCTCCCAGTTGCCAGCTGCAACTTAGAAGCTTCATGTCTCACAGACCTGTGAAGTGACACCCTCGGAGGGCTCATGGACTCTTGCCTTGCAGTGCAACTGCTGCACAGCCAGAGGCTGACTGTGTGGTGAACTGGAGATAGTTAACTTGGTACCTCCTTGCCCAGCCCCCTGGCACTGAAGGTTAGGTGTGAGGTAGAATTAAGTGAGTGTGTGGTACATACAGACCTGGTACAAGTAATGAAGGTCAGTCCTGGTGGAGAATATGTAAAGGAGGAGGAACCAGCAGGAAGCACCAAATGTTTCTCTGTGATGGAAAATATTGGAACATGGGACCCAGAGGGAAATGGCAAGAGGAAAATAGAAGGAATTCAAGATCATCACATTAATGAAATAAGCGAAACTCAGAAGTAGAAAAAAAAGAAAAGAAAAAGAACTACATGTTTTCTCTCCTATACAAAATCTAGATCTTGAAACAGATATGCACATGGTGTCATATGGAGGGAGACCCAGTGGGGAGGGGGTAGGTTCCCACCAGCCACAGAATCTACAACAGAGCTCCAGCCCTGTGGTTCAATTAAGCTAACATCAATGTTTGGCAAATTATTTCATACAATAAAATAAAAAACAAAACACTTTCAACAAAAAACAACCTTATTTTCTCACTTCAAATATTGCCTATGCCATATGATATTAGCCATACCTACCATACCTATTTTTCTAATACTGGGTTACCTTTGAATATATAAATGAGCCAGGTATTGGTGGCTCACATTTATCATCTTAGATACTCAAAGTAAAGATCTAAGAATCTCAGACAGGAGCCAGCTCTGGCAAAAAAAAATCCACAGGACTTTTATCTTCAATTAACCAGCTAAAATTTGGAAGTAGTGCATGTTTCAAGTGGTAGAGCTCCAGCCCTGGGAGGAAGAGGCAGTTGAGGACACCAGGCACTGACTTCAAGCCCCAATACTGGCAAAACAATAATAAAATATTAATAAAACAGCATTAATCAAATAAAACACACAATTGCAAATGAAGCTATAAAATCTATAACATTGAGGATGTACATGAGAAGCAAACTCAAACTACTGCTCTTTCAGGGAGATTAATGTAGTAGTGACTGGGAATGTGACACCCAAAGACATGGGAGTCAAGGAAACTAACCAGAAGCTAATGTCATGATCATAAGTATTGTATTTAGTGGAAAGTGTCTTTATGGCAGTAGGAATAAGTTTGGGACGTTTGAGAAAGGATTTTGTAACCAAATTCTACAGTCCAATCTTCTGTTGTATATCTAACATAAGGGTTGTTACACAGAAAACATAGTGAAGAATGTAGCATAGTGAAGAACCTACATTAAGTACATGGCCCCAAGCCAGCTATTTAATCACACTGAGCTTCAGTTTGCTCAGCTATATAATATAGATAATAACAGGGACTAGTAAGAATTAAATAAAATCAATCATATAAAGTCCTGGGTTCTTCCTTGGTGATATTAAATAATAGAGGCAATTAATAGAGATGTGCAAAACTTACCTTACAGACATGTTATTAATTTTTTGTGTACATATTACCTGTGTCAGGTACGACAGCTGCATATCTAACTACCCCCAAACTTGGAAGCATAAAGTAACCATTCCTTTTTCTTCTGAATAGGATTAGGCAGTGATTTAAACAGAACACAGTGGGAATCACTTCTCTCTGCTCTACAATTTCTACATCCCCACTAGAATACTCAAAGGCTAGGGGGATGAAATCATCTCTAAGCTGATTCATCCAAATATCTGTCAGTTGATATTGGCTCTCAGCTGGAGGATTTGGTTCTCCTCCATCCTGAGCTTCTCTAGATGGTCTCCCTACTTGGGCTGCTTTGATTTTTTGAACGTATGACGGTTGGTGCTGGGTAAAACATACTTTTCCTCTACTTTCTTAGGTTCAATGTCTGGAGGCCTACAAGATAAACTGACAAAAAAGACTGGCAAATGAAAAAAAGGCAAGAAACTCTGTTTTTAGACAGATAGGGGACTTCAGCAACTCAAATGCTTCACCTCAAGAAGCTATTTTTGTTTGTTTCGATTACTTAAAATAATAGAGTATCACTGCTACTATACTTAATTGATTGGCACAATCATAAGCTCCCACAGAGATTCATGGAAGGAATCATAGAAAATACAACAAGGAGGAACATCAACATCATGCTTTAAGAAAAACATGTATGATTCAAGTGATGGTTATAATACTATAATAAATTCCCTAAGGTATAACCCCTGCTTTCATTGTATTTGATGTTGGTATAATTTGTGGAGGGGAAAAGCAAAAAAAAAAAAACCCAATGAAATAGGATACATGTGGACCCAGTGCAACAATGAGATGTACAAGTCATATCGAAAAACGAACTTTACAACTTTAGCGGGGGGTGGGGGGGAGGTGCCAGGGTTGGGATGGGGGGGTAGGGAGGGCTGGGGATGGGAAAGGGAAACAAAGGAGGAGGAAAAATGCTTGATAAGAAATGTACTCATTATCTTGCCCATGTAATTGTAACCCCTCTGTATGGTATTTTTACAATTAAAAAAATAAAGAAATAAATTATAACCTTTATATAAAGCAAACTTGCAAGGTCAAAGGGGCAAATGTCAGCACTCCATCTGCCTAGAGAATGTCCTGTTTGTTACTCTTAGCATCAGCTGATACCCTGGACATCTTTTAGCTTCCAAAGCACTGGAAAATCTGGTGAATTTTCATGAACCCCTCAAACCCCTCTGCCTTGGCCAATTCACTAATATATGCCACTAGGTTACAAATGTTCTAGGCATCATACACAGAACCAACCATTTTAAGCAAAATTTGCCCAAACCAAAGTGGAATGAGTTACTAACTGGCTCAAATAAGTCCTTATTCATTTCTTCAAAATGTGAGAGAGGTCACTTCTCTCCAGAAAATAATGGTTTCTTGGAGGAAGATGAAAAGGTGGGGATTGTTTGAGTAAGGAAGAAGTTGAAGTACTCAACAAGCTTTGTTACAATAGTTATCATTTCTGTCCCTCACAATACATGTTTCCTCTCTAATAACTGATGTGGTTAGTAAGTGAGATGACTCTAGCAAAACATCTGATAAATATCAGCTAATAATATTGTGGTTGGTGTTACTTTGGTTTTTAATTTGGTAACATTCTTTCTATACTTTCCTTAGTCCCCCACAGCTTGACATCAGTGTTTTATTTTATGGTCAGAAGATGGCTACCACAATTGTAAGCATTTATCATATGCAGATAACATCTTTAATCTTCAGTTTTGCTATCTTCAAAGTGGAAACTTTTGTATTTACCTCAATGATTTGTCATATATATCAAATGAGATCATTCATGCACAAGTTCAACAAATTTACCCACTACTGTTGCTGCTATTGACCTCAATAATCTGCAAGAGAACTAGGAAATATTCATAACCCTCAGCTAAGAAAATGTTCTTACAGACAACATCAAAAAAGCATTTATGAAAAATGAAAAAATAGGTATTTTAAATTCATCAAAATTAAAACACTTGTAATTAAAATGATACCATACAGAAAGGACAAGCAAGCTGGCTACTGGTGGCTCAACTCTGTAATCCTAGCTCAGATCCCAGGAGGCTGAGAGCTGAGGATCACAATTTGAGGCCATCCTGGACAGGAAAGTCTCCATGAGACTCTTATCTCAATTAACTACTCCAAAACCGAGGTGGAGCTGAAGCTCAATGTGGTTTGTTTGTTTGGCTGTTGGAGCAAAGGAGACCAGGGACAGCAGCCAGGCCCTGAGTTCAAGCCCCATAACCAACAAAAGAAAAGAAAAGGTAAACAAGATAGAGTGAAGAGAATATTATAAATCATACACTGGATAAGAGACAGGCATGAAAGGCTGGGTGCCAGTCTCTCATGTTTGTAATCCTTGCTACTCGAGAAGCTGATATCTGAGGACTGTTGTTTGAAGCCAGCCCAGGCAGGAAAGTCTGTGAGACTCATCTCCAATTAAACACAGAAAACGCTGAAAGCGGCACTGTGGCTCAAAATGGTAGAGTGCTAGTCTCGAACAAAAAGGAGCTCAGGGATAGTGGCTAAGTCCAGAGTTCAAGCCCTAACAGAGGCAGAGAGACAGACAGACAGACAGACAGACAGACAGACAGACACTTGAACAAAAAGGAGTTCAGGGATAGTGGCTAAGTCCAGAGTTCAAGCCCTAATACAGGCAAAGAAACAGACAGACAAACAGACTGGGAGAGAGAGAGAGAGAGAGAGAGAGAGAGACAGACAGACAGACAGACATAGAGAGAAAGACAGACAGACATAGATAGAGAGCGACAGAGAGACAGGGATAAACTGAGAGACAGGGAGAGAGACAGAGAGACAGAGATAGAGATAGCAAGACAGTGACAGATATACCAAGACCTAGACAGTGATACAGAGACCTAGACAGAGATACCAAGACAGAGACAGAGAGAGAGGGAGGGAGGGAGGTAGAGAGGGAGAGGGAGAGGGAGAGAGACTGGTATGTACCATATATACAGAAATCCTAAAAGCAGAAAGTGAGAAAATAAACCTTATTAAAATGAACAAAATTAATCACAGGAAAGCAAAATAGGCCTTGTTGGAGGGGTAGGTGCGAGAGGAGGAGGAAGAGCCAGGGGGGGGGGGGTAAATATGGCCAAAGCACTTTTCAAATGTATAAAGATAGACCAATGAGAACTATTAAAATTGTTTTAAGGGAGGGGGAGGGAAAGTACAGACATGAAGAGGGTAAGTTGGTTGGGGTGCTTGTTTGTATGCATGGGAATACCATAATGAAATCTTCTTTTCTGCAATTCATATATGCTAATAACAATCTTTAGAAAAATAGCCCTGAAAATGTTAAGCAAATTGGAGGCAGAACAATATTAGCATGAACGAAGGATCTGAGTAGAGATTTCTTCAAAGATGTACAAATGGCAAATATATACACAAGATACCTACCATGTTTAGTCATTAGAGAAATGTAAATCAAAGCCAAATTGTATGCTACTTTTTAGTTGTTAGGATGAAAGAATCAAAATGACAGAGAGTAAGTGGTATTGCCAAGGAAGAAGAAAAATTGGAATCTTGTACTAGTGCTGCAATAGAGATGCCACTCTGAAAACTAGCCTGACAGTTCCTCAAAAAATTAAAAAGTATCACTAGATGATCCAGCAGCTCTGCTTATAAGTATATACCCAAGGAAATTTGAAAACTTGCATACAAGATGGGCTCCCATAACTCATGACTATACTCCTAGCTACTCAGGAGGCTGAGAGCTGAGGATCATGGCTCAAAGCCAGCCTGAGAAGGAAAGTCCTTGAGATTCTCATAGCCAAGGAGCTGTGGCTCAAAGTGGTAGAGCACTAGCTTTAAGCAAAGAGCTCAGTGACAACTCTCAGGACTTAAATTCAAGCCCCAACTATTAAATTCATACATACCAGGGCTTGGGAAGGTGGCTCACTGGTAGAGTGCTTTCCTTGCATGCATGAGGGCCTGGGTTCAATTCCTTAGTACCACATAAGCAGAAAAAAAAGCCAGAAGTAGAGCTGTGGCTCAAGTGGTAGAGCGCTAGCCTTGAGCTAAGAGCCCAGGAACAGCGTCCAAGCCCAGAGTTCAGGCCCATGACAGGCCAACAAAAATAATTCATACATACCTATGTAGATTCATTCATACAAACATACACACATACATACATACATATGAATATACATAAATGATCCAGGAAAAACCCACACAACAGCAGCCATCTGAATTTGGACAAAGAAATCAAAGCATACCTTACTAGAAAGCCTCTCAAACAAATGATGTTAGCAAAAGTCTACATGAAGAAGTTTGAAACTAGATGCATTTTATTAAAAAAGTTCAATTAAAATTTACCAAAGGGCCTAATGTAAGATATGGAACTTTGAATCACCTTCTGGGGAAACTATTTATCCAAGAAATAAGAACAAGAATTGCCAAATGAGATTAATCACAGTGATCCAATTAAAACAGTTCTGCACTGCATATATGTGTACATACATATACTGTATTTATGTAAATCTACAAATATCTATGTATATGTGCAATATACATACAATATATATTCTATGATTTATACAGTTGCACAAATATATGCATATATATACTACACATACTTACATATATACATATATATACACACAACTGTATGTGTATATATAATGAAAACACTTAACTATTGGAAAATGAAGGGGTAAAGGGAAAGGCATTAAGCAAGACTAATATAGATGAAGTAAATTTCATCAACATACATGATAAGCATGCGTGTAGAATGAAGCTTAATTTGTAATAATTTAATAAATATATTAAAGGAAAATAATACAAGCCTTGACAAATAGCCAGAATCATCAGAAAACTCTAAAGTTTATAGTCAGGATGTTTCACAAAGCTATAGTTGTCTTTTGATGTTGACTTGGAGGACAAAAGACCATGGGACCTTTCTCTAGAGTAGTGTCATGGTAAAAAACATAAATTATGGAAGTAAACTACCTGGGTTCAATTCTAACACTACCAATTTCAGGCAGTGACAGTAAGTTACATAATTCCTTTGTGTGCCATTTCAATCATCTGTCACATAGGATTGGTGATATTACCTATCTCAGTTCTGACAAACATTAAATGGACAAGCCAGGGGATGGCTCTGCAATCTCAGCACTCAGGAGGTTAAGGTAGGAGAATCCTAAGACTAAAGTTTTAATGAAGTATAATTCATTACAACAAGAATATTTTTCACTGTAACACTGTATTCTAAGTACCTAGAACACTGTGCAATATATAATAAGGTTGGATGCAGCTCATGTGGTAGCACCTAGCAAGCATGAGACCTTGAGTCCAATCTCCACCACTATAGGACAGGTCGCAGCATTTTATTGCTGTAAGACAATCATGAGGCTTAAACTCGGCACCTGGATGCTGTCACTGAGCTCTAGCGCCAAAAACTACTGCTCTACTACTGAAACCAAAGATTGACCTCAGTTTTTTGGTAGTTAATTGAGTATGAGTCCCAAGGACCTCTCTTCCCAGACTGGCGACAAATCACATTTCTCAGATCATAATATCCTGAGTAGCTAGGTTCACAGATATGAGCCAACAGTGCCTGGCTTAAAGTTTATTAAGATGATATGTAAAATCTATGTTTAAACTTGGGATAAAAACATTTATTAGATTCAAAAATGTCGAGCTTTTCTTTGGTACTGGTGGCTTATGTCGCTAATCTGAGCTACTCCAGAGAATGAGATGTGATAATCGTGGTTTCCTGGTTTGATACCAGCTGGGGTAGGAAAGTCCATGACACTCATGTCCAGTGAAACACAGAAAAGCTGGAAGAAGGACTATAATTCAAGTAGTAGAGCACTAGCCTTGAACAAAAAAGCTTAGGAAGAATGCCCAGGCTCTGAGTTCAAGCCCCAGGACAAGCACACAGACACACAAAGTAGAAGAAATCTTACAACAAAATGCTGGTACATGAAAATTAAAAATTTCTGAAGACAAAATAAAGTATTAAAATGTTATAAATATAAGAATAGACTTAGAAAAGTATTTTAAATATATATAAATTACAAAGGACTTCTGTCTGAATATATGACATAAATGATATTATAGATGTGTTTTCTTGAAGATAATGCAATTTCATATCCCATGAGATAGTGACAAAGATGCCTATTCCCACCAAAAGTTAAAAGTCCCAAGGATAGTAATTTCTATCACAGTTTCATTTAATTCATCTATCTGGTCTGTGTGAAAGGGGAATAAGACACAGAAAATATTAACAAATTATCATCATGATAAAGATTATCCTAATTCTAAACAGTTCTTTCTGGGTAGGATATATGTATTTTAAAAAACTGAACACATCTCTTAGAAGCTGGTATACTGTTACTATCTGGTACTTTTCTCTATCCTGATAACCAGAAAACAGTAAATACAG
>NW_012267304.1:6343536-6348276 GCF_000151885.1 Dipodomys ordii
AGAGTGATCTGGTTTAGAAGAATAGCTTCCATGGAGAAAAACAGAGGACATAAATTATCAAGGGCAAAATGAAAATAATCCAATCTAAATGTTATCCCTAACAAAATTTGTTGCCAATCCTGGGGCTTGAACTCAGGGCCTGAACACTGTCCCTGAGCTGCTTTTGCTCAAGGCCATTGCACCATTTTTGGCAATTTCTGTTTATGTGGTTCTGAGGAATCAAACCCAGGGCTTTATACATGCTAGGCAAGCACTCTACCACTAAGCCACATTCCTAGCACCTATTCCTAACAATTTTTGAGGATGTTACTCCAACCTTTTTCTTAGTTGCATGCTCATGTCTCCCTATCTTCCTCCTTTCCCCTCCCTTCCTCCTTTATCCATTCCCCTACTCTCTTCCTCCCTCTTCTTTCTTGTCTCTGTCTGTCTCTTTATCTCTATCTCTATCTCTGTCTCTATCTCATATGAACACATTGACATCTTTCTAATAAAAATCAGTTCATTCTATTGTAAAACATCCTCTATGAAATCTGAATGCCTATTACCTCCTCCAGATTCCTGTTGTCAAATGTACTATTTTTTATTTACCTTGTTCTTTATTGTTGAATATACAAGTTCTTTCTATTTTTCCATTTAAGTTACTTTATTTCATCCTGGGAGTGAATAAATCTTCTGCACTTTGAAAAAATAAAGAACGAACAAGAAAGGACACTCTAGTGATAGTAAGATTGATGAATCTTATAAATATCTCAAAAGAATGATTTAAAGAACAATCAACAAGACTAAAGACGATATCCAAGAAAATGCCGTAAACAGCCAAAGGAAATGAGGAAGACAATGCAGGAAATGAAAGAGGAATTCAATAAAGAAGTAATTCTGATTTAAAGAAATCAAACAAATTTGCGGACAAAAAAAGCTCCATAAATTAAATAAGTAACTCAGGGGAAAGCTCTCCAAGTAGACTGGATCAAATTGAAGACAGATTACCATTAGGTAAAGATAAAGTAGAACTTTCAGATAAATACAAACAAAAGCTTGAAATATGACAATCATATTCATATAACTTGTGGATCATAGGCATAGAAGCAGAAGAAGAAATTCAAGCAAAAGCACAGGAATTATTGTGAATAAAATAATACAGAAAAAGGCCCACATTTAGGCAGGCACCAGTGGTTCATACCAGTAATCCTAGCTATTCAGGAGGCTGAGAATGTGGGTCACAGCCAGCCCAGGCAGGAAAATCCCTGAGACTCTTGCCTCCAATAAACTACTCAGAAAAAGCCGGAAGTGGTGCTGTGGCTCATGTACTTGAGTGCTTTGTGTTTAAACACAAAGAGGCTCAGGGACAAGGGCCCAGGGCCCTGAGTTCAAGCCCCTAGACCAGCAGAAAATGCTAACCATTTATAAAGTAGTGCACATCAGGCTGAGTGCCTTCATCCAATTTTCTGCAATGGTGACAACTGCTAAAACTCTATCAAAATATGAAAATCAGGAAATATATTTTATGAGTTGTGCTTTTGGTTCTCGAGCTATAGTGTTGTTATGTAGCTTTACATCGCCTATAAGTCTTTCTGGCTCTGACTCTCCTACAGAGTGTTGAGATGACTGATTGTGGTTATGAAAACCAGAAATTTGATATTGGCAAATGTGCATAGTTGTCATTTTATTATATGTTGCTTTGTGAAACTAACATCCCAGTTTAAAATAAGTGTTTTGTGGGCTCCTGCCAGGAGGTGGCACACTCCGCAGCCATTGGGCACATGGGCATGTGGGCAGGTGGGTTAACAAGGCATTGCTGGGGGGATTGCTAGCCAAGAGGTTCCTGCCTGCTTCGCCCTTCCCCATTCCCCCCAATCGCCTGCTGCAACTTAGAAGGTTTATGTCTCACAGACCTGTGAAGTGACTCCCATGGAGTGCTCAGGGACTCTTGCCTTTCAGTGCAACTGCTGCACAGCCAGAGGCTGACTGTGTGGTGAACTGGAGATTGTTAACTTGGTACCTCTTTGCTCAGCCCCCTGGCACTGAAGTTTAGGTGCGATGTAGAATTAAGTGAGTGTGCGGTACATACAGACCTGGTACAAGTAATGAAGGTCAGTAATGGTGGACAATAAAGTTAGCAAGCATCAAATGGTTCTCTCTCAAGGAATATTGGAACATGGGAACCAATGGGAAATGGCATGAGGAAAATAGGAAGAACTGGAGATCATCATATTAAATGATATAATCCAAACTCAAAGTGGAAATAAAGAAAAGAACTGCATGTTTTCTCTCATATTCTGAATCTAGATCCTGATCAAAGATATAAACATAACAAGGGAGTTAAATTTGCAATATCTTATTTGTATTTTAAGTACAACTAGGAATAACTTCAAGCATTTTTGTGTGTGAGGTGGAGCATCAACATAACAAATTACTTCCAATGGCAATGATACTTGATTGAAAATACTTTGTGCCAGAAAAGTGGTACAGCTAAAAAGCAGTTGATCCAAGTCTTCAGTAGGCTAAGACAGGAGGCTTGAAAGCTTAATACCACCCTGGAATACAGCTAAAATAATATAAATATTAAGTAAGAGAATTCTTGGAAGGATAAAAATAGAAGTGCCCCACCTCTCAATGCTCCTGAGTGCCCCTGCTCTCCTTAGCCATGGAGTTGGAGGACACATAAATGGATTCCTGAGGGACCTGAGCAAAGCCAGTCCTTTGTTAATATGTTCAAATGAAATGAAGTCCAAAAACTTATGTGGTGTGGAAGGCTCCATTCTCAAGTGCTCTCAGCTCCACAGAGTTGTAGCCTGTACTGGCAGTTAGCACTGTGGTAAGAGAACAGTGATGTAAGCTTCTTTAGTTCAAGTGCTCCTGCCACCTGCACCAGAGCATGTGGAAACATGGAATTCTTGGGCCATTAAGCAAACCACAGAGGAAAAGTCACACATTGTGAGCTGAATCTTCAGCATTGCAGCTTCAGTCTGAGCTCAGCTGTTGGGGCAGCAGGCACCAGGCTCTCTGCTCAGAACTGTCAGAAGCATTATAATTAAACCTCCGTGCCTCCCTCTGACCATGGTTGGCAGCTGGGAGAGCAGAGCTGTTAGCAGAGAAACACATATTCTTAAATTGTTTCTCATCCAGGAAGGGGATGGATTCATTCCACCTCCACAATTTCCAGAATAAAGAGTACTTCTATTCCTGGGAAACCCATGAGTCAGAGATTCCTAAAGCATCTTGATGGCATAAATACTGCTTTGCACTTTGGGAAACATAAGAGTTTCCTGTAAATTTACACATGTACTTCTCTTATGATCCAGCAATTTAACCACTGGATATTTATTCAAGATAAATGTTCAGAAAAAGACCTTATTGTCCATAGCAGGTGTGTTTGTAGTAATTCAAACTGGAAATAGCTCCACATGTTTACCAATACAAGAATAATCTATGAATTGATACAATGAAATATTTAGAAATAAGAAGGGATGCAATGTCTCAACGAAACCCCTGAAATTTTATGTGCTAATAAAATGGTTTAAAATAGAATAAGGATCTAACTACTAATACATGAAATGAACCGTAAGCACATATGCTAAGAAGCCTTACACAGAGAAGTTCATATTATATGATTCCATTTATACAAATTTCTAAATCAGACAAAATATATGTTAAAAAAGAATCATAAGCTGAGTGCTAGTGGCTCATGCATGTAATCCTAGTTACTCAGAAGGCTGATATCTAATTATCATGATTTTTAAATTTTTTAAGCCAGGGTGGGAAGTCTATAAGACTTTTATCTACAACCTACCACCTCAAAGCTGAAAGTGGAGGTGGGGCTTAGTGGTACAGGTCCATCCAGCCTCAGTGCTAAGGGGAAGCACTTAAGCACTTAGTTCAAACCCAGTAACAGCAAACACACACACATGCACACAAAGGTGATACCATGACTACATTATGTAAAAAATGAACATGTGTTCAATACATATTTTATTCATGTGAGGAATATAAGCAGTTGTAATAACTAGTTCCAAGGAAAATTTTACAAAGCACACAATTATATGATGACATCCAAATGTTAAGGGAGACAAAAGTGGTTTAATCAACATGGAGAAGAGAAGCCAATCAAAATGCTAATGGGTAAGGAAGAGTTTATATATCCATCAGTTATCTACAATTTGCTAAATAATTTTGTTCTTTGCAAAGACAAATTCATTCAGACAGGCTGGAAGGGTGTTCTGTAGGCAATGCATGGTTTTCCACCAAATAAATTTTTGTATCATATTTTAAAATTCAGAGAATTATATACTCTCAATTCAATTTCCTTTAAAATAATTCTAAGCATTAAAAATTAAAATGATCACACAGTGACCCTGATATAATAAATAACTAAGAACAGAAACAGAGATAAACAATGGGGCCTATTGTTATCTACATCAAATGTAGTAGTAGGTAATGCTAGGTTTGTGCTGGTGGACAATGACACAAATCACTCATTTGAAGTTCTGAAAGTGAAAGTATCTATTGAATGTAATTTCTGAAATAGTGAAGCCTGCTCTAACAGGAGGATTTTTTTTGGGTCTGGTCGTGGGGCCTGAACTCTGGGTCTGGGCGCTGTCCCTAAGCTCTTCAGCTCAAGGCTAGCGCTCTACCTCTTGAGCCACAGCGCTACTTCCAGCTTTTTTCTTTTTGCTTATGTGGTGCTGAGGAATCGAACCCAGGGCCTCAGGCATGCAAGGCAAGCGCTCTACCACTGAGCCA
>NW_012267304.1:6348326-6350248 GCF_000151885.1 Dipodomys ordii
CTATTTGGGGTTCTAAAAGCTTCTTGTATCTGAATAGGCCTATCTTTTTGTATGTTTGGGAAGTTCTCTGCTAGGATCCTGTTAAACAAATTTCCTAGACCATTAACTTCTGTTTCTACGTGCTCCTCTACACCCATTATCCTTAGATTAGGCCTTCTGATGGTGTCTTCCAAGTGTTGGATAGATCTATTATATTTCTTGGATTTGTCTTGGATGGCTGTATGTTCTTTCTCTATAATATCTAGGCTGTCTTCATTCCCTGAGATTCGATCTTCTGCATAGTCTAACCTGCTGTCAAGACTTTCTACTTTGTTTTTTATCTCTGTTCCTTCTAATTGGTCAGCTTTGATGGCTTCAAATTCTTTGTTGAAACTTTGTTTTAGATCTTGTATGAACTTCTTTACTTTCTTAATTTGGTGTTCAGTGTTTATTCTCAAATCACTTAGTTGATTGGTTATTGTTTCCTTGGACTCCCATTCCTTCTGTTGGGTTCCATTCAGCATTCCCTTTGTGGTCTCCCTGACTTCCTTCAGCTCTTTATTAATGGGTTCCATGAATGCCTTTAGTTATCTTTGTGTATTCTCTTCCTGCTCTCTTAATTCCTGTATTACTCTTTGATTAGCTTCCTCTTGTTCGTGGGATTCCTGTAGTTCTCTTTGAGTGTTCTCAGCCTGCTCACGCCATTCCTGCCTTTCTCTTTGAGTATTCTCAAGCTGCTCATGCAAATCCTGTATAAGTTTTTGAGTAGCTTCCTCATGCTTATGATATTCCTGTATAAACTTTTGGATTGCCTCCTCTCTCTCCCTATCACGCTCATAGAGTCCTTTGAAAGTTGTCAAACTTCTCATTTATCATGTTTGCCAGCAGTGTTTGTAGAGCTATTTGGGAACTCTCCTGTGGATAATTCATTATCTGTTCTGTCCCCTGATTATGAAGATTGGGAATTGAGATACCGGGATTTGCCATTTTTCTTGTGTTTTTCCGCCTTACTCAGCTCATTTAGGATGAAATTAACACCAGTTTTGTGCTAGAACACTATCTTAAGGCAAGCATCAACCAAAGTCTGAATTTGCACAGTCAATAGTCTACAGATACAATCTAGTTCAACAGATACATCTATTCAAAATCAAACAACTATATGTTAATGGGCTACGAACTGCAAAGAAGAATTTGGAAATAAAATAAAATAAAAATAAAAATAAAAAAAAGAATAATTTGGAAAACCTGAAATTATTAGGGTTAGGGAGAGATGTGGGTAAAAAATAGGAATAGATTGGTGTGGGGAGGCACAGGGAGAGTTAACTAAGTCTTAATCTCAAAGCAGGAAATAGGTTGGGTAGGATGAAAGTAGAGAGAGAGAGAAAAAGAAGAAAGGGAAAGGGAAAAGGAAAGAGACCAGAAAAAATAGAAAAGTAAAAATTAATAATATTATGCAGAAACAAAAGCAATCTATTCAGAGAAGAACATGAATATAATGAGAGAAGGGCGTGGATATAAAGGAGACATGAAAAACTTAAAAATAGAAATGCTTAAAATATTATATAGGTATAAAGAGGTAGTACTTCTATTAAGGAATTTAAGTCTCAGAGGTTTTGAATTGAGTAATAAATTTGTGGATTAAGTGTGTACACAATGGGGGATAGGGTCTAATAGTCAACTATGGGTTTATCTGAGGATGTTCAGGACAAGAGTTAAGTCACATAAAGAAGAACGAACGAGAGGAAAAGGTGAAAAGGATAAGAAAGGAAGAAAAAGATCAGAAGTTCAGTAGAGCTAGACAAAAAACAAAAAGATAATTAAAAAAGAAAAAAAGAGAAAGAAAACAAAAAAAAGAAAGAAAAACGCACACTCACGTATCCCTAAAATAAAAATTATAAGAGGAAAAAAAAGTTACTGGAAAACAATTTTTTTTTCAAAAAAGG
>NW_012267304.1:6350298-6354809 GCF_000151885.1 Dipodomys ordii
TCCAGCTTTTTTCTTTTTGCTTATGTGGTGCTGAGGAATCGAACCCAGGGCCTCAGGCATGCAAGGCAAGCGCTCTACCACTGAGCCACCTTCCTAGCCCCAACAGGGGGATTTTTGAGTTGTGAAGAGATACAGCCCAGGAGAGTGCACAGCTCTGCACTAAGCTGATGTAAGCCTAAGAGCTGACTTCATCTCAGGGGACTCAGCACTGAGCCAGAGTGCAGGTCACAGGCTACCACGTGGGAGATAACCATATCCCCACATGCATCCCCTCTGCTGCAGCTGAAATAACCTAGGCTACTTCCTCACATTAGATGCATTGATAACATTAAAAAGCATGGATACTTTATTAATAATACACAAAAACTGAAAAGAAGCAAGTGTCTATGAATAGAACAGTTAAGCTGTGATGTACTTCTACAATAAAATAATAAGCAATATTATCTATAAAAGAGTCACGATTATCTAGTGCATCATTCTGAATGGGAAAAAATCCTCCCATCAACAAACTGCATGATTCTATTATACCTAATACTTGTGCAGACAAGACTAAACTATCATGTGAAAGCACCAGAACACAAGTTACCTCTGTAGGGTATTGGGAGTGGGGTGAGGAATGTGTGGGAAGGGGCATGAGGGAAAATTTGTATGGTGATTATTATGTTCCACATCTTTTTTGTTTTGTTTTGAGAAAGGGTGGCCTGAAACTCTCCATGGAGTCCAGGATGGTATTTTACTTCTGATCTTCCTGCCTCCCAAAATAGTTATATCTATGTTGTATGTAAATTTTACACCAAAAAAGAAAATTACCTTACCCAGTTATTGAGCTCTAGGTAATGAAATGCCTAATAATGTGGTTAGGGGCAAGTGGACTGAAATGCAATGAAATAAGATAGAAAGATAAATAGATAATTATGTGATAAAGCAAGTTCAATAAAATGTAAATTATAGAATCTTGGTGATGAGTATGCTCATGTCACTGTAAATTCTATTTTTCCATATCTCTGAAATTTTCATAATGAAATCCTGGAAATTTTAACTGAAAACTGGGGTGGAATGAGGGGCAGGTAAGAAGATAATTCAAATATCACATGCTTTCAGCATTAGCTGAAAAGCCCAAGGCAAAATTTTAAAAAGACTCAAAGGCAAACATTAGTCTGTTTTAAATGATTTTCAGGGCTTTGTTTTATTGTTTAATAGACAGGGAAGCACTCATTCCTCAGAAGGTAAGAATTAGCATTTCTAGAGACGAAAGAGTAAGCAGATGTCTATTTCTTGGTTTATTTTTCAGGCTCTGTGGGTGAATGAAAAATAAAAAGCATAACCATATCCCAGGAGCCCTTCTCTCATATACCATCCACATATTATGTATTTTATCAGGGATGTTACAAAGGTCTTTTTGCCCTCCTTGTTAATTTCCCTTAAATTTAAGCCTGAAATCCATTCACACATCCAAGCTTTTGTCTTTGCTAGCAAATTAGGTAGATTCTAGATTGTAAATGTAAACTCTAAATGTAGATAGAGACATGCTGAAGTGAAGTAAGGATCTTATGGAGAGACAACTTAAGTAAGATGTGTGTTTATGAGGAGGATAGAAAAGTAGAAGGGAGACCCACTGCCACAATTCCCACATTTATCTGTACAAATACCACAAATAAATTCACAAATTGCAGCACAGCTCACAATAGACAAATTCAAAAACCTTTTGAAGTCCAAATATTTGGAGGGAAGAAGCTATAGACTAACCTATTAGATAGTATATTGCCATCTAATTGCTTTTATTTCCATATATTTGAATATGGTAAGTTATATTTTATCTTTTATATAATTTTAGTTTTACATGTATGAAAACAAAAGATATAGAGAGAGATCTCATGTACCTATCACCTAGATTGCTATATTAGTACGTCCATGCTAACATTTAATAGCATCATGAACATAATACTGGCACTGTTACAGTCAAGATATAGAACGATCCTATACAGCAGGAATCCCTCATGGTGACCATTTACAATTTCCTCCTCTCCCTTTATTTTTTCTTTATTAGTAGCATCATCATCATCATCCATCATCATCATCATAATCATCCATCATCATCATCATCATTTCATCAACATGGGGCTTGAACTCAGTATCTGAGTGCTGTTCCTGTACTCTTTTGCTCAAGGCTAGTGCTCTACCACTTTGAACCATAGCTCCACTTCCGGTTTTCTGGTAGTTAATTAGAATTGAGTGGCATAGACTTTCCTGTCCAGGTTCGCTTTGAACTGCGATCCTCATATCTCAGCCTCTTGAATAGTTAAGATTACAGGTGTGAGCCACCAGTGCCTGGTTCTTCCTTGCTCTTTAAATATACACTTAATCCCAGGCAATCAAGAATCTGTCTCCATTTTACTTTCAAGAATGCTATGTAAATGAAGCATGTGGTATATCATTTTGAGGACTGAATTTTTTGGACACTCAGCACAATTTTTTTTAGAGATTTATCCAGGTCATTTCATGTATCAACAGGTTTTGAATCTGAAGTGAATCTCTTATAGGCAGCATAGCTACCGCTACACAAGATCATGTTTTTGTTATTTTTTAGAAAAAAAAATCTGTTCTGCCTATGCTTTACTTGCACACTTTAATCCTTTCGCTTTTTTGCTTTTCTTTCTTTTTTTTTTTTTGGTTGGTCCTGGGGCTTGAACTCTGGGCCTGGGAGCTGTCCCTCAGCTCTTCAGCTCAAGGCTAACATTCTACCACTTAAACCACAGCACCACTTCCGGTTTTCTGAAGTTTATTGAAGATAAGAGTTTATTGAAGATAAGAGTCTCACAGACTTTCCTGCCCAGGCTGGCTTTGAACCATGATATTCAGATTTCAGTTTCCTGAGTAGCTAGGATTATAGAGGTGAGCTACTGGCACTGGCTTAGTTTAATCCTTTCATACTTAAGTAATCAGTGATATGGAAAGGCTTATTTCTGGCATTTTTCTTTGTCTCCATTGTATCTTAGAACTCTTGTCCTTTAGTGTTTGTACTATTTTACTTTTGTAACTGTAGTGTTGTGATTATCGTCTCATTTTTCTCTCTGTATTTTGTTTTCCCCTAGTGTTTATCCTGAGGATTACAACTAATAACTTAACTTCATAATAATCACAGTTGAGTGAATAAAAACTGAGGTTGAGCATTATATAGTTTTAAAATTCTCTATAGTTTTGTATTTTTCATGGATTCTTTATGTTATTTTCTCACATTCTAAATCTTTACAAATATTATGCCCACTAATTTATGATTACTACTTCATTCACCTGCCTTTTAAATCAGATGGGGGACAATAGAGTTATAAGGAAAAACAACTGCAAAGCTTTTTATTGGCTTTCATATTTACTTATGTTGCCTTCACTATTGAATAAATTCTATAGGTTATTATGTAGAATCCATTCTTCTTAGTTATATTAATTGTACAAAGGGATTTATTTTGTGATATTTCCATATAAGCATATAATGCATTTTGATCACATCTACCCTCTTTATTACTCTTTCTTTTCATCCTTCCCCACATGAATTACTAAAGCATATTTATTAACACTTTAAAGGGCTTTTATGCTTTTATATTCTGAGGCATAGTGATTTGTAGGAAGATATGGTGATGGTACTGGGTTGTTTGAACTCAAGGTCTTGTGCTTGCTAGGGCAGGTGCTCTAGTACTTGAGCATGTGTGTGTGTGTGTGTGTGTGTGTGCATGCATGCACGCGCATTCGTGTTTTGCTTTGGTTTTTTGCTTTGGTTAGTTTTGAGATAGTATCTCAATTTTATTCTAGGCCTGCTAGGATCATGCTACTGCTATCTACATTCTTTGCCATAGCTATGATGAAAGCACATACCATGACAGTTTTTTAGACTTTACTGTTAAGATACGTACTCACAGCAGAATAAATAAATAAATAAGAGTGAGTCCAGACCAAAAATAAAAGACAGGGACTCACAAATATTTTGCCTAGTCTGGTTTCAAATTATGATCCTCCCAATTGTAGCTCATCTAGCTACAATTAACTGGTATGAGTCAATACACCCAGTTTACAGTTTTCTTTCTTCCTCCTCCTCTTTCTTCTTCTTCTCCCTCCCCACTCCTTCCCATCCCCTCGCCTCCCTTTCTGTCCTCCTTCCTCTTCTTCTCTTCCTCCTCTTCCTCTTCCTCTTTACATTTTTTGGTATCAAGTGACTCCAACATCATAAAATAACTTGTGGGTTACAACTTCTATTTTCTGGGCAAAATTGTGTAGAATTGTGTTGATTCTTCATTAGTTATTTGCTAGAATTTTCCAGTAAAATCACAAAGACTAGGAGATTTCTTTTTAGAGTTCAACCATAATAATTTTTTTAATTGAATTTAATTTTTTTGTGAACATACTGTACAGAGGGGTTACAATTACATGGGCAGGATAATGCATACATTTCTTATCAAGCATTGCAGCCTCCTCCTTTCTTTACCTTCACATACGTTCCCAGCCTCCTCCCCCAACCCCCC
>NW_012267304.1:6361232-6366478 GCF_000151885.1 Dipodomys ordii
GAGGATGTCAGGCTTCTACTCACGCCGAGTCTTGGTTCCTGGGTCGTCTCTGGTCTGCGAACTGCAGGATGAAGATGTCCGCTCCTTGTCAGTTCTTGCTGGTGTTGAGTAGAATCTGCTCACCTGCTGCATCTGGCTCCTTTGTCCCCGACTCTCTGTGGCTCAGGTATGGCACCTGTGATCCCCGCCGCCACCGCTGCCACTGCCGCTGCCACCACGGCTGCTGGCAAGAGCTCACATGTGTCTCCTTGCCTGGATTTTCCCTCTCTGGCCTGACTCTCTGTCCTGTGATGGCACACTTGGTGTGATTCTCTGGCTTAGGACTGTTCACTGGAACTCTAAAACTGCTTTCTATGCGAGAGCTTGTTTAGACTCCAGCTTCTCCTCCGCCATCTTCCCGGAACTCCCCTCTCAACCATAATAATTTAATTTCCTTGCTAATGATTTGCCTGTTCCAGTTGTCTATGTAGAATTAGGTCAATTGTGGTACTTT
Source organism: Dipodomys ordii (assembly GCF_000151885.1). Taxonomy (NCBI): domain Eukaryota; kingdom Metazoa; phylum Chordata; class Mammalia; order Rodentia; family Heteromyidae; genus Dipodomys; species Dipodomys ordii. The sequence continues at coordinate 6,361,726 of NW_012267304.1, forward strand.
TTTTGTGGTACTGTTTTTTTTTATTGTGGTACTGTTTTTTTTGTGGTACTGTTGTTTTTTATTTTAACGAAAACTGTCCCTTTAGTCTACGTGCCCATATCTATGCATATAAATCCTTTTACTGTGTTGGTCCTGGGGCTTGGACGTAGGGCCTGGGCACTGTCCTTGAGCATTTTTTTCCCTCAAGGTTAGCATTCTACCACTTGAGCCTCAGCTCTACTTTGGGATCTTTTTAGTAATTAATTGGAGATAAGAGTCTCATGGACTTTCCAGCCCAGGCTGGCTTCAAACCAAGAAACTCAGATCTAGCCTTCTGAAAAGCCAGAATTACAGGGGTGAGCAACTAGCACCCAGCTAGAATTTGTAATATTTTTCCTTTATTATCTTTTGATGTCTCCAGGGTCTTTATTGATATTCTGTTTCATTCCTGATGTCAGAAAATTGTTTTGTCTTTTTTCCAGTCATGTTAGACATTTGCCAATTTTAAAAATCTCTTCTAAGAACCATATTTATTTGAAAATTTTCTATTGTTTTTTTTCAATTTCATAGATTTATCTTCTCCTTGCATTGAATTTTTTGTTCTTGATGTAAATCCATAAGTTATGTATTTGACATCCTCCTTCTTTCCTTTTTTCTCTTCCTTTGTTTTTCTTCTCTCTCTCTCTCCTCTCTATTCTCTCCCACCCTCTCTTTTGAAGAATGTCTATTTACCTCAGGTTGCCCTTGAACTTCTATGTACCCAAACTGATGATCCTTCTTCCTCACCCTCCCAATTGCTGTTGTGCACCATGATGCCACGCCTGAGATCTTTTCTCTTTGCTATTCTATACATTTTGTGTTATAAATTTTTCACAGGACTGCTTTATAAATGGCCCACAAACTTTGAGATATTGTTTTCATTTTCATTAATTTCCAAGTGTTTTGTTTTCTATTCCCTTCTTCTCCTCTTGCTGTTACTCTTCCTCCTCTTTCTCCCCTTCCTCCTCCTCTTTCTTATCTTCTTCCCTGGCTCTCCCTTACCATGGTATATTGCCCAGGCTGGCTTTGAACTCCTGGGCTCAGGCAATCCTCCTGTCTCAGCGTTCCAAGCAGCTAGTACTAAGGTCAGTGGAAGTAAGAAGCCTGCCCAATCAATGTCTATACCTGTCTATCCATTAACTGAACAGGAATTTATATTCTTGCCTTTGTCACCTGACTTCTCTACGTAGTCACCAGATGTCAGAAGTAGCTAGGGACATTTCTACCAACATTTTCAGCCTCAAGTCCTTCCTCTTGCCATTTATTTGCTCTCTAGTATTTTTTTTCCAGCCCCTCAATGCTCATGAGACTTCTCCTGACTTCATCTAAGGATTCAACACCACCAAGGGACAGCTGCTGCTCATTGCCTTCTCTGGGAGAGGACCAAATTCCAGCCTTTTACCCGCTATTGTCGACGCCCCTTGTCAGCAGGAAGTAGCCAGAGAGAATCTGAGCCCTATTTCATGATTATTAAAAGGGTGGAATGTAAGGTCTGCTCCTGGATGGCCAGCAGACTCCACCCTCCTTGCAGCAAAGTCTCCACCCAGTACCTGCATTACCTAGGCAACTGAGACACCTGGAAGAGGTCACATCTGCATCTGCTGAGGTCACATCTGAATTTGATGTGGCCACACCTTTCTCCACCCATACCCTAGATAAGGCCTAGCCCAGGCCCAGACTTTCTCTCTTTGTTCTTTTCTAGCTCTCCCTGCTCTCTCTGCTCTCTCTCTCTTCTCTCTCTCTCTCCCATATCCCCTTTCTCTGCTGCTCTTTCCTCTCTTTCCCAGCTCTCTCTCATACCCAGGCCTTTCCCAGCCATGTGGAGTGCCAACCTTGCCTGGTCCCAGCAGGTCTACTGAATAAACTTACCCCTTACCTGAATACCACGTGCGTGCTGGTGCTGTTCTTACTCTGCTACCTCTTTTTAAAAACCTAACACGTATATTTTAAATTTTCTTTGTGTCTCTCCCATGGATTGTTTAGGATTGTGCTTTAGTTTCCAAGTGTATATTAGCTTTCCTGTTACATTTCTGTGATTCACTTCTAGTTTCTTTGTTATATTCTGTATTATTTTGATTCTTTTAAATATAGGTAAGCTTATTTTATGGCACTGGATAGGGTCTGTCTTAGCATTGTTCAGTAGATGCATGAAATTAATTTGTAATCTATTATTGGGTGGAATATTCTACAATAGCAAATATTTCCTATTGATTGCTGGTGTTTTTGAATTGTACATATTTGCTAACTTTCTATTTGTTCTATCAATTGTTATATGAAAGTTAATGAGTACATTTGAAGAATGTCTGGGGTTTGTGTTTTAGATTTATTAAATGTGGCATTATACATATTTTTCAGCTGTATTTTTTAGTGAATAACTGTGAGCCAGGTGCCAGTGGCTCATGCCTGTAATCCTAGCTACTCAGGAGGCTGAGATCTGAGGATCCCTGTTCAAAGCCAGCCTGCAGGAAAGTTCATGAAACTCTTATGTTCAATAAACCACTACAAAACCAGAAGTGGCACTATAGCTCAAGTGGTAGAGCACTATCCTTGAGCTGAAGAGCTGAGAGACAGCGCTCAGGCCCAGAGTTCAAGCCCCACAACTGACAAAAAAAAAAGAATAACTGTGACTTCTGGTTGAGGTATTCTTTTATAATAACAAGTGCTGTTCCTTTCTCTGTGATAATTTTCTATGCTGTCATTTATTTTAGCTGGCTTTCCTTTGTTATTTGGTCAATACGGAGGAGTTTCATTACATCTATCCTTTGCACAAAGACAGCAGGTAACTTTTCTGAAAAAGCATCGATAGGGAGGACAGTAGAAGATGTTAGTGACAGGAGACTATAGCAGGATGGCATCAGCTTTGAAGGTAGTCATAATATGTTTCACAACTTAAAGATGACACATGAAGTAAGGAGAGTTAGTTCCCAGCACATAATAGTGGTAGCTTGGTTAGTATGTCTACTAATGAGAGAAGGAGGAAAGGAAAACTGTGTGAAAAGAGCACAGGTGTAGAAAGAAGAAAAAGGTATAATTTTTGAGGACAGAGATCAGTCTGCCTCACAGATACTTATCAAGAATGGAGGGGAGAGAAGGTGGCTAGATTATACTGCAGCCTATATGGCTGTATATGACTGCAGAGAAGAACTGGAAAAGCATAGATAAGTATTTTTATATAATGTGGTAGGTTGATAGGCTGGTATTTAATATAGAGACCACATACATAGGTAAGCTTATTTTATGGCACAAAAGCCAAGCTGTAGGCATAAAGCTTATTGGCAGCTGTATTATCCATAGGGAAAGGAAGCCAGCATCTCCATGTGAGGGATTATAACTAGAGAAGTTGAGAACAAGACTTGAGGAAATCTAAGAGCTTCAGGATTAAGGAATCAGATATAGAAAGGTAATCTTTCCCAAGGAACAGGGCAATGCTGAGATGAGATATTTTGAGGAGATGTTGATAACTGTTCTTTTATCTTGTGTTTCCCTAAATGCTTAGCGCACATCCTCATTCACTGATGATTCTTAAAGAATTTGAAAATAAAGGAAAGAATTTGTTTTTACATTCCATTCCTGTATAGTAAGCTATATACTTTCTTTACCTTCTCAGAAAATAGTAGTATCTATAACTTCAACTTTCAAGGACAAATAAAATCAAGAGAGGCAATCTCACATAATTGTTAAGAGTGTGAACTGCTTTGGTAAACTGCCTGTGTTTATGATGGCAATGATGATGACAATGATGATGATGATGATGATGGTGATAATAATGATGTGCTACTGGGGTTTGAAGTCATGACCTCACACTTGCTAGGCAGACCTGTTGCATGTTAGCCATGCTCCTACTTCTTAAGCTACCTCTGCTCAAATCTTCACTAAATCCACTAGCACTCCACTGTGGCCAAGTTAAATACCTTCTCTGTGCCTCAAGTTACTCAATTATAAAATATGATAATAATACTTATCACCCAAATGTTTTAATTAAGTAAGTGATTCATTAGTCTCTGGTACACTGCCATTATTAAAATTACTTTATTAAAATTTCTCTTGAGCATCTACTTTTTCTAATACTATTTATACCAGTTAGCTGCACATGGCCCCTAATCAACAGTCTTATTAACTACCAACATATAGTTCTTTCATCTTTATGCTAACAGCTATGGTCTCTGTGGTTCAGCTGAGAAAATTGCATTTTCACTTACAAGCTTGAGGAGTCAAGCTGAATTCCAGTCTACGTTCTACTTTATACTGATAGTGTGAGCCATAATACTTAGTTCTCTCACCTTTAACTCAGGTTACATACCTAATAGGATTGTTATGAAGCTTAAATGGGTTAATGAGTATAAGGTCTTTGACATGGTGTCTGGCACAAGGTAAGTGATCAATGATAATAAACTGACATACACTTTAGGGAGATAGAGAAATGGGTGAATCAAAGTACTTCCTCCAGCTCAGAGGTACTCTGAGTACCAGTCTGGTACCAATCAACAATAAAATGGAGTTCTGGAATTCACAGAGCCACAAAATTAGACCACTCTGCTGGGGTGGAATATAGGATATATAAATACAACTGGCCCAAGTGGGCGAAAGACTTAAAGAGAAACTTCTCTGAAGAAGAAAGAAGGATGGCCAATAGACACATGAAGAAATGCTCAACATCCCTAGCCATAAAAGAAATGCAAATCAAAACAACATTGAGATACCACCTCACTCCAGTTAGAATGGCAAAAATCAAGAA
>NW_012267304.1:6367293-6379041 GCF_000151885.1 Dipodomys ordii
AAGGAGGAGGCTGCAATGCTTGGTAAGAAATGTACGCACTATCCTGCCCATGTAATTGTAACCCCTCTGTACAGTATGTTCACAAATAAAATAAAATAAATAATAAATAAATACAACTGGCCCAAAGGAAACAACTTTACTTTCTTTTGGCTCTCTTGTATGATTTTTACCCTACATAGTTAGCCCTTTTATTCTTTCTGATTCCAGATGGTTAGTAATGTAAGACACCACTCTGCAGCTATTAAAAGTTTGAGCAGGATCAAAGAATTGATCAGGGGAAAGGAGGCAGAGGATGGATTGTTCAAATCTTAAAGGGAGGAGAGAGAAAAGGGAAGAATGGTGATAGAGGAAAAAGAGAAAGAAAGAGAAGGAAGGAAGAAGGAAGGAAGGAAGAAAAGGGAAGGGACAGAGAGAAAGAGATCAAGCTTTTTTACCTATGTCCTCCCATTCTTCCTTATTTTTAGGCTAAAATTTTAAAATCCAATGAAATAAAACACAATGTCACACATGAGAAGAGCCAAAAACTAGCTGGACATAATAGTGTATGGCTGTAACTCTACAACTCAAAATAGAGGATTGCAATTACAAGGCAAGCCTGAGCTACACCATGAGTTCGAAGGCAGACTTTTGTCTCAAAGCAAACAAATGAACACCATACTATTTTCTGGGCATTTGCTTTTGTATGGACCTCAAGTTATATGGAACAAATGAATCTTGAATAGTGTAGAGGGTTTTTCCCATTGGCACAAATTCATGACCACTTCTCCCATTGAGAAACAGGGCATACATTAACTCTCCTTGTGTCAAGCTGGGTTTCTTATAGCTTCAACTAGTACAATATGGTTAGAAATTACAGTCTATGATTTCTAGGGTTAGGTGATAAAAAGTTATCCATCTTCCACCTTATTCTTTTAGGATGGTATGTGTAAAGAAAGCCAAATTCCCTGTAAGAAGTTTAAGTAGCCTAAGAAAACTGTCCCAGCTAAATCTAATCTTATGGCAGTGCCTATCAAGTCATCAAAGGAATAAAGCCATTTTAGATCTTCCAGACTACTATACTCTAACTACTCTGAGGAATCTCGATACCATAAGAAAAAAATGAATCAATGCAGACAAGGTCTCAATAAATTTTGGAACCTCCAAGTCCATAATAAGTACAATAAAATGATTATTTTGCTATCAAAGTTAGGATAGTTTATATGCAGCAATTTTAACTGGAATAGTCAGCTACTATAGATGATTAGCTGAGATTTAAGGATGTGATATAATAAGAAATACGTATTTGATCTCTGTCTCTGAGTTTTGGGATATACATGTTAAAACCTTAGACTCTATAGAGATGTTTCTTTTTCTTTATCTTTTTTTTTTGTCAGTCATGGGGCCTGAACTCTGGGCCTAGGCGCTGTCTCTGTTCTCTTCAGCTCAAGGCTATTACTCTACCACTTGAGCCATAGCACCATGTCTGGCTTTTTCTGCTGAGGAATCAAACCTAGGGCCTCATGCATGTGAAACACTCTACCACTCAGTCACCTTCCCATCCCAGATGTTTCTTTTTCTATGCCAATAAAGTGGCTGTTGGCTGTGTCCTATTGTAGGCCTGCTGTGTGGTAGGGAGCATTCATTGTCAGAGGAATCAAGCATGCAATGAGAGGCTTGGAATTTTCATTCCCACCTCTCTCACCTCTCTCTATCTCCTAGGAGGTAGAAAAGATAAGCGTTGAACTAATCACCAACAGTCAATGATGTATACACACACACACACACACACACACAAGGGGCATGGTTTAGAGAGCTTCCTGGTAGGCAAACACATCTGTCAGTAGGATGGTACACCCCAGTTCCAAGGAGAGAAAAGATCCTAAAATTCAGGGCATTTCAACCCTTCACTATTCATCTCTTCATGTGTAACCTTTTTATATATTGTATTTAATATAGTAAGCCAGTAAACATAGAAGGAGTAGTAGGAACTCTTAAGTTAGTCAAAATGTAGGTAACAATCTGCTTTTTGTGACTGGCATCTAAAGTATGGCATTAAGCCCTAAATCTACATGATCTGATGGTATAACCATATAGTGTCACAATTGTGTCAAAGTATAGGACAGCCAATTGGTATCTTCTGGAGAACTGATCATTGGTATGGAATAAAACCTCCCAGATTCACTTTGGTGACTACAGCTGAAGTGGTCTATATTGAGAAGATAGAAGAATAATTTGGGAGCTGGTTGCCAGTGGCTCACACCTGAAATCCTAGTTATTCATGAGTTTGAGGTCTGGATGATCTGGTTTGAGGATAGACCAGGCAATACAGTCTAAGAGATTCTGTTTCCAAAATAACTAACATAAATGCAGGCTAGGGGTGTGACCCAAGTGGTTCCATCCCAGCATAGTAAGCACAAGGCCTTGAGTTCAAGCCACAGTATTGCCAAAAGATGAAGGAGGAAGAGGAGGAATAGAACGAGGAGGAAGACAAGAAGAAGGGGAGAAGGAAGACAGGAGGAGTGGGGAGGGGAGGAGAAGAGAAAAGAAGGTAGAGGAGGAAAAATACAACATCTTGGGTTATTTTCCCTTATCTTTGTAGATAGAGTCACAAGAAACTACACTCAAGTTCCCTTTCCTCAACATGATCCTGGCATTCTGATAATGCTACTCTTGTTTTTCTTTAAAATTATCTTTAAGTAGGCATACAAACTGTCAGTTTATGCATAAAAATACATCTTGACCAATGTCACCCCTTCCATCATTCTCCCACACATCTATCCCCACCTCACTCATTCCCTCAAGTTACCTGGTTCCATTTCTGTATATACATTGATTATTATGACTGGATTCACCCCTCCCCTTCTCTCTTTATTGATGATGCTATTCTTTTACCTCCTATAGCTCCTAATAAGAACTAACATAATGGTCAAACACTAAGTAGTGACTTTGACCTGATCTTAGGGGTGAAGAACAGAAAGAGGAATATAAATAAGAAAATAAATACAAAAATAATAAGGAATTAAGAAGATAAATAATGCTTCTTTGTGGCTTTGGGAAGAGTATGGTAGACTGGGATCAGGTTTTGAAGTTTTGCTATCTTTTCTTAGCCTTACAGCATACCTCTTTCTGTGTCTGCTCCAGCTTCAGAGGATCACTTGTGGATGTTGTTCCTTTTCATAATTGACATAGCTACCCACCCTGGGCTTCACATGGGCTCATGCAGAAAACTCGAAGTGTTAATGGGCATGGCAACCCTCTCCATTTCAGAGTCCTTGGAAAGGTCAGTTGAGTTATAAAAAAAATTGAAAAGAGCAATTCGAAATGGCCAAGGAAGTCAATGTCTTATTGATCACCTGATTTTCAATCATATACTCCACTGATTTCACAGAAGAAATAGAGCTGTTTAGAAGGAAGCTTCCAAATTCATGTGTCCACTGTTAGCAGAATTTTAGAACTTTGGGGCATAAAGACCCTAACAAATATTCTGGTCAAACTTCTTCATTATACTCATGGGAAAACTCAAGCTCAGTAAAAGGTAAGTAACTTAGGTAAATTTATTAAATCAAAGAGTAGCAGAAACAGGGAGATAAACCTGGTTATCCGAATCTTGATCTATATTCCACACCAGTGCTTTACAAACTTCAATGTGCACAACAACCATGGGGGGGTCTTTGGGCAAGAGGCCATTAAAGAGAAACAATATTGATTTATGTGTTAGTTGGCCTTGCCAAAATATCTGAGAACACATCTTAAAAGGAGGAAAGATTTATTTAAGCGCATGGCACTAGTCATTCCATGGTTTGCTGGCTCCATTGCTTTTAGGCATGTGACAAAGGAGAAACATCATAATAGAAGGGCATGGAGGATGAAAGTTGTTCGTGTCACAAAAGCCTGGAAGCAGAGTGAAAGTGGAGACAATGTATACACATATTTCTTATCCTTTCTCATGTGCATGCTTTCTTCATAATCTGTCCTTAAGAAAAGGCCTGGAAATGTGGCTCAAGTGCTTCACAAGCATAAGGCACTTAATTGAAAACCAGTGCTAATGAAAACTAGAGTCCATGGTGTCCTGAGATTTTTAATTTGTAACAGGTTGTTTGGTATCACCAGTGTTGTGAGACTTGGATAACCATTTTAAGTGTCAAGATTAGTGGCTATAAATAGGAAGGGAAGACAATAGATCCTCTCCTCCCAGGTTAATCATCATGACCAGTTCAGTGGCCTCTTAATTATATTTTTTACTCCATGAATATGCCAGTTATAATTTGTCACCTCTACACAATCCACCTTTGGGGTTTGGGCTTGTTTGTCTTGGGTTGCATTTTGTTTTGGTGCTTACTCCTGGGGCTTGAATTCTGGGCCTGGGAACTGTCCTTGAGTTTTTTTGCTCAAGTCTAACACTTTACCATTTGAACCATAGTTATACTTCTGGCTTTTTGGTTAATTGGAAACAACAATTTCATGGAAATTCTTGCCAAAGCTGACTTTGAACCATGATCCTCAAATCTCAGCTTCCTGAGTAATGAGGATTACACGTGGGGGCCACCAATGCCTGGATACCCTTTTCTTTTGAATTGTTTGCCACTTTCTTTGGTAGTAAGCACTATATGATAATGAAATAAATAGGCACAAGAGAAACAATAAGAAATGTGATGGCATGGATGTCAACTTTACATCTTTCTTTACTGGCCTGTCACAAAAGAGTTGTTGGAGTTAGAAATTGGTTTCATAACAAATTTGGGCATTATTTCTGGATTTCCTGACCCTAGTATTCATGGAAAATCCAGAACATGCAGTGTGAATATATAATAATGTGTGATTTGTGGAAACTGGTCACATTGCTTTATAGCCACACCACATATATTAAAAGGCTATAGCTATGCAATAGTCCAAATGATTCAGAAAATTGCTACAGTACTGTACTTACTCAGCAGTTTTTGGCTAGTACTTTGAAAGCTAGATGAAAAACAGGGAAATGAATGCTTTTTATTTAAACTAGCCAGGACTTTCAAATTAAACAAGATTATTTTCCATCTGAATTTTAGAAGATATAAGCTTTTGTTGAAACTGGTCTGTACTTTCCCAGCTCAATGACCTCTATAACCTTAGAGTTTATTTCCCTCTCAGGGACTCTGTTCTCTCATTTGTAAAATGAGAAACTGGACTACTCCCAAAGTTCTTATATTCCAATTACCATGTCCAGCCCTGGAGCATGGTCACTGATGAGCAGGATGTTGATTAACACCACGAAAACATCTGGGTTGGCCATGTTCTCCACGTTCTCTCACTTCCTAGCGTAGAAAATAGGCACACATGTTAGATAGATTTTCACCCACATGGTTGAAACGATGATGTCTTTTTGGATGATCCCATAGTTACCTAGAAAAATAAATCAACCAAAACCATCCTCTCAGCCACTAAAGAGTAATGGTAACCCGAAGTTTCTTCTGATAAGATTTTTTGTGCTTGTGTCCTTTATGCTTATTAGTGACAAGAAGCAGGACCAGGGGTAAGAGTGGTGGGCTGTAGAGCACACTGAAAATCATGTTTTCTTCTTAGGTGTCACGAATGACCCTGATCATTTATGAAATGTGATACCATGGAATGTTTAGGAGTTTCTTGAAGAGATTCAGATTCAAATTCTTTCATTTTTAAAAGGATCCGAGAATAAGGTACTATCAGACTAATTACACTCCCTCAACTGGTAAATCCATCTTCAGGAATCTCCTGGGTAACTCTGTACTATGTATTTTTAGTGTATAACAAACATTCAGTTTTTAAAGAACTGGCTTTGATGCTTCTTGCCAAGAAGATATTTACAAAGAAGATATTTAAAAAGTGAAAGAATAGAAAATATGGATTAACACAAATAAGTAAAACAGGAAAAGAGAGGGAAAAAGGAAAGGGAAAAGAGAAAGACAAAGGCAGAGAGAAAGAAAGGCAGGCAGACAGAGACAGAGACAAAGACAGGGAGAGGCGTATCAAGGCTGGTTTGTCCTTCGCATAGAAAGAAGCTTAAGCCAACTCAGGCAGAGCTGGCCATGTGATATTTTTTAAAGCCATACAAGGAAATTTCACAGTGCATCCTTGTCAATACTGCCGATTCTAGTCATGAATGCTCTATTCCACAAGAAGAAGGGCGCTTCTTCTTGGTAAACTCTCTCCCAAAGCATGGTGGGAATGAAGTAGGGCTGAGAATAAGAGGATTTTTTTAAGTATGAAAGAATAAGCTGATAGCCCAGAATCCTCAGTTTTCAGCCTAGGCTGTCTTCTAACCAGCTATGCATCCTTCAGAAAATCCTCCTTTTATAGAATTAATTTTTTTATCAGGAAAATTAGAAGTGAAAGCTTTCTTTTTTTAAAAAAAGTAAAATTTCCTTTACTAAGACAATATACCAAATAATTGGTTTGTAAAATGTTGTGCTGAAGCAGTATGAAGCAATTTGACTTCCAAGCAACAAATTCTGCCATCTTGTGGCTGAGACAAATTTTCTTTTTGTTCTAAAGACTAAATGAGAGCAGTAAGGATCATTTGCATTTATTTATGACATTCTCTCTGTGTGTTTCTCTTTTTCTCTGTATCTGTGTCAGCCCCCCCCCCAGTATTGAGGATGAACTCTAGGCTTCTCTAGGCTTTACTTACTGCTGCTTGAACTACAACTCCAGTTCCAGCTTTTAAGATAATTGGAGATAAGGGTCTGACAGACTGTTCTGCCTCAGGTGTCTCAAAAAAAAATCTTGACCCTCAGATCTCAGCGTCCCATATAGCTAGGATTATAGGCATGAGAGCCTTACTTAGCTTCATACTGTTAATTTTGTATTGAAATATACATATGGAAAAGTATATACTCACAAAAGCAATGTTTTTATAAACTAAGCACACTTAGCACCCAGATCATGAAACAATATTACTCACTACTTGCTTTCTGTACATGTAATGAATTTTACATATGTAATTTTGATCAAAAGGAGCCAGATACAAAAGCCTCCCCTGCCTCTGCTCCAAGGTTAACATTGTCTTGATTACAAATAATACAGATTTGCTTTGCTTGCTTTTATAGTAATTGAACTATTTGCCATGTTTTCTTTTACATCTGGTCCCTTTTGTTCAGTGTTGTTCTTTTCAAATTAATATATATTGTCCCATGTACTTGTAGAACAATCTTGTTGCTGTAGAGTATCTTTCAAAAGTCCCTTAAGTGGTTATTTTGTATTTAATGTGATTTTCACTATAAAATTAATATGATGTATTTAATAGAAAAGTGCAGAAAGTAACTCATAACCCTCTACCAAAGGGAATTGTATATACTTAAGTATATTTCATTCCATTATTGATCCTTCTATATACTTTTGTTAATACTATAATTCAAACACACCACTATGTTATTAAGAAATATTAATGGATATTATTTTAAACAAATAGTATTTCTTTATACTTGGGGTACTCAGAATAGTTTTCATTTTTATTGTCGACAAACCCAGTGATCATCCTTAACTAAAATATGTTCTCAGTATTCTGTTTTGCTTTTTTTTTTTTGGTCGGTCGTGGGGCTTGAACTCTGGGCTTGGGTGCTGTCCCTGTGCTCTTCAGCTCAAGGCGAGCGCTCTACCGCTTGAGCCACAGTGCCACTTCCTCTGTGTTTTTTAAATAAAATTTCATAATTATTTGGTCAAATCCTTGACAATTTCAATTTATACCTAGAATTATGTGGACATAATCAGCGACTAAGGAAAGAAATTATCTATTACTAAGCACTTAGTATATCTAACAGACATTGGGCAGTGCTTCTTTTTTACTTGTGATGCTGGAGATTGAAGCCAGGTTCCTGCAGATGCTAACCAATTGCTCAACTGCTGAACTACATCCACAGCCCGGTTTGAAGTTCTTTAGCTAAAGTCTCTCATTCAATTTTCATGAACACCCTAGAAGGTGCACATAATATACATTCTAAAAGAAAGAAAATCAAGGTTCAGAGGGGTAACTAACTAGTCCAAAAGCATTCACGGAGTCAAATGGCAGAACCGAGATTTGGATCCATGTCTGTTCCATTGCAAAGCTTGAAATTATTCAATTTCACTACACTGCCACCTAGAGTCAAGTTTGTATCCTGCAACTGAAACACCAATTATCCTCTCCACAGTCCTGTCACAGTTCCTAAAAAACTGTGCAAGGACAAATAACAATTTTCCCAGCCTCTGTGTTGAGACAAAAGTGTCAGAATTGACTTAGTCTCCTAGAAAGACCTAAGAGATAGAGGGTAAACCCAAAGAAAGTGTGAGCAATGTTTGCCTAAGGAGAAGAAAACGATGCTCCCCACCTATGTGCATAATTTTAAATTTTGTTTACAATGAGATGAGATTAAGATTTCCATCTTGGAAGTATCCATTGCAAATATTCTCAACAAAATACCTGCCAATGGAATATTAAAGAAACATTATGTATATAATATATACACATAAATATATAATATATAAATGGAATAATAAAAGGACCATATACTGTGAATAAGTAGCACATATGCTAGGAAGCAACGATGGATTAACATAAATAGTAAATCACTATAATACATGACATTAGTATAAGGGAAAAATAAAACGACATTTTCAATTGAGAAGGAAAAAACAACTTAATTGGAATATATTGTGTGCATGTATGGAAAAATCACAATGAACCCCCTTTTGAATAACTAATGTATGCTAATATAAATAAATAGAAATATATACATATAGAAATGAATGAATAAATAAATGAAATCTTGCAAAGGCTAATCATCCTTCCTTGGTAAAAACATTGAACAATTTAGCAACAATACAAAGGAAGATCTTAAGTATGGCAAAGACCATTTCTGAAAAATCTACAGGTAGCATCATAATTAAGGATGAAATACTGAAAATATGCCCATAAAGAACAAGACATGAATCCCTACTTTATATTATTGCTAGTGAACATTGAACTCAAATTTGTAGTCAAATCAATGAACCATGAAAAGAAGTAAAAGACATCCAAATTAGAAAGGAAAAAGTAAAATGATCTCTATTTGAGGACAGTATGACCCTATGTGTGGAAAAAAATTCACTCCCAAATCCCTACTACAGCTACATGATTTGGCAAATTTGCAGGATAGAAGACCTATTGATAAAGTGTGAAGCTAACCACCCCACAGACTCTTTTTACAAAATGCATCAATACAATGGCCCCTTCTCAGATTAAAAAAAAAAAGAGTGAAACTGATCAGAAGACAGCACTAACATTTATGGACATGTAACAATAAAATCTTCCCATATCACTGAAATTAGCCAATGAAAAGTAGAAAGAAATTACAAAACCAAAGATCTATTAATAAAAATTCAGGGTTTTTTGTATACTACCAATGAAAAAAATTCCCAAAAGAAATTAAGAAAATAGTTTCATTCACTATTACAATCAAAATAACTATGTAAGGGGGCGGGGCAGGGGGGCGGATTATCTGTACACAGAAGACTCAAAAATATTGCTGGAAGAAGTTAAAGAACACTGAATAAAATCAGAGGAAACCTTGAATTTAAAGATTGGGAAAAGTTGTTAAGATGTCAATACTAATACAATCTATTGATTCAACACAATCTTTTTTAATACTTTTTATTGTAAAAATACTATACAGAGGGATTACAGTTACATGAGCAAGGTAATGAGTACATTTCCTATCAAGCATTGTTGCCTCCTCCTTTGTTTTTCCCCTACCATCCCTTCCCTCCCAACTACACTTACCCGCCCCCACACCTAAATTGTAAAGTTTGTTTTTCAACATAGTGTATTTTACATCTCATTGTTACAATCGGTCAACTTGTATCCCTATTTAAGCATTTTGTTTTTTCCCTTCCCCTCCCCAAATTAGAGAAGTGTATATAAAAGATTCAGGGCACCAACATCAAATACATTGAAAACAGGGGTTATACCATGGGGAAGTAACATACAAAGAAACAAAAAATCACATGGTACATTATAAATATGTTAGAATCAATAGCAAGAAAGAAAAAAACCACTTGTGTCCCTATCTTGGGGTTCATTTTGCTTAACATCATCTTATCTGGTCATATGTACATAGTTTTTTTTCTGCTTGTCCTAGACATATACTAGTTATTGCAAATAAGGGAAACCATGGGACCTATGTTTCTTTGGGCCTGGCTTACTTCACTTAGTATAATTTTTTCCAAGTCCTTCCATTTCCTAACAAATGGGGCGATGTCATTCTTTCTGATGGAGGTATAGAATTCCATTGTGTATATATACCACATTTTCTTGATCCATTCATCTACTGAGGGCATCTGGGTTGGTTCCATATCTTAGCTATGGTAAATAATGCTGCAATAAACATAGTTGTGCTGACAGCTTTAGCATTGTCTTTTTTGTGATCATTTGGGTAAATGCCCAAAAGTGGGATTGCTGGGTCATAGGGAAGCTCTTTCCTGTGACTCAACACAATCTTTATCAAAATTCCAATCTCCATTTTTGTAGGAACTGGAAAAGTTATACGTTACTGCAGGAGCTCCAAGTAGTCAAAACAATCTTGAGAAAGAAGAAAGTTAGCAGACTCATAGGTCCTTATTTATTCAGGTATCTAAGGAATGAAATAGCGATACATGCTACAATGGAGAGCCTTGAAAATGTTAAAGTAAGTGAAAGAAACCAGACACTAAAGGTCACATATTGTATGACATCATTTATTTGAAATATTCAGAATAGGTAAATCCATTTAGACAACACAGAGTGATTGTTGCCAGGAACTGGACAAGACAAGGAATGAGGATGATGTAAATATTTTGGAACTAGATTGAGGCTGTGGTTGCACAATGTTTTAAATGCACTGTCACTGATTCATTTAAAATAGTTACGTTTATATTTCTTCAATTTTATCTCAACTTTAAAAGCATTAAAACTTTGGTATTTGAAAAAATATCATGAAAGTGAAAAAATAAATGACAGAATGAGTGAAATATTTGAAGATTATGTATTTGATAACAGAATTATATCCAATGCCAGGTATGGTACATTGAATGGTGTTTTCTGTTGTGAGTTCTTTCAGTAAGTTCCTTGTATGTACAATAAAGTATATTTGCACTCCAGTAACCCCAGAACTCAGAAGGCTGAAACAAAATTGTAAGTTTGAGGCCAGTATGGACTACTCACCTAGGCCTATGTCAAACAAAAAGCGACATATCTGGTTTTTTGGGGGGATTTTTGGGTCTGGTTGTGGGGCCTGAACTCTGGGCCTGGGCGCTGTCACTCAGCTCTTCAGCTTAAGGTTAGCACTCTAAGGCTTGAGCCACAGCGCCACTTCCAGCTTTTTTCTTTTTGCTTATGTGGTGCTGAGGAATTGAAACCAGGGCCTCATGCATGCAAGGCAAGCGCTCTACCACTGGGCCACCTTCCCAGCCCCAAAGCGACAGATCTGTAGTAAGGAGATTTTTAAACTCAGCAATAAAAATAAACTAACAATTTAACAAGTAAAATGGGAAAAACAAGATTTAAAGAGACATTTCTCCAAACAAGTTTCACAAATGGTTGTTAAGCACATAAAAAGATGTATGGAGCACTGATCATTAGAGATCTACAACCAAAATCACAGAGAGAAGGGGCTGGGAAGGTGACTCAGTGGTAGAGCGCTTGCCTTGCAAGCCTGAGGCCCTGGGTTCGATTCCTCAGCACCATATAAGCAAAAAGAAAAAAGCCGGAAGTGGCGCTGTGGCTCAAGTGGTAGAGCGCTAGCCTTGAGCTGAAGAGCTGAGGGA
>NW_012267304.1:6380146-6423234 GCF_000151885.1 Dipodomys ordii
GAAGTGGCGCTGTGGCTCAAGTGGTAGAGCGCTAGCCTTGAGCTGAAGAGCTGAGGGACAGCAACCAGGCCCAGAGTTCAGGCCCCATGACCAGACCCAAAATAAATAAAATTTAGTCCCCTCCCAAAAAAGGGGGGCTGGGAAGGTGGCTCAGTAGTAGAGCACTTGCCTTGCATGCTTGAGGCCCTGGGTTCGATTCCTTAGCACCACATAAGCAAAAGAAAAAGTCGGAAGTGGCGTTGTGGCTCAAGTGGTAGAGCGCTAGTCTTGAGGTGAAGAGCTGAGGGACAGCGCCCAGGCCCCGAGTTCAGGCCCCACAACCGGACCCCAAAAAAAATAGTTTATACATAAAACGCCATTTTAGCCCTTCTAAAAATTCTCATCTGTTGGCTTTTCCAACCTTAAACTATTGTATCACAGACCTTACTGTGTCATAAAAAAATCCCTTATCATTTAAAGACATATCTTAAAGTAGACTTCAAAAAAAAATCTCATAAATGCTTCCAACACACCTTCACTACTACTTGATACTACTAAATTTCAGTTGAGATTGTATTACCTCTTACTAAAAAGAGGATAAACTTCTTTGTCTCATCAACTAGTTGTTTTGGTAATGTTTTGGAGGAACTAAAACTGTGGGTTTATTTTCTCCTTTCTTTACTTTTCCCCTTCTTTTGTTTTTTTTCTGTTCATTTATTCCTTTCTTTTTCTTTCTTGGAATAGAATCTCACTACATATCCCAGATTATCCTCAAACTCATAATCTGTTTCCTTCCTCAGTACTGAGATACAGGAGTATATCTCCACACTTGGCTTTTATTTTCACTTATCTTTTGCTACTAGACTTTGTGTTCTATGGGAACACATTTTAATTGTCCATCTCTACCATGCTACTTAGTGTGTATCAATTGTACAAAATTTCATAATGACATTTTTATACATGTACATAAGGTGATTGAGATCAGGTACAACATCCATTATCACTTATGTTCCTTCCTATTGCTTAATTATTCTTTTTCCACTGTCATGTCTTTTTCTTTTTAAAGATTGATCATGTGACAGAAAACTTGTTATTCTAAGTATGGCTTATTTTGCTTACAATGATGACAGTTTTAAAAAAGAATTTATTGAATAAATTAAAGAAGGCTGAATGCTTTTAGAAAATGTTAAAACATTTTAACCTACTGAAATAAAATAGAGTAAAAAGAAAAAAA
Source organism: Dipodomys ordii (assembly GCF_000151885.1). Classification (NCBI taxonomy): domain Eukaryota; kingdom Metazoa; phylum Chordata; class Mammalia; order Rodentia; family Heteromyidae; genus Dipodomys; species Dipodomys ordii. Next base: position 6,381,360 of record NW_012267304.1, read on the forward strand.
GTTTAAATTAGGAAAGTCCAAATGGAGGAGTGGATAAGTGAAAGAAAAAGATATGAAAAAAAAAGTTAAAGCCAATTTGGGACTTTTGTATTGGGTGAGTGAGCAGGTATCACTAGGAACTTTTTAACCTTGATAATGGAATTTAGAAGACAGAATAAGTGTTGATCAAGATAATTGAGTTGTTTTAACATTTAAACCAATTTTTGAGGGTCTCACTCTGTAGCCCACGTTAGTATCAAACCCATTAATCCTCATGCCAAATATTAAGATTACAAATATGTACCACCTCTACAATTTATATCTCTGTATTGTTATTCTGATTCAAAACACTGAATTTGAAGTCATGAAGCCTGAAGTCTGACCCTTTGGTTTTAGGCACTTTGCTGTTACGTGCGTGCTTCCCTTGCTCATTTTTCAAATGAGAGTAAGTGATTTCCAAGCATCATTCCAACTGTAATAGTCATGGATAGAATGATGACATAGACCAAGTAATGTTTGCTCTGAAGTAGATAATACAACAGAACAGCAGAGGGCAACATTATATAAAATGTAGGCTCAAAATTTAAAGAGCATTCAGAAGAATGAATCGTGCTTATGGTTGACTAATATTTTATAACATAAAACTTTTAAGTATATGATTTGTCATCAGCACAATTATGTAACCTGTACAAAAGCTAGATCACCCTATTTTGTGTTTGAAGAACCAAGTTTGGAGGAGTTAGCAAGGTTTCTAGGCCCATAAAACCAATTAAAAGCAAGCCATTTCATAAGAGCTCTTACAGGACCTGAGTAGGAGGAAAGTGGGAAGACCCATCAGAGCAAGTGACTTTGATCCTCTCCATTTCTAACCCAAGACCTTTCTTGGGTTTCTGCCTATTGGACTATAAGATTTATGTGTGTAATCTTGAAATAATACAAGCAAGACTGAACTGCAATATATCTTGGGTTATTAAGGACCATTCTCAAATGTGTGGGTCACAGGAAACCCTGAAACAAAGGCTGATTTGACCTCTGTTGAAATTAAAGATCCACTGGATGCACCTGATGCTGTCCTAGAGCTAAATAGTAAAACTCTATGGATGCTACAAAGAGTGGAATATTAAACACTGAAAAGAGAAGTTGAAATTGTGGTCCACCTGCTTCTTGTAGTGGTTGCCCTGAAGATGATTATAGTAGGAGGAGTCCTCCACCATGATACATATTTCCAAGGAGAAGTTCTTTTTTTTATTTTATTGTAAAGATGCTGTACAGAGGGGTTTCAGTTGCATGAGTAAGGCAATGAGTACATTTCTTATCTAGCATTGCTACCGCCTCCTTTGTTGTTCTCCCACTATCCCTTCACTCCCCAACCTCCCTCACTCCCCCCGCCACCCGCTCGAAGTTGTAAAGTTCATTGCCAACAAAGGTCTATAGCCTTGAGAAAGGTGCAAACATAGCAGCAAAGTAAAATGATCTGAAGTTGAATTTTATAGGGGAGATGCTTTTCTAATATTAAGGCTTCCTTTAAAAAGTGAGTATGAGGAGGAGGCTGCAATGCTTGGTAAGAAATGTACGCATTATCCTGCCCATGTAATTGTAACCCCTCTGTACAGTATGTTCACAAATAAAATAAAATAAAATTTTAAAAAAAGTGAGTATGAAAGCCAGGTGCTGCTGGCTCACTCCTGTAATTCTAGCTACACATGAGGCTGAGATGTGAGGATTGAGGTTCAAAGCCAGCCTGGGCAGGAAAGTCCATGAGACTCTTATCTCCAATCAACCACCAGAAAACCGGAAGTGGTGCTGTGGATCAAGTGGTAGAGTGCTGGCCTTGAGCTGAAGAGCACATGGACAGTGCTCAGGCCCAGAGTTCAAGTCCCATGACTGGAAAAAAAAGTGAATATGAGAAAATAGGTAATATTTGCTTAATTTAAAAAATTCTTCTTTGCTTTTTGAGGAAGGATTTCATTATATACTCCAGGCCAGCCTGAAACTTTCAATCCTTCTGCGTTGACCTTGTGAGTGCTAGGGTGATAAGTATGCATCACCACATGTAGCTTTTAATTACTTGTTTTTTGTAATAAGCAATAAAGGACTGAGAAAGAGGTAACAGAACATTTCTGAGAATCTACCAGGTTCTGTGACTATGGAGTATATAGATGTAATCTCTCATTTTAAGCTTCACAACCATCAGGAAAGGCAGGCAGAATTATCCTGTTTGGGAAATGAAAAATCATCAAGGCTCAGAGAGACTAAGAAACTTGCCTAAGCCTGGTTCTCTTCTTGATCTTCCTTGGGTATGCAAATACAAATTGGATATTTATGGGCAAAGTGTGTATTTGGGGATGATTAGATTTTATGACATTATTTTGAGTCTCCACACATATCGCCTGCTTGGAGTTCCTCTGGGAAATAACAGAGAGGTCTTTCTCTGCCTGGATGAGGGGAGTGCATTCATTTATAATTCTGTCTTTTAAGATCCTAGTATTGCTGCTTAGAGACTTCATCTAGCTGTGCTCTTACTTTCATTATAATTTTCTGAGAACACTAGATCTCTTAACCTTTTTAAATGTCACTTAATGGTCCATGGTGTTCCCTTTATGGAATATATTTCTTAAATTTTTCTTTAACTAGGATCAAGATGAAATTCCTTACTGTTACATCTTCACATCTGGTCAAGACTATTATTATTTTCCTTTCTTGCCAATATCCTGACTTCATTAAAAAGACAATCTCTCACATTTTCAGATTAGAGAAACCAAGGCACTATCAAGTGTGTGGGATGTTTGCTGACACTAGGTCTCAGGTGTGGGCAATAAAGTAACTAAAAACCCTAAGGCATCTTCTTGTTTCAGCATCCCTTCATATTTATTTTTATTTTTTATTAGTTTATATGTTAATTGTACAAAGGGGCTTCATTGTGACTTTTCCCACATTTGCATACTTCAAGCCTCTTTAACTTTCTTATTCTGCTTCATCTCTTGTGAAACCAGTTTTAATGGGTTTTATTATTCTCTTTTCATATAAGCACATAAAGTACTGCAATTATCTTCACATACAGACCCCACTTGCCCTCTCCTTTCATCCTCCTGATTATCACTGGTTCCCACCTCATATAGTCCACATTTTATTCTCATATCATACATTATTTTTAAGTGTAGACTATGCATATGAGAAATATCATGTGACATTTCTCTTTTTCAGTTTGGCTTATTTTGCTTAATGTGATAACTGTTTTTCTGTAAACAACATAATTTCATTCCTTATGGCTGAATAATATTCCAAGGTGTGTGTGTATATATATATATATATATATATGTATATACATATATATAGCAATTTATATGCTACATGACAGTGGCTCATACTTGTAATCCTATGTACTCAGGATATATATATACACATATATCCTGATATATATATATATATATATATATATAACATTTTATCAATTCATCAATTGATAGGCACCTGGGTTGATTCTATAACTTGGCTGCTGTGAATAGTGCTATGTACACTGTACATTGCTCTACAGGGACCACTGCTGTATAGTGACTTGCATTCCTTCAGATATATTTTGGAAATGGTACACAGTGTCATATGTTAATTAGATCATTTTTTGGGAAACTTCATGCTAAAGAATCTGCATTTCCATTGTAGCTGTACTAATTCACGTTCTGGCTAACAGTTCCCCGATCTGCCCCTTCCCCTGCACATCTGTACCAACATCTGTTGTTTTAATTTTTGTGATTGATGTATTGAACAGTTTTATTTATTTATTGATAGTTGTACCTCTTTTGAGAATTGCCTGTTCAATTCATGTGCCCATTTATTCACTGGGCTGTTGGTTCTTTTGGTGTTTCATGTTTTCAGCTCTCTATGCAAAAGATATTACATTTTATATATTAATCATTTACCTGATGAATAACTGACATTTTTTTCCAATTCTCTATATTGTCTCTTAATTTTGGTGACTGTTTTCTTTGCTATGCAGCTTTATAGTTGAGACAATTTCATTTGTAATTTTTGCTCTGATTTCCTGAGCAATTGGAGTCTACTGAAAGAGGTATTACCTATGCCTGTGTCTTCAAGGGATTTATTTATGTTTCCCTCTAGTACTTTTAAATTTAGATCTGTCATCCATATTTAATTTTTGTACAGGATGAGAAATAGAAGTCCAGTTTCAGTATTTTACATGAATTCATGAATCCCATACTTTGTGGACAAGTTTAAAGAGCATTGATGTTAGTTATTTAAAGGCTAGTACCATTCAGTCATAAATCTATCCGTTTCTTGGCTATTTTTTGTAGGGATATTCTTTACTACTACTTCATATTCATCTCTTTGGATAATGTATGTCCTCTTGATTCAATTTTGGTAGTTTATTTGCCTCTAGAAAAGTATCCATTCTTTCTAAATTTTCCTGTTTATTAGTACATAAGTTTTCAAAGCATTCCTTAATGATCATCTGATCTTCATCTGTATTTGTTGTGAAACTTACTCTCTACATTGTTCATTTCTGCCTTGATCTTTATGATTTCTTTCCACTGCTGTTTGGTTTGGCTTTTGCTCATTTTTTAAAATCTCAAAGCACATCAATAAAATACTTGCAAACCAAATTCAAAGACACATTAAAACAATCATACACAGTAATCAAGTTGGGTCTATTCCAGAAATGTAATCATGTTTCAATATAAACAAATAAATATAATATAGCATTATTCAGACTAACGGACAAAGATCCTTCCTTATTTCATGTAGAGATGATAGTTCCAGTAGTTTACCACCAGTATTTATCTGTGGTAACTTATTAGAAATGGACAGTGGCTGAGCCATTGAGCAGGGTCCCAAAACCCCTTAGTGAGGCTTTCAATCTGCAATTGTTGAACCATGGGAAGTATGGAGTATGGCAGTGACATATGGATGAGTCAAGCCAAAGAGATAGGTAAGCAAAGTGTCTTCGAGCCTTCAGTACTTAGGAAACATTAGTTACCAGCCTCACTGGAATAAATCACTTGTCTATTAAGTGATGGCAAGAAGGCCAGTTTCTTTCATACTCAATATCATTTTGGGATTAGATATAAGGTGCTCTTAGAGGTTGTACTGATCATGTATATGACCCCATGTATTTCTTCTTCTTTTTTTTTTTTTGGTTGGTCGTGGGGCTTGAACTCTGGGCTTGGGCGCTGTCCCTGTGCTCTTCAGCTCAAGGCGAGTGCTCTACTGCTTGAGCCACAGCGCCACTTCTGGTTTTCTAGTGGTTTATTGGAGATAAGAGTCTCATGGACTTTCCTGCCTGGACTGGCTTTGAACCGTGATCTTCAGATCTCAGCTTCCTGAGTAGCTAGGATTACAGGCGTGAGCCACTGGTGCCCGGCTTCTTTTAGATTGTTATAATTTTGCAGTACTGGTGTGGAACCCAAGGCCTTGCACATGCTAGGCAAGTGTTCTACCACTGAGCTACATTATTAGAATCTTCTCCATTAGATTATGAGACTGATACTAGTGTATCACTCTATAAGTTCAGTGGAATAGATCTTGACCATATTTTCTATAGTCAGAAGTTCAAGCCAGGATAAATTCATATTCCTCTAGAAAGTGACATGACACAGCACATGGAACAGTGGGAGAGGAAGTCACAGTCTGTTCAGATAGTCAGGTTGAGTTACCTCTGGGGATAACTGGAGTAAGAGATAATGCAATTGGAATGGAATGACTATTTGCCCAAAGCAAGAAGTAGGATTAGCAATTTGTTATCTACAATGGTAAGTGGATACCTGTTAGAATAAGTGCCTTCTTTGCTGCAGAAAGAAGCTGCTTGCTTCTTACAATAATTTCCCACAAATCATACTTTGAAGAACCAAAGAAAATGAGACCATAAAATACTATGTAGAAAATTTTATGGCTCCCTTATTGCCAAAGTGAAGCTGTGATCCCAGAGTTGTTTATCAAGAATTCAGTTTAAGTTACATCCAAGACTGATAATTTTATTAGCCAAGTCTAGAACATCAAAGGTAAGAACTTAGCTCCAAGTAACAACTATGTTTCCCTTAACATTTATTGAGCATTTGGCCACACAGGATTTCATTTAATGTTTACGAGCAGTATGTGAGGTAGAAAGAACTGTTCCCATTTTGCAGAAGATGAAATTGAGGTTCATACTGGTTAAATGACCTCAAAATTATCTCCAACTAGGATTGTGGAGGAGCTAGGACTTGGACTTAGGCTTGTCTGTCTGAAAAGCACAATCTGAAAGTGGAGGTTGCAGCTACTGTTGATTTGTGAGGTACATGAGCTAAGGTAGTCTGCGTCCAAAGGACAGTCTGACTTTTGAGTGCTGAAGCTTGATATTAAGCAATTAACTGGAGACCTGTTTTCACAAGAACATCTGGTTGGTCAGAGTTCTTGGGATCTGACTGTCAATGGTCCAAGACAATATTTTAGCTTTCATTTAGATAGCAACCTACTTTGAAACGTAAAACATTCTAGAAACCTGAGGAGAATGAGAAGCCAAGTGTCTGAATAACCCCAAACTGACATCATCATCTAGCCTAGAAAGAAAGATGGTTTTCTCTTTTGTTGTTTGGAACCCATCCTTGGGAAATAGATACCTGACTAATGGAAAACCTGATTCTGGGAAACAGTTTTACTTCCAGGCATGGGGCTTGCTTGCCCGGTTTCAAGAAAGCATTTCTTTCTTCAAAGTAATCTTCAGGGTCTTTCACAATATTTCCATCACTGCTCTGTAATCTCCCACACCCATTTGAAAGTAAGGACAAGAAAGTGAGTTTTACCATCAGGTCTAAACATCAGGAAGGGAAGAGAAACAGGCTGTCTGGTTTGTGTTTTGTTTTAAGTCAAGAACTTCTGCCCATCCAAGATAGAATCAGGGGATTAAGAAATTTAAACATTGTGTGCTTCATTGGTGATTTGGGAACTTGAGGTAGAAGGGTCCAAAGTAAGTAGACTAGGTCTCTGTCTCCTGGGATTTAATGAGAAGATCTGTTGTTTGGGTGCTTAGCTCAGCCTAGTGACTGAACAACAAATAATAGAGAAGTAAAGGTCCCTGAGGAAGCCAAGATGGAATTGGCATGAGAGCCTGAGTTTAAAAGAGAAGCCTCTGGGGCAACAATCAACTCTTATTCAGAATCATCTTTAAACACACATACCAAGCTTAAGCCTGATGAGCAATACAGAGTTCCTCCTGGTTTGTAGCACAAAATTATTGACCCAGAAAGAAATTCATAAACACCGATAATAAAATTAAATGAGTATAATTCATTAATAATATTAAAAACCCTGTGTGTTTTCCAGGGTTGTGGGGTTTTGTTTGTTTTTAATTTTTTGAGACAGGGTCTCCCTATGTAGCCGAGGCTATCCTAAAACTTGCTCTATAGCTCACATTGGCCTTGAATTTATGATGCTCTTTGTCTCAGCTTCCTGAGTGCTAGGATTAAAGGTGTGCACCACAACAGGAGATTTCTGGTTGCTTTTTAACCATAATGCATACTAAAAAGTCTTTCCCTAGGGCTGGGAAAGTGGCTCAGTGGTAGAGTGCTTTCCTTGCATGCATGAGGCCCTGAGTTTGATTCCTCAGCACCACATATGTAGAAAAAGCCAAAGTAGTGCTGTGGCTCAAGTGGTAGAGCACTAGCCTTGAGCTGAAGAGTTGAGGGACAGTGCCCAGGCCCAGGGTTCAGGCCCCATGACCGACCAAAAATAAAATCTTTCCCTAGCCAGAACACTGCCATGTAATGGAAACCCAGCATCTACCTCTCTAAATATAATTGATAGCCATGTAGTTAGAACTCACTGAAAATCAGATTGGTTATTATTAGATTTATTTATTGTATGAGTTAAAATTCTCTTGGCAAGTGGGTAACATTGATCAAGATGCACTGTATTCATGAACTGCTTTGGTGAATGGCAACTCCTTTGTACAACTACATAAAGATAATTTTTTAAAAAGGAAAACACTCTTGCTTGTAAATGACAGGAAATGCAACTCAAATTGGCTTAAACAAAAAGATAGTGAATTTATTTTCTATAGCTACTGTAAATAATTACCATAAATTTGTGATTTAAAACAACATACTAATTACCTTCTAGTTCTACAGGTTGGAAGTCCGAAATGGGTCTTTTAGGACCAAAATCCAGATACTGGCAGAACTGTACTCCTTCTGGAGGAACTAGGGAAACCACATTCTGAGCCCTTTTCGAGATTGCCCACAATCATCTGCTGATGGCTCTGCATCACTCTAACCTCTGCTTCCCTTGTTCTTTCTTTAGCACTGTGTCCTTCTGTATTACAAGGACTCTTAAGATTAAAATAGGCTCAACTGGGTAGTTAGTCTTCTCATATAAGGATCTTTAATTACAGTTGCAAAGTTCTCTTTGCCATAAAAGAGAACATATTTATAGGTTTTAGAAATCAGGACAGGGACATCAGGTAGTTTACTAAATTACATACACAGGAATCCAAAATTAAAGCAGACTTCATGGTTCCATAATTTTCAGCTATTTAAAAATTTTACCAAGTACAACTTAACAGTAAACACACACACACACACACACACACACACACACACACACACACACACACACACACACACACACACACACACTACTTGATTTTTAAAATATGGGCAAAGAATTTGTCAGTAATATTCCAAAGAAATTCCATTGGAGTTCAAGGGCATGTATTGATATGCACATGTGTTCCTAGTGAATACACATGGGCACCGGCTAGTCATGTTTAACAAAATAGTAACTCAGCTGGGCGCTGGTGGCTCACGCCTGTAATCCTAGCTACTCAGGAGGCTGAGATCTGAGGATCACGGTTCAAAGCCAGCCCGGGCAGGAGAGACTGTCCATGAGACTCTTATCTCCAATAAACCACTAGAAAACCAGAAGTGGCGCTGTAGCTCAAGTGGTAGAGCGCTCGCCTTGAGCTGAAGAGCTGAGGGACAGCGCCCAGGCCCAGAGTTCAAGCCCCACGACCGACAAAAAAGAAAAAAAAAAGAAAATAGTAACTCACTGAGAACCTAAGAAGAACAGCCATTGTACACCTATCATCTTGCTCTATTCTTAACAAAGGAGTTACTCTCATTGTCATAACCTTGAGGTTCAAACACATTAAATGTTTCCTTAAGATGGTGTGTAGGTACACACCATCTCAGTTATGAAGGGAATCATAAATAGGATCATGACCTATGTTTGCCTGGGCAGCAAAAACAAAACCCTCAAAAATAAATTTTAAAAAAGAGCTAGAAATGTGGCTCAGTTGTAGTGTGCATGCCTAGCAAGTATGATGTTGTGAGTTAAAACTTCACTATTACCCCCACTCAAAAACATTTTAGAACATGATTTAGAATATGAAAATAAAACTCTGCCAGGCACTGGTGGGTCACACCTGTAATCCTAGCTACCCAGGAGGCTGTGATCTGAGGATGTAGGTTCAAAGCCAAACTGGGCAGGAAAATTTGTGATTCCCTCCACAACTGGGATGACAGGTACACATCATCATACTTATTTCCTTTCTTTAAATGGGGTCTTGTGAACTTTTTGCCCAAGCAGACCTTGAATCATGACCCTCCTGATCTTAGCCTACTGAGTAGCTAGGAATATAGGTGTAAGCAACTGAGTCTGGAATCATTTTGTTATAAAATCTTGAGGAAAACATTTAATGTGTTTGAGCCTCAAGGTTACGACAATGAGAATAACTCCTTTGTTAAGAATAGAGTGATATGATATGTATACAATGACTGTTCTTCTTAGTTGCTCAGTGAGTTACTATTTTCTTAAACATGACTAGCTGGTGCCTATGTGTATTCACATAGGACCACATGTGTATATCAGTACATGCCCTTGAACTCTAATAATGCTGTCCTGAGGTCATTGTTGAAAAATGGTCAGTCCAACATATCATCACGGTGCCTTGTCAAGCTGAAGTGTAGAACACCCATCCCTGGAGACAGAGTATAGTCTGTACTTCAGTTATCCACCCACTGGAGTGCCTTCTGCCTGCACATTTGCCTCAGCATGTGTATGCCATCACTCATCTGGTTCCTTCTCCAAATGAAGTGTTTTGGTTCTGATTGTAGAATTAAAGAATTTTTTGCATATTAAAGACCTCTACTAATCAAAATCAAAATCTTTCCAAAGGGGAATGTTCTCATCATCACTGGAGTAATACCTAGGAGAGTATTACCATGAAATGCTTTTGATTCCTCACCTTTTCCCCTACTCAGAGATCAGCATTCCCTCAGGACTCCATGTTTTTGTCTGGGGCATAGATATCTGTAACTCACAGTAACAATTCCCTATCTGAACAACAGCAGTAACTACAAAGCTACAATGGGCTTCCTGAGTCCCGGTTAAATTTTCAGAGTCAAGCCATCGAGTTGGCATGAGGTTTGGCACATAGCATCAATTAAATGGGTCCTGGGTCTAAGCCAGTCTCCCAGAGCTCCAGTTTCAAGGCACACCATTTACAGAATCCTGTCACTTAGAGTTCCTTAGGAATGGGATATTTTAAGAGCTAGTAAAGTGAGAGAAAATGAAGAAGAGGGTATCACTTTTCAAAATATACCCATTACCTTACTTATGTAACTATAACCATCCTGTACATCATTTTTACAATAAAAGAAAGAAAAGTATTACTTTCAAAGTCAAAAAAGAGCTAATAAAGACCTATTCTGAAAAGAAATTTTGGATATTTATTCATTGCATTATGGCTAAAACCTCTGTCATCATTATGCCCTGATTATATCTAAATCTCTTACCAATAAACATGGCAAAAGGTAGAGATGAAAATACAAATAGCTACTTATTATTATTCAGTTCTTTATTGGAGAGAGCAACTGGGGTTTGAATTTAGGGTCACATGCTTGCTAGACAGTTGCTGTACCACTTGACCCACATACCCTACCAATATTTTGATGCATTAGTTATTTTTCAAAAAATATCTTCTGCTTTATGCCAGTAGCTGGCTTCTGACCATAATCTTCCTACCTACACACCTCAGCCACATATAGTTTGAATTGCAGCTGTGAACCACCATGCATAGTTTGTTTGTTGAGACAAGGTCTTACTAACTTAACCTGCTTGCTTGGCTGGTGCTCTCTCTCACTTGAGCCAAATTTCCAGCTTAGTTTTGTGCTAGTTAATTAAAGATGGAGTGTCAAGGTCTATATCTTACCTTGGCTAGCTTTAAACCTTGATCCAGATCTCAGCCTCCTTAGAAGGTAGGATTATAGGCACAAATCACAAGAACCCAGCCCAAATATGACTTTTTTAATGACTATGTAATTTCCCACTGTTTGGATGTAAGTTATCTAATCATTCCTCCGTCGCTGAGTATTTAAATGGTTTCAGCTTATCACAATTTATATTGAATATCATTATGCATAAATCTCTGCCCACACTTCTGATCTTTTTAAAAAGCAGTTTTATATTTACATATAATTGTATATGTATGTATAAATACACACATGGTTTCCTTACTCTCATAATCTGTGAATCTCATTTGAGACTCTCATAACAGCCCCCTGGATAATTTTATGCCATATTCACATGAAGTCTATGTATAATAAGTAAGCAATCCACAGCTTTCAAGTCCTTCTACAACAAGAAGAGATGCCCACGGTAGGCATTCAGTTAATGTTTGAGAAATGAGTTATTAGTGGAAATTCCAATACAATATTTAAAAGACTAAATGTTACCATAAGGAGTTTCTACTACATAAGAAAGGTCCTGGAAGATTTATATCAGAGGACAGTCACTACAAAAGCTGTGTTTTGGGGAAAAACCTGTTTCCAGGTCCTGTTACTTATTCTTCTAAGTGGCCTTTACTTTCTCCTTGATAAATAAACTCTTTATAATTGTGGGGGAAAGTTGTGTTTTTAGAATAACAAATGGAAACTCAAAATGCAGGTTAGATGAGAGCTGGGCCAGATAAAAATCTCAGCTCTGCTATACATTTGCAATATCACACTGGGCAAAGAACATTAATTTTATCATCACACTTAGGAACTCTTTTTCCATTTAAAGGGTAAAGTATATGCTATAACTCACAGAAACATTAAAGATGTCAGCTCATTCTTGTTCATTCAAAACCCAAGTTAACTTCTCTAAGCCACATTGTGCATTTCTTAAGTGCCTATGGTATCACTGGTGCCATATAAGGCTCGCTGGTGTATTGATATAGAGGATAGGCTCGAGAGTCAGATCTGTTCTCAACTGGTTATAGTACCACTACACTTGACCTTAGACAGGTGATTTTTTACTGTGTCACACTGTTTTCTTGTTTGCTAAATGAAACCAGTCTCTACCACATAGGGTTTTTGTTAAGATCAAATAAGTTAATTAATATAATAATTTAAAATGTGCCAAATACATTGGCAAGGCACAATAAATGTCAACTACTATTATAGCATCATTTGAGGGCCCTGCATCCAATGGCATTTATAATCAAACACATATGAAATTGCCTCCAGCTCCTCGGTTATCATTATTCTGAGAGGCAGACATTTGATTGGATCTGGAGTGAGAATTTCTGAAATGGCAATTCTTGAGCAATAACCTAAAGACTAAAATTTCCTTGAAGTTTTCCATAAAGGAATAATTTCTTTAAAATGTATTTGACACTGTTCAATAGAAAGCCTGATTTAGATGGTTAAACAAACAATACTCAGAATGCTTGGGGTAACTATTTCATGAGAAACCACTGCAATGGTATTGCATCATTTACCTTAGGAGTGTTTCTCTGTTCCTAGGTTTCACTTACTAGAAACAGCTATTACAGAAGGAGCAGAGTTTTACATGCACATTTGTGCTGTGCCTGTCTCTAGTTTCCTCAGATACAGTCTGAACTCTGATGACACCTGGTTCTAGGAAAGTTGTATTGTGCTGATTGCTGGTAAAACATTCTGTGGGCCTCCAGTCTTCTCAAAGCTTGAGCTCAGGGATATCATCACTGAAGTTGTAGTCAGGAGCAGACTGAGAATTGGGGCATCTACCCCCATAATGACAGCCTGAAAAAGACACCTAGCAATTTATTTTAGATCTGGAGGATCAAGAGGTCCTCAACTTCTAGGAAGGCTTTAGAAAGAAAGCATCCAGGAAAAGTTGCTGTGCAATTCCTACTCTGTCCTCTCTGCCATTTAGTCCATTTGCTAATTCAGAGGAAATGGATTTGAGTACACTTGATTATTTTAATGGATTTTTAAGAGGATGAAGCCTTGCATAGGAACTCTGCCCTCTACAAATCCCTCATTCCCCAGCATGGAACATTTAAGAAACAAATGGGCAGGAAAAAGAAAACCAAATAGCAACAGATCCCTTGTGCCAGCCAAGTGTTGCTTAGCAAAGCAACCTGGGTATTGGATGTAGGTACCATGTGAAATCAATAGAGTAAACTAATGGAGGTCAAAAGCAAGGGAATCTAGAAGGCAGCTTTGTAGCACAATCTTTGAGGAAAGTTCTGATGTTTTTGTGAATATCTGAAGCTTTCTAATAAGATAATTTCCTCTGTGTCTGACCATGGCTAAAAATAATTACACAGAACTGAATGTTGGTAACTACCTTTCAGAACCTGACAGGAACCCTGAAAACAATTTCATTAATTTCTTTCAAAATTTAGAACAGTACTCACAACCTTCTTGGTCTCCTCTCAAAATTTTGCTCTCATTTCTTCTTCTCCCATGGTATAACCCCTGCTGTCACTGTATTTGATTTGGGGAGGGGAAGGGAAATAACAAAATGCTGAAATAAGGATACAGCTTGACCCATTGTAACAATGAAATGTACATGACACTATGTTGAAAACGAAATTTATAACTTTGGGTGGGTAGGGAGGTAGAAGTTGAGGAGGTGGGGAGGGAAGGGATAGTAGGGGAAAAACAAAGGTAGGGGTAACAATGCTCAATAGGAAATGTACTCATTACCTTACTCATGTAACTTTAATCCCTCTGTACAGTATCTTTACAATTAAAAAATTAAAAATTCCCTTGCTGGGCAATAATGGTGCATGCCTATGATCCTAGCTACTCAGGAGGCTGAGATCTGAGGATTGTGATTCAAAGCCAGCCCTGTCAGGAAAGTCCATGAGACTCTCATCTCCAATAAACCACCAGAAAACCTAAAGTGGCACTGTGGTTCAATTAGTAGGGTGCTCACCTTGAGCTGAAGGGCTCAGGGACAGTGCTCAGGCTCTGAGTTCAAGTCCCACAACCAACAAAAAGAAAAAGAAAAATTTCCCATCATCCTTGCTTAAAAAATAGGCTTCCATTCCTCCTGTTCATCATTTAAACTTTCCCCCCATTTCTCCTGCAGATTCCACTACACAAGTGATAGAAAACAGAGTGAATTTATTCAAGCTAAGGTATGGATAGTTGAAAACTTAAATGATCTTAGGAGTGCACCTTAAAACAGCTCACTAAATGGGGAAAGAAGCTAAGGAGAGACATCTCGGAAGAGGTAAAAATGGCAAAGAAATATATGAGGTAAATAATGCTGCAATAAACATACTTGTGCTGGGAGCTTTAGTATAGCCCTGTTTGTGATCATTTGGGTAAATGCCTAAAAGTGCGAGTGCTGGGTCATAGGGGAGCTCTATGTGAAGTCTTTTCAGGAACCTCCATACTGCTTTCCAAAGTGGTTGAACAAGTTTACATTCCCACCAACAATGCAGTAGGATTCCCTTTTAGCCACATCCCCTCCAGCATCTGTTGTTATTAGATTTCTTGATTATAGCCATTCTAACTGGGGTGAGGTGGAATCTCAATGTTGTTTTGATTTGCATTTCTTTTATGGCTAGAGAGGTTGAGCATTTCTTCATGTGTGTATTGGCCATTCTTATTTCCTCTTCAGAGAAGTTTTTCTTTAAGTTTTTAGCCCACTTATTAATTGGGCAGTTATTTCTTTGGGGGATTTAATTTTTTGAGTCCCAGGTATATTTTAGATATGAGACCCCTGTCCGTCGTATGGCTAGTGAAGATCTCCCACTCTGTGGGCTTTCTATTGATCTTGCTAGCTATGTCCTTTGCCATGCAGAAGCTCTGCAGTTTCATGCAATCCCATTTGTCCAACCTTTCTTTGATTTGTTGTGTTTCTGGGTCCTTATTAAGAAAATTTCAGCCTGTGCCAAAGAGCCCTAGAGTTTCTCCTGTTCCTTCCTGTAATGTTTTCTGGGTGTCTGCTTTGATTTCAAGGTCTTTGATACATTTGGAGTTGATGCGCAGGGTGATAAATAAGGATCTAGCTTTAGTTTTCTACAAGTGTTTAACCAGTTTTTCCAGCACCATTTATTGAAGAGGTATTATTTACCATAGCTAAGATATGGAACCAACACATATGCCCCTCAGTAGGTGAATGGATCAAGAAAATGTGATATATATATATATATGTATGTATGTATATGTATATGTATATGACTTCCATGCTTCCATTAGAAAGAATGACAATGCCCCATTCATTAGGAAATTGAAAGACTGGAAAAAATTATATTAAGTGAAGTAAGCCAGGCCCAAAGATACATAGGCTCCATGGAGTCCCTTATTTGCAATAACTAGTATATGTCTAGGATAAGCAGAAGAGGTCAAAATCTATGTACATATGGTCATATAAGATGATGTTAAGCAAAATGAACCCCAAGTGAGTTTTTCTTTCTTGCTATTGTTTTTTAATGTATTTATAATGTACTAGGTGATATTTTTGTTTCTTTTGTATGTTCTCCCCCCATGGTATAACCCCTGTTTTTTTTACTATATTTGATTCCAGTGGCCAGTATCTTGTATATACATTTTTTCTAATTTGGGGAGGGGAAGGGAAATAACAAAATGCTAAAATAAGGATACAGGTTGACCTATAGTAACAATTAGATGTAGAAGACACTATGTTGAAAATGAACTTTACAACTTTGTGGGCAGGGGAAGGAGTTGGGGAAGTGGGGATAGAAGGGATGGTAGGGGAAAAACAAAGGAGGAAGTAACAATGCTCAATAGGAAATATACTCATTACCTTACTCATGTAACTGTAACCCCTCTGTACAGTATTTTAACAATAAGAACCTATAAAAAATAAAAAAGAGCAAGGCAACAGTGGCTCATGCCTGTAATCCTAGCTACTCACTAGGCTGAGATCTGAGGGTCTCAGTTCAAAGCCAGCCCAGGCTGTGACACTCTTATCTCCAATAAACCACTAGAAAACCTGAAGTGGTGCTGTGGCTCAAGTGGCAGAGTGCTCACCTTGAGCTGAAGAGCACAAGGACAGCGCCCAGGCTCAGATTTCAAGCCCCATGACCAACAAAAAAATAAAAAATAAATATATGAGGAAACACTCAATGTCCCTGGCCATAAGAAATTCAAATCTTAAATTCCATCTTACTCCAGATATATTAGTGAATTCAAACAACAACAGATGTTGTTGGGGATGTGGGGAAGAAGGAACCCTACTGCACTTTTGGTGGGAATGTAAAGCAATACAACTACTCTGGACATCAGTTTGTAGGTTCCTCAACCCAGCCTATCAATTATGAGCATTTACCCCAAACATCACATGCCAGGATACCATAAAAGATAATTGCACATCCATATTCCTTGCTACACTACTCACAATAGCCAAGTTATGGAAACAGCCCAGATGCCCTACAAAAAATGAGTGGATCCAAACAATGTGGTACCTATACAGGAATTTTACATAGCCATTAGAAAGAATATTATGTCATTTGCACAGAAATGGATGGACCTAGAACAAATCATGTTAAGTGAGGTAAGCCAAGCATATGGAGGCAAAAGGCATGTTTTTTCATTTTTATTACCAAAATAAAATTCCCCAAAATTTTATTGAGTGCCTTCTATGTGTCAGATACTACCCTGGCTGTGATTTGTTTAAAGGAGATAAGGTTATGGAACTTCACAAGTGGCTAAACCAATGGGATGAAAATTTGATCCTAAAAACCAGGATTTGCTCCTATGAATATGTCTTTATACAAATATGTCTTTATACAAAGCCAGTTGCACACAGTGAGAAAGTGAGGTGATTTTGTTAATAATCTAGAAATACTGCTCTTAATGTTCTCCGTACCAACATTCATTCAACCAATTAGTATGTATCTGTCACGCACTACCATCATGCACTTCTGTACTATTTTTTGATTGTAATATATTTGAATTCATGGCCTCACACTAAGCATGTGCTCTACCACTTGAGCCACATGCCAAGTACATATCATAACCTTATAAACACTTCTGAGATAGTGGTAACAGGTTCATTGAAAGCCTCTGATAGTCCAATGTGACGAGCACAGGATGAATGGGGAAAATAACAAGTTATTTGAGACTAAGGAGTTTTAGTGCTCCTAGCAATAAATCATCCTCCAATTCTACACAGAGTTCATGAACTAAACTCTCTCCCACTAGGAAAAGCTGCTGTGTCTCTCTATCAGTAATCATTTCTATGAGCTTCCAAATGTCAGCCCAAGATGGAAATCCTGGAAAAATTGGATGCGTCTATAATTCTATTCTTCACCATTGCCTGATTCCACAGAACACTGAGCACCAATGGTATCAAGCTGTTGCCAATTGAACTAAACCAATCTGCTGCAATCATACAGACCCAACCAGAACATGCAGCTCTCCAGTGAACAACCTGGGTCATTTAAGTATGCATTTACAGCTGATAGTATGCCCTTTCAAACTGCTATCAGTAAGCTAATAAAACATTTAAAACAATCAATAAATTAAAGATGCTTAAGTATAGTTTGAATTTATGTGTTCCAAAACCCCACAAAGTGAGAATGATTTATTTTGTCAGTGCTTTTAGTCCTTGCAAGTCCTGTCTTTTTTACAGTTATTCATCACCCATTTGAGAGAGGCATAAAACAGTCTCATTCTTATTCATAAGAAGCATTCTCACAGCAAAGTGGGTTAAAATCATTCTAATAATAATAATAATAATACAAACATACTAGGGGCTTTTAGAAGATATAAAGTCTCTTCCTCAATTTTCAAAGTCAGGTAACACCAGAAAATTCTCAGCAGCACTAATGTCTCCTGGAGAATGAAAGAATGGAAAATATGGGTTGTGAATAAAATAACAGCTACACTGTCATACTCCTGAGGGTCGGTTAGGTTGTGTGTCTGAAAACAGTCATGGCTAAAGTTCATTTCCCCAATATGTTGCTGAGGGTTCATGAGGTTTTTAGCTCCTTTAGTTTTGAAGACCCTTTCCTGAATATGTTATAATTATACTCTAATCACCCTACATTCTCGTTGTGCCTAAGTCTCATTCACAAATTAAAACAACATTTTATGGGGTCCAGTTTACTCAAAATTGTTGTAATTATTGCTTCATTGATTGCAAACCAGGAACCACACACTTCTCTTAAATACAGACAGCTGGGCCATCTGTTCTCTATGAATCATGTAAACACTGAAGACTTAGAAGGATTTAAACACTTTCCAACTTAGTTCTGCCTTATTTCAAGAATGAAATCAACTGTCTAGAGACTTGACGAATGCAATGTTTAAGATTTAACCTGCCAACTTGATCCTCTTGTGTAATGTATAAAGTTCTGCTTAGAAAATGAGGTCAAAGCCTCCAACTTAGCCATATTTATTTTCCTGTTCATTTAATTAAGGTTTAAAATTGTATAGGAAATAAATATACAGGAAATAAAGACTGAAACAGTTTGTAATGGCACAATGTGACAAGTAAATGTGCTCTTCTTGCCCTTTGCTCCCACACAAATCCCTTTGGACCTTTGACATTTCTGTTTAGTACTTTTGATGTTTATTATATTACTCTACTTCTTGGTTTATCAACTTCAATTTGTATTGAGATTTACCACTAGGAAAATTATTAATTTGCCTCCCTTGTCTTCTCTTTTGATGTGGCCAAGACCTAAACTAATTAATCCTAGATCTCCTTATCTCATCCCTGAGCTTTTAAGATATTATTCAGTTTTTCTATTGTAAGTTTAAATTCCAAACAATATGCTTAATTCTTGATTTCTTAATCCAGACACTTGGTTTATATTTTATTACATTTTCAGAAAGTAGCATTTAATACTTTTTTTCTATTTTATACTTTTGGACTTGTTAAAGAAATTCTTTCCTACTTCAATAAAATATTAATGAAATTTTTTGTCCTAAAACTTTTGTCTTTTACACCTAAGCTTCTAAGCCATCTGGAATTGATTGCTGTTTCTATTATAAGTTACAGATCCAATTTCATCTTTTCCATATGACAATCATTTGTTTAAGCAGCATGTACTAAACATCCCATGTTTGTCTCACCATTCTGAAATGCTACTTGTTATATATCAACTGTTATATAACACTTTCAATAGAATTGTTGGTCTCTCTCAGGTATATCTCTTCTATCCTGTTAGTCAATTTATTTGAAATGAATTGTTATTGTCAGGGCACCATGCTCTCTAAGCACTGATATTCTCATCTTTAGACTGGTAATAATTTTTTGTCCTATTTAGCGAGTTGTGGAAAGTCTATAGGAATAACAGATGTAAAGACACTTGACAGAATGTTGTACTCATACTAAGAAACCATAGAATGCTAGTATCAAAATGACTTTAGATATTTTTAGTTAAGCCCCCCCCCCTTTTTTTAATAAAACAAGAAGGTGGAGTTTAAAGCAGTGGAGTACTCTGTCCATATAGAAGACATTATTGTTATGTTCCAGGAGGGCTTCTAGCCCAAAGCAAAGGGTATTTTATCCAATCCACTAAACTATCACAATGAAGACTTACTCTTGTAAGACAGTCTGTTAAATGCCATTCATGGTTCCCCCGAGTATGATGTAACTGCTGAAGTTTGATGTATCACCTTGTATCTACCTTATGGATGATTTCAAGGTTGAATTTGCAAATGCAGTCTTACATTACAACACCTTCCATTTAGTGGCAGAGATTGATACATATCACTACTTAAAATGGCATTTATCCAGAGGGTATATGTCACATGGATATAATATGCTAAGTATAAGGCACAATTAAGAAATTTATATTACAACTTTATATAAAAGAAGAATATCTATTTATATTTACAGGCTCTTCTGAAAATTGACGAACACACTTGAACCAGAAGACACAAATTTGATTTAAATGTTAAATAGCAATAAAAATAATTAAAAACGTTCATTGAATTGGAAAAACATGTGCCTCAAATGAAGTTTAAACTTGGGCAGATATTCTACAAACAGGATTAGAATATGATAATGTGAATTTATAAAAGCATTATTTTTCATTTTTATTATTAAATACATCATTTTCACAAAGATTAACTTGCAAACAGTTGAAGGATAAAAATCATAACTATTCCTGTATACCCTACACAGATTAGAAAATAATGTATTCCATGTAACTACTGAGCATTTAGTATGTGTTGTATTAAAGATGTATTTTAAAGAGAAACAAAAAACACAATCTCTCCCCCCAAAAAAACCTAAAACAAAAACCTCAGATCTAAACAACTGCATATATCAATTAGACTTAACAGACATCTACCAATTATTTCACCCAGCAGCATCAGAATACCCGTTGTTCTCAGCAGCACATGGAACATTCTCCAAAGTAGACCACATTTTATGTCACAAAGCAAATGTGTCCAAATTCAGAAACATTGAAATTATGCCCTCTATTCTCTCAGACTACGAGGGAATAAAATTAGAATTCAACACCAAAAGCCACCAAAGAAATCCTGTAACATATGGAGGCTGAACAACACACTGCTGAACCACCAGTGGGTCACAGAAGAGATTAAAAAGGAAATTCAAATGTTCATGATATTTAACAAAAATAAACACACAAATCACCAGCTTCTATGGGACACAGGAAAGGCAGTACTCAGAGGCAAGTTTATAGCTCTGAGTTCCTTCATCAAGAAATTGGAGATATATGAAACTAACAGTTTAATAAGGCATCTGTGTAGTCTTTTTAAAAAATATTTTATTGTAAATATGCTGTACAGAGGGGTTATAGTTACATGAGTAAGGCAATGAGTACATTTCTTGTTGAGCATTGTTGAGGAACCTCCATACTGCTTTCCAGAGTGGTTGAACAAGTTTAGACTCATACCATCACAGCATTATTCACCATAGCTAAGATATGGAACCAACCCAGATGCCCCTCAGTAGATGAATAGATGAAGAAAATGTGGCATATATATATATATATATATATATATTTATATATATATATATATTTATATATACACAATGGAATTCTATGCCTCCATCAGAAAAAATGACACTGCCCCATTTGTTAGGAAATGGAAAGACTTGGAAAAAATTATATTAAGTGAATTAAGCCAGTCCCAAAGAAACATAGGTCCCATGGTTTCTCCTATTTGCAATAATTAGTATACATCTATGATCATCTTAGCAGATGAGCAGAATAGCTCAAAAGCTATGTACATATGACCATATAAGATGATGCTAAGCAAAATGAACTCCAAGACCTGGACACAAGAGGTTTTTCTTTGTTGTTGTTTTTAATGTTCTAAGTGATTTCTTTATTGCTTTTGTATGTGCTTCCCCCTATGGTATATCCCCTGTTGTCACTGTACTTGATTTTGGTACCCTGGTATTGTATATACATTTATTTGAATTAGGGAAGGAAAGGTGAACAACAGAATGGTGAGACAAACAATGAGGCTGGAACCAATGCAACAGTGACATTACACAGACAATATGTTGGAAATGATCTGCACAACTTGGGAAGGTTTAGGGGAGGGAAAGCAGGAGAAAAATGAGGGAAGGGGTAACAAGCTTGACAAGAAATGTAATTATTACCTTACTTATGCAACTGTAACCCCTCTGTACATCACCTTGACAATAAAAAAATAAAAATAAATAATTAAAAAAAAATAGTACCAATTGTTTCTCACCTACAAAACAATGAAACTCCCTGACAAAGACAAAAGCAGAATTATAGGTAAATGATGGATAAAATATTCCAGGCAAACAGTCTGTAACAAACAGGAGTAGCTATGTCATGTCAAACAAAAATTTGTTAAAATTGACAAAGAGGAGTATTTCATGTTGACAAAGGGAACAAGCCATTAAGAAGATAGAACTGGCCAGGTATGGCAGTTCATTTCTGTAATGCCAGCTTCTTCAAATGCACAGATCATTAGGAAAGCAGTTTTAGGACAGTATGTGTTAGTGAAGCCTCAGCTTAAAAAGCCAGGTGTAGCAGTGCATCATTTTAATCCCAGCTAAGCAAAAATCGTAAGTAGGAAAATTGGAGTCTAAGACCAGCTTTAGGAAAAGTACACACAATATCCTGTCCCAAAAGTAACTAAAACAAAAATTGGCTGGAGGCACAGATCAAGGGGTAAAGTACCTGTCTAGCAAGCAAAGCATGATGCACTTATTCCAGACCCTAATACCAAACCTAATAAATGAGGATAAATAAATTATAAACATATAGAACATCGGTACACCCAAATTTCATAAAATAAATAGCACACATTGATCCCAACACAGTAATAGTGAGTGAATTTTATTTATTTTTATTTACTTTTGTGCCAGTCCTGGGGCTTGAAGAGAGGGCCTGGACACTGGTCCCTGAGCTTTTTTACTCAAGGCTAGCATTCTATCACTTCAAGCCACAGCCCCATTTCTACTCTTTGGTGGTTGATTGGAGATAAGAGTCTTGGACTTTTTTTCCCAGTATAGCTTTGAGCCACAATCCCCAAATCTCTACATGCTGATTAGTTAGGATTACAGTCGTGTACCACAAGTTAAAATTATCTTTACGTTGGGGTTGGGAAGGTGGCTCAGTGGTAGAATGCTTGCCTTGCATGCTCAAGGCCCTGGGTTCGATTCCTCAGCACCACATAAGCAAAAAGAAAAAAGCTGGAAGTGGCACTGTGGCTCAAGTGGTAGAGCGCTAGCCTTGAGCTGAAGAGCTGAGGGACAGCGTCCAGGTCCAGAGTTCAGGCCCCACAACCGGACCCCCAAAAAAAGTATCTTTACATAGCTGGACAAATCAGTCCATGCATCTTGATTAATGATGGGTGACTGTAATATCCCATTCTTACTAACAGATAGGTCAACTAGACAAAGTAACTTCTGAATTAAATAATAGTGCAAAGGAAAAAATAGTGCAAAGAAACACCTGGCTTATTAAGATGAGGTTTCACTAACCCATACTGTCCTAAAACTGCTTTCCTAATGATCTGTGCATTTGAAGAAGCTGGCATTACAGAAATGAACTACCATACTTGGCCAGTTCTATCTTCTTAATGGTTTGTTGCTTTTGTCAATATGAAGTACTCCTCTTTGTCAATTTTAACAAATTTTTGTTTGATATGACATAGCTTCTCTTGCTTGTTTACCACTAAGTTTCCTTGGAATGTTTTATCCATCATTTACCTTTAATTCTGTGTTTGTCTTTGTCAGGGTGTTTCATTGTTTTGTAGGTAAGAAATAACTGGGGCCAATATTTTAAAATCCAATTTGCCAGTCGGTATCTTTTGGTTAGAGAATTGGAGACCACTGACATTCAAACTCATTATTGAAAGGCATTTAGTAAATCTCTTCATTTTGTTCTTTTGTAGTGTTTGATGATTTCCTAATTCTCATTTGCTTGCCTACTCTACATCTACAGATTTCCCCATAGAATACACATTCTTATAAGAAGTCCATTGAAATTTCTCCAAATTAGATTATGTTTTAGCACATAAAGCAAGCCTTAGCAGATATAAGAAAAACAAAATAATTGTCTGGTATTTTATAAAACTTCAGTGAAACAAAAATAGAAGGAAAAAAACAAGAGAATATGCAGAAAATATACAAACATATTGAGATGGAACATTTCAGTCTTGAATATCAGTAGGTCATGAAAGGATAAATAAACTTACCAGAACCTCTTAGAGACTGCAAAGAGAAGTTTATAAGTAGCTTCATTTAAAATCAGAAATGCTAAACAAATAATCAAATAATGCACCTTAAGCTCTGAAAGGAAAAAAATAAAGGAAAGCAAGAAAAATCCAAGAGAATGCAGTTAGAGTAATAAAAGTTGTGAGGCTATTAAAAATATGGACATATGTAAACATATAATGAAACCCCTTCATAAACTGTATTAATGCTAATAAAAATGCCAAAAATTTTCCTATAGTCCTGTAGTCTCTGAAGTTCATAAAAGTAATGCTTTCTATCAAGCTTTAAAAATTTTGCTGAAAAGTACATAGCTAGCAAGATCAATAGAAAGCCCATGGATTGGGAGAAGATCTTCACTAGCCATACAACGGACAAGGGTCTCATATCTAAAATATACTTGGAACTCAAAAAAAAATGCCCCAACAACAAATCTTCAAAGAAACAACTGCCCAATAAATAAGTGGGCAAAAGACTTAAAGAGAAACTTCTCTGAAGAAGAAAGAAGGATGGCCAATAGACACATGAAGAAATGCCCAACCTCCCTAGCCATAAAAGAAATGCAAATCAAAACAACATTGAGATACCACCTCACCCCAGTTAGAACGGCTATAGTCAAGAACTCTAATAACAACAGATGCTGGAGGGGATGTGGACAGAAAGGAACCTTACTGCATTGTTGGTGGGAGTGTAAACTTGTTCAACCACTTTGGAAAACAGTATGGAGGTTCCTCAAAAGACTCCACATAGAGCTCCCCTATGACCCAGCAGTCCCACTTTTGGGCATTTACCTAAATGTTCACAAAAAAGACCACACTAAAGCTACCAGCACAACTATATTTATTGCAGCATTATTTACTATAGCTAAGATATGGAACCAACCCAGATGCCCCTCAATAGATGAATGGATCAAGAAAATGTGGTATATATGCACAATGGAATTCTATGCCTCCATCAGAAAGAATGACATTGTCCCATTTGTTAGGAAATAGAAAGACTTAGAAAAAATTATATTAAGTGAAGTAAGCCAGGCCCAAAGAAGCATAGGTCCCATGGTTTCCCTTATTTGCAATAACTAGTATATGTCTGAGTCAAGCAGAAAAGAGCAGATAAGTTGATGTTAGGGAAATGAACCCTAAGATATGTATTCAAATGTTTTTTTCTTTCATGCAATCGTTTTTAACACATTTATAATATTATTTCTTTGTGCTTTGTATGTCCCTCCCCCACAGTATAACCCCTGCTTTCACTGTATTTGATGTCAGTATAATTTGTGAAGTGGAAGGGAAAAAACAAATCGTTTAAATAGGGATACAGGGGGACCCATTGCAACAATGAGATGTACAAGTCGTTATGTCGAAAACAAACCTTACAACTTTGGTGGGGGGGGGGAGGAAGATTGTGGGGCAGGGGATAGATAGGAAGGGATGGGAAGGGTAAACAAAGGAGCAGGCTACAATGCTTGATAAGAAATGTACTCATTATCTTGCCCATGTAATTGTAACCCCTCTGTACAGTATTTTCACAATAAAAAAAATAGTAAAAAAAAAAATTGCCGGGTGCCTGTGGCTCACACCTGTAATCCTAGCTACTCAGGAGGCTGAGATCTGAGGATCAAAGTTCAAAGCCAGCCCAGGCAAGAAAGACCATGAGACTCTTATCTCCAATAAACCACTAGAAAACCAGAAGTGGTGCTGTAGGTGAAGTGGTAGAGCGCTCGCCTTGAGCTGAAGAGCTGAGGGACAGCACCCAAGCCCAGAGTTCAAGCCCCATGACCAGCAAAAAAAAAAAATTAGGCATGTGTTATATATATATATAATGGAATTCTATGCCTCCATCAGAATGAATGGCACCGCCTAATTTGTTAGGAAATGGGGAGACTTGGAAAAAATTATATTAAGTGAAGTATGCCATTCCTAAAGGAACATATATCCCATGGTTTCCCTTATCTGCAATAACTAGTGTATGTCTAGGACAAGCAGAAAAGGTCAAAAGCTATGTACATATCACCATATAACCTGATGCTAAGCAAAATGAACCCCAAGATAGGGACACAAGAGGTTTTATCTTTCTTTCTGTTCTTTTTAATGTACTTATAATGTACTATGTGATTTTTTTTTGTTTCTTTGTATGTTCTTCCCCCAGGGTACAACCCCTGTTGTCACTGTATTTGACTCCAGTGTCCGGCATCTTGTATACACATTTTTCTAATTTGGGGAAGGGAAAGGAAATAACAAAACGCTGAAATAAGCATACAGGATGACCCATTTTAACAATGAGATGTAGAAGACAGTATGTTGAAAACAAACTTTACAGCATTGCAGGCGGGGAGAGGGGAGGGAGGAATTGGGGAGGTGGGGAGAAAAGTAAAGGAGGGGGTAACAAATGCTCGATAGGAAATGGACTCATTATCTTGCTCATGTAACTATAACCCTCTATACAGTATCTTTACAATAAAAATATATATTTAAAAAGATATTATAGTCCAAGTTCAGTGTCAGTGGCTCATGCCTAATCAGGAGGCTGAGATCTGAGAATTGTGGTTTGAAACCAGACAAGGCAAGATAGACTGTGAAACTCTTATCTTCAATTAACCACCAAAAAGCTGGAAGTGTAGATGTGACTCCATTAATAGAGTGCTAGCCTGGAGCAAAAATACCCCATACCAAGACCAAACTACTCTTAGATTTGATACATCTATTTGGCACAGTGCAGAATAACATCAACATTTAAAAACTAGTGGCTTGTCTTTCTTTTTCTGTTCGTTACCGGTGCTTGAATTAAGGGTATGAACATTCTCCCTTAGCTTTGTTGCTCACCGCTGGCACTGTACCCTTTCAGCCAAACTTTTTCTGGCTTTGTGGTAGTTAATTGGAGATAAGAATCTCATGAACTTTTCTGAACAGACTGGCTCTGAACCTTGATCATCAGATCCCAGCTTTTTGAGTAATTAAGATCATAAATGTGTGAACCACCAATGCCCAGATGGTAGCTTTTCTATTTACCAACAATAAACAATTTGAGAAAGAAACCAAAAAAACAATATCATTCATAATAGTTTCAATGTATTAAATACCTAGAAATAAACCTAATTAAGGAGGTAAAAGACTTCTATACACCTTTGAAGAATTTAAAGAAAACACTTGAAAATGGAATTCCATGCTTATGGATTGGCAGAATTAATATTGTAAAAAATGGCCATATTATTGAAAGCAATCTACAGAAGTGCAATCTCTATCAAAAACCCAGTGTCATTCTTCACAAAAAGACAAAACTGAATCCTAATAATAATTTGGAAGCACAAAAGATTTGAAAAGCTGTACTCGCTCTAAGCAAAAATTAAAAACAATAATTCTGGTAGTATTATAATACCTGACTTCAAATTGTACTCCAGAACCATATTAACAGAAAAAAACCTGAAACTGGGTCCCCATGTTCCATGCAGTACAAAAATCAATTCAAAATGTATCAGAAATCTTAATGTAAGATCTGAAACTTTGAAACTACTACAGAAAAACTTGGGCAAAACTAAAGATACAGGCTGGCTCTGATTTTCTGTACAGGACTACGATTGCTCAGGAAATAAGAGCAAGAACTGACAAGTGAGATTTTATCAAATAAAAAGCCTCTGCATATCCAAAGAAACAATTATCAGAATCAAGAGGCAATCTTCAAAATGCTATAAAAATTTTGCCAACTATTCATCAGATGAAGGATTAACATCCACAATGTACAAAAGCTCAAAAAAACCAATGCCAAAAAACATAATCCAATTGATTAATGGAAAATGAATTCAATAGGCAGTTCTCAAAAGAAAAAAAGTACAATGGACAATAAATACATGAAGAAATATTCATCATCCTTAACAATAATTCAAAGGAAAATAAAAATGACATTAATATTTCATCTCATTGTGTATTAAAGGACCATCATCAAGAAAAGCAACAACAAATGCCCATGATTTAATTTTCAAAAGAAGGGGGACTTACATACTGTTGGACTATTGATGAACACAATAATGAAACATATCAAAATGTAAGGAAAAGAGGAGAATGGAATAAGAAATAGTAATGGTGAAGATGAATATGACCAAAGCCCATTATAGCAATAGATATAAATACCTCAACAAATTCCTTTTGTACAATTATATACTCTAAAAGTTTTCAGAAATACTCATTTCACAAGCAAGATACTTTATAATATTTATGTACTAATGGCTGGTACTAATATATGCAGTAGGTACTCATAAAAGAACATTTTAACTTTATTGACTAATCATAACATTGATTGCTATACCAATAAATATTTAAAGTATTTTGTGCATAATTCATGCACCAGAGGAATCATCATGTTTTCTAAACTGTTTGTAGGTAATTACACAATTATCATTGAGTCAAGAAATTCTTTTCTGCCAAAAACATGTGTTGGATGCAACATCTATTCCCTTTAATGCATCAATTAATAAAACATCCTACCCAGTTTGCAGATTTCCAGAATCTTTGTTCCTCCACAGATCCAATATTTTATCCTCTGCCTTCATCTGAAAGGCACAGGTGAATGTACTCTAAATAAAAGGAGAAATCTGAGTTTTCTTTCAAGAAGTTATGGGAAAAATAAAGTAAGAAAAAATACTGGAAAAGCTGGATAAAATGTAATTTTATTCCTAACATTTCCTAGTGTAAATTTAAGAGTCACTGTGAGAACAGACCGGCCACTATGCCAGCCTATTCTTTCCCAAAGTCTCCAAAGCAGATTCCAGGAACAGAGCAGTGTTTGGCCCACACTCCCAGGCTGAGTCACTATCCTGAATACATGAATGCATACAATACCAGCTCTGACTACACAGATTTACAACTGTTTGTCAAAGAAGAAAACAAATTATTTTGACTTTCATATATTTGTACTTTTGATTGTGATGTTTTATCAGTCTGTAATGTTCTTCCTTCATCTTTTTCATCACAAAGGATCTAAATTTTCAAGGTTGAGGTCAAGGGCTATCTGTTCTTTGAAGCCACCCCTTATCTCATCAGGCAGAACAAACTTAACCTTGCTCTTTCGTTTCACAGAATTTTGCATAGCACTTGTAACTCCTTTTGGCATGCATTTGGTTCTGTATTGTATCAAGAATCTTTATATGTTACTTTTTTCTACTACATTGTGAGAAAGCTGTAGACTGGAAGTAGACAATAAGTGTATCCTTGCTTATGATATAGAATCTCAGTTTGAATGATTCTTGGTAAAAGTAATTCTCGTCTCAGGTTAGTATTTGGAGAAAGATCAATTGCCATTTTTTCTTATTCACCACAAAGAAAGCCTGCACCAATCCAGTTACAAAGTCTTTGCAAGACATAATGTACTATGTACCCATATTATATTTAAGAAAACTGAGAGGCTTTGTTTTATAATTTTTATTGTGATTAAGTGATTGCATAAATTTCATAGTATTGTAAGACAGTGATACTTAGTTAAAGTCACAAACACCTTCTATTCTCCGTGAGGCAAATTGTCATTATCGTGGTCTATAATGTTTGTGAATTCTATGTGCTTTAAGCTATGAGGAAGACACAGAAACTGAGAGGCTTTTAGAATATATTTACAAGACAAAAGATAATCTTGTTGTTTGTTGTTGGCTCACCTCTACAATCTTAACAACTCAGTAGGCTGAGATCTGGAGTACTGTGGATTGAGTCCATCCCAGTCAGAAAAGTTGGCTTTTCTATCTCCAAAATAACCAAGCAAAAAGCAAAGCTGGAGCAGTGGCTCAAGTTGTAGAGCACAATCCATGCACAAGCATCAGGCCATGAATCCAAACCTAGTACTTATAAAAACATTATTTTGTGCACTATCCAGAAGTTTTTTTTCACTTAATTTTATTTTATTGTAAAGATGATGCACAGAGGGGTTACAGTATATAAGTAAGGTAATGAATACATTTCTTGTCAAACAGTGTGTAGTGTTTTTATTGTAAGAATGTGAGTACAGAAATCCCTTCTTAAGATGTGCCCATGAAATCTAACCCACAAGTGGTATTTTGAAACATCTACAGCATACTCTTTGGAAAACACTAACCAACTACCACTAAAATTTATCTCTATGTTTATTCCTAGAAGTCTGTTCTTACTGTTCTATGGGGGCATAAAAGGGGGGGGGGTTAGTGTACAAAGCATAACTCTATCCCATCAGCCAGCTTTATCTAGGTGGAATCCCAGAGGTGAAATTAGATGAGTGGCTATATATTGCTAACACATAGACAATGGAGGAGCACTATGCTGACCTGGCTCTTATCCCAGGCTAGTATTCCAGTTTAGTAGGACTCCAGGGAGGAGCAATCAACTCTGTCATCGATTGGGCCTCCTTCTTTCATGATTACAGATACATTCTTGTGAATGCTAAACCTCTAAAGTCAGCACTTTGGATCAGTTTATTCGACGATCTGAACTCAGATGAGATGCTAGAAATATAAATTCCAAATGAATATTAAGGCATGCACCACTTTAGCCCTCTAGCCTGCATAGCACAAGAAACTGGGCAGGAAGGTGCAACAAGAAGAAAAATGCCTGAGAACCATTGCTCCTTCAGGCAGGCAACCAGGAAAACCTCAAAGTCCCCAAAGTGAGTTGTACTCAGTGACATTGTGTTCTATGAACAAAATCTCTTTAAGTGTGGTGAAGAAGAAAGATATGAGGGTGAAATTGGATAAATCTGGATTGAAATCCTGACTCATGATTTATGGAAGTTCACCATTGGAATTTGGCATAAATTACTACTTCAACGTCTTGAAATATGTTTTTAAAACTTCAAATAGAGTCAATACCTATCAAGTAGGATTGTTGTAATGCCTAAGTGGGTGATATGGGGCTCAGCACATGAGAAACACTCATGTAATAGTGTCTGTAACCCATAATTATGAGCAATCACCAAAACCTGATTAGTAACAAGCAATCATGTCCCTTGAATACTGGTTTTATACATGACAGATTAAGATTTGGGCATGAATTTGTAACTCACATGTTCTCCAAAAGTTATGGAATACTCAACAGAGCCCATGAAGTTTATCTTCAAGAGCACTGATTTCCTACTAAAATCTCCAGTTCCATTCATCATTGTATCTCAATGTAGTAGATTTCCTGTAGTTCCAGGAAGTCTCATGTATAAGTTTTTTTGTTTTTTGGTCCAGTCGTGGGGCCTGAACTCTGGGCTTGGGCGCTGTCCCTCAGCTCTTCAGCTCAAGGCTAGCGCTCTAACCACTTGAGCCACAGCGCCACTTCCGGCTTTTTTTCTTTTTGTTTATGTGGTGCTGAGGAATCGAACCCAGGGCCTCAGGCATGCAAGGCAAGCACTCTACCACTGAGCCACCTTCCCAGCCCTCATGTATAAGTTTTATGCAGCATTTTTTTAAAAGACCCCAGAGTAAGTTCTGGTAAAGAAAAAGAAACAGCTGGGCACCAGTGGCTCATACCTGTAATCCTAGCTACTCAGAAGGCTGAAATCTGAGGATCATGGTTCAAAGCCAGCTTGGGCTGGAACATCCATGAGACTTATTTCCAATTAACCACCACAAAACCGGAAGTTGCACTGTGGGTCAAGTGGTAGAGTGCTAGCCTTGAGGTGAAGACCTAAGGGACAGTGCACAGGTCCAGAGATCAATCACCACAACCGACAAAATAAAAAAGAAACAGAAACAATGATAAACACACCAAAGGGGAGGAGTGAATAAAGCTACAAAAAGGAAATCTGTAAATAGAAACTTGGCATATTAATATTTTTGGAAAAAATATTCTTATTACTATTATTTAGTCCCTATGTGCCATGAACGTTTATATATTCTTTATATGGCTTGTTCATGCTGTAACCCTCTGAAGTCACTGTAGGTGAAAATAGCAAGGCACAAATGGGTTAAGTGATATTGGAAGTTAATTTATTAGCAGAACTAGATTTGGACAAGGCTGGCTGAATACTGCACTTGTGAGTTAATGCTAACATTATTACATATTGATGGCAAAATATGTGAAACAATTCAAAGCACTTCTCATGAATTATCTTATAATAATCTTCTAACAACCTATGGGAACCCATTGCTTACCCTATTTGAAAGATTAACAAAAAACAGTAGTTCAAAGTTAACTTACATGTCCAAAGCATATAACAAATCAGTGAAAAAAACACAAATTTTAAACCCCCATGCTTTGGTTAGATGGCCTACATTCCTAACACATAGTTCTCTGGGTAGGACAGATATACTTTACCACATATAACTGATAAGAAATTGATATTCACTGGATGACATGCCACAATTACTTGGTAGAAATACATCCTAAGTCAGTGGTCTTTGCCTCTTTTTTTTAGTAAGTTGCTTGTCTCTTTTCCAAAGAAACTGTCCTATGCTTTTTTATTTGTTTTAATTATTATTATAAAGGATTACAGAGAGGATACAGTTCCATAAGTCAGGAAAAGAGTACATTTCTTTTTTAAAAAAGATTATGTTGTTATTATGATACCCAGAGGGTTATGGTTATATAAGTCAGATAAAGACTCCATTTCTTTTTGAACAATGTAATACCTGCCCTGGCTGTCTCCCAAATTTTCCCTCCTGTCCCCATCCGCAAGTTGTATAGTTCATTTTCAACAGAGTGTGTAGTGTGTATCACTGCTGCATTTGTTCACCCTTTGTCCCACATTTATGTGCCCCCCAACCTTCACAAAGAGAGATAAAAGAACAATCAAGATAAAAGAAAATTAAAACAAAAAAGTATCAAAGAAGAAAAAAAAACCTCTTGCATACCTATGACCCAGCAATTCCACTCCTGTCATAAATCCAATAGACTACAAACAAGGCCACATTACCAATGCAACTGTGTTCATTGCAGGATTGTTTACCATAACCAAATATGAAATCAATCCAGATGCCTTTTAATGGATGAGTGAATCAAGAAAATGTACTATATATACACAATGGAACTCTAGGCTTCCATCAGAAAGAATGATATTGCCCCAATCATAAGAAAATGGAAAAACTTGGAAAAATTATATTAAGCAAAGTAAGTCAGACCTAAAGAGACATAGGTTGCATGGTTTCTCTCATTTGTTGTAACTAGAATGTGCCTATAAATATACAAGTAAACACATTGTATAATAGAAGAAAAAACATACAATGTACTCTAGACATTCACAAGTAAGACCAAAGGAGGAGGACCCTAGGAGAGGATCACAAAGGTAAAATAGCTATATGCATCTGATCATATAAAATAATGTGTTTATAGAAGAGAGTACATTTGGGGCTGGGAAGGTGGCTCAGTGGTAGAGTGCTTGCCTTGCATGCATGAGGCCCTGGGTTCGATTCTTCTGTATCACATAAGCAGAAAAAGCCGGAAGTGGCACTGTGGCTCAAGTGGTAGAGAGCTAGCCTTCAGCTGAAGAGCTGAGGGACAGTGCACAGGCCCAGAGTTCAGAGCCCATGACCTACAAAAAGAAAAAAAGAAAGAAAGAGAGAGAGAGAAAGGAAGAAAGAAAGGAAGGAAGGAAGGAAGGAAGAAAGAAAGAAAGAAAGAAAGAAAGAAAGAAAGAAAGAAAGAAAGAAAAGTGAACATTTTTTGGACAATATCACCCCTTTCCTCACTTCCTCACAGTTTTTCTTACTTTGGAAGGCCTTTTGCAATTCTGTCTTTTAAACAGCTAGGTAGGTCAAAGAGAGTTTCTCAGGCTTTGGTAATTTCACAACAGTTTAGTAGACAATTTTCTCTCTAATATTCCAAAATAAAGAATTCCTGAGTACTGGATCTTTAGCAGACAATAATAAAAAGCCGTGGAATATTCTTTCCTAACGTCCCTACTTTTGCTTTGCCTCTTCAGGACTTACAGGAAATACATTGGCAATTATCACAAGGAACTCAATCATTCAGACAGACAGCAGTACCTAACAAATCGCCTTGAAGCTATTTTAGATGTGACAGATGAGTACAAGGTCCTTGAAGGCACATGTTCTTGCTTCCTTAATTGCTGTCTGACTAAAAGCATGAGGTGAACAGTATTAAGAATCTTAGCTCTGAAATTAACCAGAAAATGCTGTACATAGGTTTATTCAATAGATCTATTGAAAACTAGTTTTCTCAAAATTGAGTAAGAGATGCCACTACAACCAAACATCTGTGAATAATCCAAGAAAACATCCGTGTATTGTTCGGGTATTTAATATTTGTATTAACCTTATTATAGTTGAAATAGATGGATATGGTTTTTAACACTTGCATTCAGCCTTTAAAAACACCCAGAATATGAAAGAGGTGAATGTTTAGTCCTTCTGTTGGAGTAAAAAGTGAGACACAAAGCTGCTAAACAAGTGAGGCACTGGTGGCTCATGCCTGTAATTCTAGCTTCTCAGTAGGCTGAGATCTGAGGATCATAGTTCAAATCCAGATTCAGCAGGAAAGTCTGTGAGACTCTTATATCTGATTAACCACAAGAAAACTGGAAGTGATACTATTTTACTCAAATCCTTGAGCAAAAACTCTCAGGGACAGCACCCAGGCTCTGAGTACAAGTCCCATTGCCAACAACAACAACAAAAAAGATGCTGAACAAGATAAGTCTCCATATTCTTAACTACTTGCAACATGCTTAAACTAGAAGTACTACATAGCAGGGCTGGGAAGGTGACTCAATGGTAGAGTGCTTGCCTTGAATGCATGAGGCCCTGGGTTCGATTCCTCAACACCACAAAAGCAAAAAGAAAAAAGCCAGAAGTGATGCTGTGGCTCAAGTGGTAGAGCACTAGCCTTGAACTGAAGAGCTGAGGGACAGCGCCCAGGCC
Source organism: Dipodomys ordii (assembly GCF_000151885.1). Taxonomy (NCBI): domain Eukaryota; kingdom Metazoa; phylum Chordata; class Mammalia; order Rodentia; family Heteromyidae; genus Dipodomys; species Dipodomys ordii. The sequence continues at coordinate 6,416,047 of NW_012267304.1, forward strand.
CAGAGTTCAGGCCCCATGACTGGACCCTCCCCCCCAAAAAAAAGAATTACTACATAGCAAGTCTGATAATAGGTTGAAAAAAGAAGCAACATATGAATGAAGTTTTTTTTGAGCCCTTAAACATTTTCCTCCAGTCGTTCCAACCAGCTTAAATTGCCAAATTCTAAGACTTACTATGGAATCTAATATGGACCAGATCTCTACTCTATGACTACCTGTCCATATCCTCCACTATAGATAGCTTTTGTAAAAATAGGAATTTTACAAAGCATCTGCATGAACAAAATCAGATGACAGTAGTCTCACATCTGGGAATAGGTGTGACAGTTGTAAAACTTCCAGGGGGTAAAAATATATGTAGGTTGCTACAAGATTATGGTATCAGTAATTACAATTTGTTGAGGACTTTTAATGCTGAAACAAGTAAAGGTCCAGATAAACAAATAATTAATAGCCCAAAGACTGAAAAAATGAAAATAGTTATGTTATATGATATGTGAGTAAATTATGATACGTGATTTTGCAAAATACTATCCATTTCTTTCTCAATGTAGTAAAATTGTACATATTTAATTGAAAAGATAACTACAGAATTTTTAAGTGAACAAGAAAATTATGCAAGCCAAATATTGCACTATTTAGTGACTACTAAAAAGACAACTAAAACTTAAAAGAACATGATTATATTTTACATTAGGAAAAATATTTCAAATTAAGAGAAAATAATTGACCATTTAAAAATCCAGTTTATAGCCAGGTGCTGGCAGGTCATGCCTGTAATCCTGCCTACGTAGGAGGCTGAGATCTGAAAACTGCAATTTGAAGCCAGCTCAGAATGGAAAGTCCATAAGACTTATCTCCAATAAACTACTCAGAAAAGCCAAAGGATGTGTTGTGGCTCAAGTGGTAGAGCACTAACCTTGAGCACAAAAACTAAAGGATAGCACCCAAGACCTGAGTTCCATCCCCAGGAAAGGCATTAATTAATTAAATAATTAGCTAATTAATTAATTTAAAAATCCAGTTTATGGGCTGGGAATGTGGCTTAGTGGCGGAGTTCTTGCCTAGCATGCACAAAGCCCTGGGTTGAATTCCTCAGTACCATATAAATAGAAAAGGCTGGAAGGGGTGCTGTGGTTCAAGTGGGAGAGTGCTAGCCTTGAGCAAAAGAAGCCCAGAGACAGTGCCCAAGCCCTGAATTCAAGCCCCAGGAGTAGCAAAAAAAAAAAAAATACAGTTTATACTGGAAAACACATAGATACTCATTTACTTTAAGAGGTCAGTAGGACAATTATATTAGTAAGTATTTTCTCAGGCCTAGTAATTTAGAAAAATTTATCATAGGTATGCAAAAGAATAAGATATCTAAAATAAAATACAACTCCAGTGTAATATTAAAGCATGCAAGCATTCAAAGGGAAATCTACGCAAAATGCAAACAACAAAATAAAAGTAAGCAGGCATTATTTTCAGTTCAGTTTTAAATGGCCTGAAAAGAAAATTCAAACGTAATTGCTAGTGGTAGAAGTAAAGAAATATGTAAAGTAATATTCATCCCGTAAATAGAAGTTTTAAGTAAGTAATATTGTAACTTTGTTTTAACTTAATAGTAGTATAAATCTTTGATAAGAACATATTCACTGTATAGCTGTAAAATGAATAAAAATAATTCAGAAAGTGTTTCAGTGAATGAACCATAGGCAGTGAAACAACTGTGTGAGTGAACTATGTTGGGATTTGAGAGTTGTCAATGCCTCAGGGTATGTCTCCCTTGAATGTCTCCCTCAATATATAAAAGATAAAAGACTAGAGGTAAACTTCATCAAAGGGTAATGGTGAGTTATCTTTTTTGGTAATGGAGTTAGCTATATCAACAAAATAATTCAGACTTTTTGTTAGCATCTTTTGATTCCTCAAGGGAAAAAAATCATTGTGACATTTCCATACATTCATGTAATATAAATGTTATATTTAAATATTTTAATACAATATTTCTACTTTTCTGTGCAAACATACATGAGTATGGGTAATTGCTATAACATAATAACAAAATTCTGAGCAATGCAGTATTTATCAATAGGACATTGGTGAAGTAAAAAAATGCATCCTTGGGGGGGGCGGGGGGAGGATTGGGAAGGGGAAACAAAGGAGGAGGCTACAATGCTTGATAAGAAATGTAACCCCTCTGAATGGTACTTTCACAATAAAAAATAATAATAATAAAAAAGAAGTCAGATTGTCCAGAGTAAAAAATGAAGAAGGAAAAAAAGGGAGGTGCCAGTGGCTGCTGACTGTAATCCCAGCTCCTGAGGAGGCTGAGATGTAGAGAACCTTAGTTTGCATCCAGCCAGCATTGGAAAGTCCATGACACTGTTATTTGTAAGAGATCACAGAAAAGCCCAGATGTGGGGCTATGACTGAAGATTAATGCAATACCGTTGAGCAAAAACAGCTCAGGGACAATGCGTAGGCTCACAATCCAACCCCAGGACAAGCCCCCTGCAAAATAAAAATAAAAATGCATCCTAAGAGATTAATGGAAAACATTTTACAAAGGTAAGTATACATTTCATTACATAGAAGACTATCCATAATATGTTGTTAAAAAAATGGCAGTATCTGTGTGTCTGATCTTATACCTTATATGTTTACACATACACATACACACTTCTATTTGCATGTAGAAGTCGAGATATAGGAACTAGTCTTAACAATGGTTGCTGTTTTGTGGAGAGGATAGAGAAAGTATACAAGATTTTTACTTTTTTAAAAAAGTTTTTCTTTAATTTTTTTTTGAACTCTGGGCCTGGGCACTGTCCCTCAGCTCTTCAGTTCAAGGCTAGTGCTCTACCAATTGAGCCACAGCGCCAGTTCCCACTATTTTTGTTTATGTGGTGCTGAGGAATCGAACCCAGGGCCTCATGCATGCAAGGCAAGCACTCTACCACTGAGCCACCTTCTCAGCCCAAGATTTTTACTTTGTAAACTTACACATTTTTGGCATTTTCTTTTGTAATACCAAACATGTATTATCTTATAAAAATTGTTTTATACCCAAAATAAGTATCTGACAAGAGAATTCATAGATTATAGTGTATGTATATAAGCTACTTAGGCAGTAAAAATGATTATACAACAGACATTCACATCAACATGGGTGGATGTCATAAAATATTATGCAAAAAATTGAAAAATATGCATGAGTGGATTCTTATCAGATGTTTAAAAGTACAAAAATTAAACATTATTCATATATATATATACATATATATGAAGAAAACCATGGAATGAATAGTATAATCACTTCTGGAGAAGAAGGGGGCATTTGTGTAATTTTGATTTCAGTTAGATGCTATTTCTTAGGCTGGATAGTAGGTAAATTGGTATTTATCATGTCATTTTTCTTTTTTTATTTCTTTTGTTATTTTTCTTTAAATTACACTGCATGTTACAAATGTCCATAAAGATAGTTGATATCATCATATAAAAATAACATTGTAGATTTCATAAAGAAAATCTTAAAAGAAAAAAACTGATATCCTGAAAAAAAATCATTACTCTGTCACACACACACACACACACACACACACACACAAAGTAGCATAAATGAATTCACATTAAAGTTCTAGAAGCTGATTGGCACCATAAAATGTAACCAAAGAGTCAGATGCAATTTAGCTTAAGCTCTATAGAGATGCACAGTTGTACCATTAAAGAAAGAAAGAGGCTATCATTTTTCTGCCATGTATCTTTGACTCCCTTATCAAATATCAGATAATTATAAGTGTATGATTTTATTTCTTGATCTTCTAGTCTGTCCATTGATCTTTGGATCTATTTTTGTGCCAATACCAGCTGTTATATTATCATAGCTCTGTAGGATTTTTTGTATTTGTGTTCTTTTCTTTTTGACTTGTTTGGGTATCTGTCTTTAGGGAGGGTCAGAAGGCACAGATATGGAGAGAATGCAGCAGTAGTACTTAGTAGACTATGTTGAAAATGAACTATAAAACTTGTGGGTGGGGATGGGAGGGAAAAACTGGGAAAAAGTTAAGGAAGGGTGACACTGTCCAAAAAGAAATACATTATACTCTTTACCTGACTTAGTAATTATAACCTCTGTACATCACTTTTATAATAACAATTTTAAAAGATAGAGAAAACAAAGACTAAGCAAATGAAGTTTTAGATTTTAACAGTAGAAAGAAGAGGGGGATTATCTTGAGGGTCGTTTGGGGTAAGAGGTATTCCTGATATTTTCGCACATGGGAACAAGCCCCTTTTTCCAAATGGCTTAGGACATCAATGTCTATACTATAAAATTGATCTTCAAGACTAATGCCAGGAAACTAAACACTCCAGCCATGTCTATAAAGGGCTTTCAGGATTGCTAGTAAGTCTTAAAACTTGGCTAATATTTTTATTGAATGGAGCCCAATTACTGCCCTGGTATTCTTATGATGACATAACTTTTCTCATGTACATTTTCCCATGGAACATTACACTGTGATTTACTATTCATTAAATTTATCCTACACAACACAAATCAAGGCTCCCATTTTCACTCCCCACAATACCAAAGAAGAGACAAGAAAAAATATTTTAATTTGTTCAGAAATGATTTTAAATCTTAACTGATACTTTTCCTCTAGTAATTAGAGTATAGCAATAAATGAAGATGAAGCCTTTTATATTATTTGACAGTGAAAGAGGTCAGGCACTAGCCTCATATTCTTTAGCCTGAGAAGGGAAGCAGCCACATGGTGGGGGAATGCATTTGTCTTTATTAAGACTTGGCACAAGGGAGAACAGAATAGAGAAAAGCTCATTTAGTAAATGGCAGTTCCCATTCTGCAATGCAACAGAAAATTTACTGCATTATCAGCAAAAAAAATTACCCACTAAGAAAGTTATTGTATTAGGAAGATTTAAAGAGAAATGTCTTTTTAGTGCTATTAGAGAACATAAAATTTCTACCTAATAATATATAACAAAGAAAAAAATCTGCTCCAAGCCATTGTTCATGTTCCCTTTTCCTCTTTTATGACTCCTTCCTCTCTTGACCTAGTCCCATCTTTTCTACCATTTAAGGTCAAAAACATGTCCCAGCTCTATTTGAAGCCTTGCCTAAGGCTTTAGATACACACTAACTTTGCTTTTTATGTCTATATTTTCTAATGAGCATAATTTATCATTCCAATAATTCCGATTTTTAATATGTATTCTCATTGTCATTGTTTCTTATATATTTTGCTTTATCCAACCATATTGCAAAATTTTATGGGCTAGAGGCTGTCTTAAACACTCTTGAGAGTTCCCTTGAGCATCTGGCAGAGTTCTTACATTATAATAAGTATTCAACAAATACTTAGTACTTGAATTTTCTGATATATAGTGACTTATCCTTAGTGATTATCTTTACTGGGCAAACACCTAAAAAAACAATTTCTTTAATAGTTGTACAGTGTTTATCAAATAAAACACATACAAGTTCAGAATGTAACAGCATATAAAAGGACATAAGATAAAAAGCAACAGACCTGTGTGCTCCTCTGTGCCACAGCCCTATTTTGGCTTTATAGGGAGGCCCTTTTTATTAAGTTTTTTAATTTTTTTATTGTGAAAATACTGTACAGAGGGGTTACAATTTCATGGGCAAGATAATGAGTACATTTCTTATCAAGCATTGTAGCCTCCTCCTTTGTTTCCCCTTCCCATCCCTTCCCATCTCCCCCCGCCACCCCCACCCAATCCTCCCCACTACACCCCCCCTCCCCGCACCAAAGTTGTAAAGTTTATTTTTTGACATAATGACTTGTACATCTCATTGTTGCAATGGGTCCAACTGTATCCCTATTTAAACGATTTGTTTTTCCCACTCATTAGTTACCTCCTCCTATCTACAAAAAGTGCTTATCACACTAGGTCTTACTTACATCATCCCCTCTTCTTTCATCCATTCATATGATGTCATTACACCATTCCCCAGTATCTATAGCAGATTGGTTCCAAAATATCAAAATTTGCAGATATTCAAATACCTTACATGAAAGAGTATTTGCACAAAACCTAGATACAGATTTTCATGCACTTTAAATTAGCTCTTCATTATTTGTAATGATGAATACAATGCTAATTTTATATCAATAATTATCATACTCTTATTTAGAAAATATTAATATGGAAATAAAGTCTTTACATAGCTAAGTGTGTTCCACTCAGGAGGACAAGAAGGCAAGAGGATCATAAATTTGGGGCTAGGTGGGCTGCATAATGAGACCTTGTCTCAAAAAAAGATGAACTATATGTTAGAATGGATGAAAATTTTACCCTCAGTATGTTCGATTCTTGGTTGATTGAATTCATGGATGCAGAGCTCAGAAGAAAATAAGGCTGACTATATATAATTACTTTATTTCCTCAATTCATTGCTTTGAATTTAATATAGTGTGGAAGTTGTACTTTTATTTATTCTTTCACATATTTTCTCTTCCTTTTACCTCCTACCTTTCATGGGCTGTAATTTCCTTCTCCATAATATGTCACTCTTTCTACAATAATAATTGTTTTCTTTCTTTTGTCTACAGGTTAATTTGAAAATCAGTCACTAATGTTTACATTATTGTGACTACAAATAACATTCCATTTAAGGCCAAGAACTATATTTCTTTATTTTATTTTGCATAACTGTTTTTTCCTAGAGTTTCTAATAGATTTTTTTACTTATCTTAAATTTTCTTTCATCTAATAGAACTCAGTAGTTATTCTCTATGTGTTATGTTTTGTATTAGTTATTTTGTTCTGATTTATTTGCTATTTCCTCAACGCTGTCATCCATTGAATCTTATCTCTACCATCATTTTTATTTCTACAAGGTCATCATTATTCCCCAATATTATTTTAAAATAACATGAACACAATATTCTATTGACTAGTCCTTGTGGTTTTTTTTCCTCTTCTATTTTGGTTCAAGGACATTTTCTTTTTATTTGTGTGTCATTCTCTTTCATGTTGGAAGTTTATCTCAAATATCTGGATATCATGGACATTTTGTTCATAACAAAGAATAAAGCAATTAAAAAGTGGTGATCATCCAAATAGGGAAAGAAGAAATAAAACTCTCCCTCTTTGCAGATGACATGATCTTGTATTTAAAGAATCCCATAGACTCCACTCCCAAATTACTCA
>NW_012267304.1:6425174-6428356 GCF_000151885.1 Dipodomys ordii
GGGGGGGAGGGGGGAGGCTGGGAAGTGATGGGAAGGGTAAACAAAGGAGGAGGCTGCAATGCTTGGTAAGAAATGTACGCATTATCCTACCCATGCAATTGTAACCCCTCTGTACAGTATGTTCACAAATAAAATTAAATTAAATTAAAAAAAAGAAGTGGTGATCATACATAATGATGCTAATAGAAATGAACTCCAAGAAATGGATACAAGAGGTATTTGTTTTTTTTCTAATGTATTGTGTAAAGTTATTTCCTTTTTCTTTTGTTGTTGTTTTTTTCCTTTGGTTTACCCCTGTTGTCACTGTATTTGATTTTGGTTCCCTGTGTCTTGTATATACATTTATCTGATTTGGGGAAGGTAAGAGAAATAACAAAATGGTGAGACAGAGGACAAACTGTAAACCAATGTAACAGTGATATTCACAAGACAATATGTTGGAAATGAACTTTACAACTTGGGGGGAGGGGAATCGGAGGGAAGAGAAAGTGGGAGAAAATGAGGGAGGGGGTAACTGTTCGAAATATACTCATTACTTACGTAACTGTAACCCCTCTGTACATCACCTTTACAATAAAATTTAATTAAATTTTAAAAAGTGGTCATAACTATGTACATGAATACAGGGCTAGCCATCTTGCTCCTGGATATACTAAATGCAACAATACGAATGATTTATCTCTTGGACTTTACAGTTTCTATAAGGAATTCACTCTAATTGTTCTGTGCGGGGAAGTTTGTGGAAAACACAGTTGGGACAGAAAATTCTGTCAACCAGATTGAGAACAATGGAAAAATCAACTGTGTAAGAATGACTATATCTATGCCCTCATTTCTGTCTTACATATAACTTGATATTTCCACTGTCTGTTTTCTGTCTCTATTATCCCTCTATTTCTCTGTCTGTGTGCATATGTACGTTTGACAGTACTGGGTTAAGAACTCAGTGCCTTGCATTTTCTAGACACATGCTATATGACTTGTTCCAAGCCTCCGACCCTTTACTTGATCTCTTTATCGAGTCAATTATGTATATAAGGCCTATGTATAAGATCTGTATTACAATAATGAAATACTCAAGTAAGACAGAATATAAAGAAAAACATGTTTGTTTAACTCAAAGTTTTGGAGCTTCAAAGTCCAAATGACATAGCACAAGTTTGGTGAAGTTTCTCCCTCGACTGGATCATCTCATGTCATTGAGGGCAATGGTGGTTATATGTGTGGGAGCAAGCAAGTCCTGATATCTTTAACCAAATGGAGAAAGAAAAAGAGAGAGATCCCTTTCAATGGCAAACCAAAGGCCTGAGGAACTCCTATTAGGCCTTACTTAGTTCCTAAAATTAAACCATATTCCTCCAGTACCAACTTACAAAACAAGCTTTTAATTATGGATGTTTGGATGATACTCATTCAAACCATCACAGCTGACTTTCTCTTTTGTGCTAGCACCCCTCTGCAAGTATGCTAAACTGGCTTTTCCCATACTGCTTCCTAAATTACCACTTCTCTACCCACTTTCACCCTCTTTTTCCCCTTTTCCTGTTTGCCTCATCAATATTAATTTGTGCCTTTTGTATTCCTTTGCTACCTTAGGATGTTGAAGTAATACAAGCTTGTAATCTATTTCATTTTTAACTTATTGAAATACAGACCTCAAATATAGGTTAAGGTTTCACTTGCTCTCCTATCAATTTATTGTTAAAGTAGAGCACTAAATAGCATTATATTCATTGCTGTTAAGAGCATTAAACTGATTTAATAATACAAGATGGTTTATAGCATGAAATATTGAAATTGCAGAATATAATTCCTTCTCAAGAAGAATTTCTATACATAGAAAAAGTGTCCCATATATTATTTAGTACAATCAGATCATTAGGCCATTACCTAGCTAAGTAGTGATTTCTAAACTGGAGAAATGGGTAAAAATACATATTATCAGGCCTTAGTTCTATAGAAAGCTTGGAATTAGGTCAAAAACTGATTTGATTTTGTTTTGTTACATTGATTGATTGACTGAGACCATATATCACTAAGTATCCTAATCTGACCTAGAATTTAAGATCCTCCTGCCTCAAATTCCTGTGTTCTAGGACTATAGGTGTGTGTCACCATCCCCAGCTAAATTCAGTATTTTGAGAGTTCCCTATGTGAAAAGCACAGAATTAGTTAAATACTACTGTAAACTAGAATGCCAGCAACACAAAAGTTGGACCATTTTTATCCCTTCTTCCTCATTTCAGTCTCAATTCTTGCTGACTCCAAGAGTACATGGAAGGCTTTAAGATAAGTGTTTTTAGAATAGTGGCTGTATTGCTAATCTACCTTCCTAACCCATACTATCTCATAAAAATAATTTAAAAATCCATAAAAAATCAATTAAAAATGGACAGATTTTATCTGTGCTGAGTAAACTCACTCACCTAAAGTCATCACTATGATTAATGAAGATGGAAACAATATTTCAAACCAGAAGTTACTATACCATTATATGTCTAAACATGTAACAAGATTGTAAGCTATTACATTAAGTGGTGCTAGAACTCAGCTATCAGAAAAACTGTCCTGTGTGACATTAACAGTCAGACTAAAAGAGGATACCCTGAGGGGAAGAGCTGAAGAGCTAAAGTAACCCCATTTTGAGATTAACACCAACAACTTGAGCTAGAATGCCCTCAGAGTAACCCTGAGAGAGAGAGAGAGAAAAAAAACAATTCTCGGTTGTCATCAACCCTGCCCACCTTTTTTGTTGTTGTTGTTGGTCGTGGGGCTTGAACTCTGGGCCTGAGTGCTGTCCCTCAGCTCTTCAGCTCAAGGCTAGCACTCTACCACTTGAGCTACAACGCCACTTCCATCCCTGCCCACCTTTAAAAAGCAGAACAATTGCCCAAGTGTTCCAGGAACAGAACATAATGGTTTTGCAACCATCGAGCTGTCAAGCGTGGACCAATAGTTCAGAAAAAGGGCAGTGTAGTTAGAGTGGACTCAACCCAATCATGTAACTGCTTGTGTAGAAATTCCCTAAATTTGTTTGTTCAATACTATAAAAGCTGTGCTGATTTTGTGCTCGGGGCCTCTTTTTTTTTTATTTTATTTTATTTGTGAACATACTGTACAGAGGGGTTACAATTGCATGGGCAGGATAATGCGTACATTTCTTACCAAGCATTGCAGCCTCC
>NW_012267304.1:6428434-6431348 GCF_000151885.1 Dipodomys ordii
CCCCCCCCCCATCCCCTGCTCGGGGCCTCTTAACGTCACCAGTTACTGAGTGCAGGGAGGATCAAGCTTGAGCTTGCAAATAAATGATGCTTTTGTTGTTTGCATTGGTCGTGGTCTCTGGTGGTCTTTTGGGGGTCCCGAGTCCATACAACATTTCTGGGGGGCTCATCTGGAATCCCCCTCATAAGACCCTCCAGACGCCCCACCACAGAGTCTCAAAAACCCAGCCAGTAAGTTAAGGCATTGCCGCTCTGTATGTGTATTCTGGTTGCCTGCAGGTTCTGGTGGTTGGCAAAGAGTCTTGTTGGACTTGCTAAAAGACTGCCAATGGGGTCTGTGAGGAGACGTCCCCAGACCATTCTGGGTAAATTGCTGCTTAGTGTGGACATTTGGAAATTTCCTGTTTTCTGGTACTTTCAGTTTGGCGATTTTTAATTGCTGCTTAGTGTGGACATTTTGGGGGCAATTTTCCGTCTGTAGTCTGGTACTTTTGGTTTGGCAATTTACAATGCGCAGCATGTCTTTGTCTTAAGTTGTGTCTTTGTGTTCAGTGTTCTGTTTGTCATTTGGGGTTTATCTTAGCCTTAGGCCTTGGGCCAGGCAGGGGCGGGGGGAAGATGGGGGGTCTGAGTATGGGGGATGAATCTGCCAGTCTGAGAGTACAGCCGCTAGGGACTTATTTCCCTTGCCCCAAGATGACTAGGACTTCTCTTCCACCTTGGAAGGCCCCTGGGTCAACATTTGCAGGAATCTAAAAGTAAAATCCTCTGGAGGTGAGTAGAAGGGGTGATGGGATTTGATTCCCACTTGTGAATGCTGGTGAGATGTCAACCTATTCACTGAGACCTGATTGTTCTGAGGTAGGGAAATTCTGGGTGAGAGTGGCAGGCTCACTCAGAGACCCTTTGGTTGTTGTCTTGTCTAGTTTTGTTTTAGAATTGGTACCAGTTTTAAATGTGGATCCTTGGTTTTTGTGTTTGTGTTTTTGTTATTTATTTGGACATCTCTGGAGGAATAAAAGTTCTAGCCTCCAGTGCTTGGTCACAGACATGCCTGGTTTTGACTTTTCAGCTAGTCCTGACAATGTAACAATTTGTAAAGTGTTCCTGCCTAAAATTGGATAAAAAAATCAGGCCAGTTTATCTTCAGGTGACCCCACTCCCACCCCTGCCCCCAGCCTTCCTCCAACAGAAGGCATTCAAAAGACCAATTGGTAAAATGCCTTGCTAAACAAGCAAGCCCTGGAAAAATGAAGCTCAACAAAGGTACTTAGTTTAAAAGAAATATTGTCTTAAATTTTTGTTTAAAAACTTTAGGAAATGTACATACAACTGATTTTTATTTTTGCGTGCTTTAAGATCTGTGTGAGTGTGTTTGGTATGTGTTTGTGAACATGATCAAGATAAAAATTGTCAGCATGCTGTAACAATTGGGTGAGTTTAAGTTTAATATTCAAAAGGTTATGAGGTTTGGACATTATCAAAAAATTTTAAAGAATTTTCACATTGTTTTAAGTGGCTTTTTAAGGATTCTTTAACTTGAAAATTAGAAAATCTGGTATTTTAGAATGCATAAGGCTGTTTACACTGTAATCAAGATATCTGGCTTAACAAAAAGGAGAAACTTAGAAGCTAACAAAAAAATCTATCTTCAGTAGTGAACAGAATAGGCAGAAGTGCAGTTCAGCTGGTCATGCATGGTAGAACAGGCCCTGGGAGGAGTCCACGCATGGTGAAAGAGGGCAAGCTGGCACAAATGCAGTTCATCTAACTCTAAAGAGTTGGATTGGGTGCATGCCCATTCCACACGAGGGGCCAAGTGGCCTATCTTTATTCTGTCCCTTTTCCCTGCACATAGACACTGGAAACATGATGGTAAAAATGAGTGATGTGATGATCTGATTAGTATTGCTAAAACTGCCCCTTGGATGTGTTAAAATTAAGAAGGCCTTTAAAAGAGGGTTAAAAGAGTTTGTCTGTATAATGTGATTTGCTCTCAATAATATCCTGCAATTAGATATTTTTTAAGGCATAAAGGTGTTAAGTCTAGCTTTTTGGTTACTCTAAGAGACAAAAAATTTTGACAGTAATCAATGTACATTCAGTCTAAAGTTTTAATCAAATTCTAATCGAATTATTTTGTTTGCATGTGATATTGAGTTTGAACTTAGGGATGTCTTAGGTAAATGCTCTACCATTTGAGCCTTGACCACAGTCCTTTCTTTTGGTTTATTTTTCAGAGTTTCACACTTTTACTCTGCCAAGGCAAATTTTAAAAACACTATCTATCCTCTTCTCCAAGGGCTACATCAGCTTTGAATAGTTTACATCTCCATTCTTCTGTCTCTCTACTGCAGGGAATAAATGTCAAGGTCTAGTAAAATACCCTTTCATTACATGTTAGGTGAAGGAGAAACTGTTTCCCAACCCCAACACTACTATGGAAGATGAAGTAGTCTTAGCCTGGAAACAGCTCTCTTCAGAGAAATATTTTCACAAATTTCTCTACCCACTTTTTTCCAGAATGAATCTTTTTTTCATTTTCTGGAGCAATAATCTTGTAAATTCTGTATATGCTGAGTTGTCATTTTAATTTTCCATGTGTTGTAGAATAGCTATTATGTCTGCTTGGAAACTTTCATTTCATGTTACATAAAATAGGAAAAGATAAGCTGACCCTGGTGAAACCAACAGATGCAAGTAGCCTCAACCTTTTCTAACATCTAAAATGTTGAGACAGCAACATTCATACTTACTGACAATCTATAATGTATGCTTTAGAGATATTTCTCACTAACCTCCCTTTTAAAACTTCTCATGCTGGGGGCTGGGAAGGTGGCTCAGTGGTAGAGTGCTTGCCTTGCATGCATGAGGCCCTGGGTTTGATTCCTCAGCACCACATAAGCAAAAAGAAA
>NW_012267304.1:6433093-6449880 GCF_000151885.1 Dipodomys ordii
GGGGGGAGTTGAGGAGGTGGGAAGGAAAGGGATGGGAGAGGAAAACAAAGGAGGGGGTAATAATGCTTGATAGGAAATGGACTCATTACCTTGCTCATGTAACTGTAACCTCTCTATACAGTATCTTTACAATAAAAAATATATTTAAAAAAAGAACTACTGCTTCAGAGCAAAAACTTTGACATCACTATGCCTTGCTTTCAAATGACGGCTCAGGGCTCACTAAAACTTAATCTCAAAAGGAGCCTCAGTTTCCTTACTTGCAAAAAGAGAGTCATAATTGAGTCACATGATTGTTGGAAGAATTTACTGAAGTTCTTTATGTGAAATTATTTATGCAGATTAGGTATTCCAGAAATGTTCATTTCAGGTGAACTGGAAAGTAATATGTGGGTGCATATGATCCAAGTTTATTATATGCATATATGGAAATGTCACAATTAATACATGCCTATAACAGAGAAAAAAGACTTGTCAACTTTCTCCTTGTTATGTATAGGATAGTAAGAACATTTAAACTACAGATAGTGGAATCATTTCTAATGGACCATATATCCTGGATAAATATACCTTCTTCAAAAAATGTTCTATCTTCAACCAGAAACTCAGGCCAGTGTTAAAATTTCCACAGGATATTCAAAGTAAATTTTATTAACTTGGTGGGTAAAGGAGCTTTCCAAATCAAGAAACATACACATGATACATTTTGTAATGAAGGTGGATTATTAAATACCAAAATATCCTGGCATGTTTGGTTTCAACTCTGAACAAATATTGCCATGAGACTTCGCAGGAAAAAAATATCTCTTGAATTGCACCAGAGAGCTAATCCTCTTAAATAAAATGAAGCAGCTTTTACAAAGAGAAGCCTTAGTTAATCCTACAGATTCATAAAGAAGCCTTGAAGGGGTTAAACTGGAAGGCTTATACAAACTTTGCTTCAGCTACTCTCTTATCTCCTCCCTCTCTCTGGGGCTTCACAACGCTAAGGCAGAGTACAGCTGAATCGCTAGCTACTTTAACTGCATACTCTAAACTGTTGCCTGCCAGTAAGGAACTGAGGAATAAACTAATTTAGGCAGCTTCCTTCCATTCAAGTCTTCCAGACAGCACAAACACATTCTGAATGTCACTGCTCTTTGGAGCTTAGAAGAAACCGGCATCTGAAACTGCACTCTGAAGTGGCCACTCGCATTTTCAGTAACTAATGAAAGGTGCTTTTCTTTTCTTTTTTTTTCTGGAAAGGACTGACTCTTCAGGAAGATGAAAGGGAAAACATATTTGCAGAAATATAGACCTGCTTCTTTGGCAAAACAACATTCTCATTCTATTTTCCAGATACTCCAGAGATGTTTCTGAACAAATTGCCTGTCAATGCAAGCTTCAAAAGAAATATTAAAATGACCAACCCATTCATTCTGTGAACCAGAAAAGGTAAGAAAGATTTGGCAATATAATGATGTTATTCCCAGTAAAGTGAGCAGCATTATTTTATTTATCGGCAGGTGTGACAAATAGGCATCATCTGCAGCAGGAGATACAGCAACTCCCACTTGTGCAAGCTTATTACTTAATGGTTCCAGCCATTGGAAAAGCACTTGCTGCTGAAATTGTTTTGATATTCCCTGCTATGGAACTTGATACTCTAATAGCTCTGATCTGTTTCATGATTTTCTCCTTTATTAGGCATATACATATAAACAGGATATTTTAACTCTTGAAAGCTACTGATATTGTGACTTGCTTTTTGGAATTATTCTTAGTTGTTTGA
This sequence comes from Dipodomys ordii, assembly GCF_000151885.1. NCBI lineage: Eukaryota > Metazoa > Chordata > Mammalia > Rodentia > Heteromyidae > Dipodomys > Dipodomys ordii. The sequence goes on from NW_012267304.1 coordinate 6,434,865, forward strand.
TGGGATTTCAGCTCTGGAATTATATAGACAGGTGTCATGCAGAAACATGTAAAATTACCAGTGGATTTTTTTCAATAAAAACTAAAACTAACTACTAGAATCATGTCAGGGAACATAATAAAGATAAGTGTGCTGTTACTTCCATATTATGAGCTTAGTGTCTACAACTTTGTGGCACTCAAAGTTTAGTTGAATAAATGTTTATCTGATTTTAGAGATCCATGAAGAACTCTGTTGCTCTCACTAAAAATGCATTTCATTCAACTAATCCCCCTCAGGGTTAAAAGATGAAAAAAGCTCCATATTCTCTTCCTGTGGTAAGGAGAAAATTCAGGATCTGGATGTTTATTGGTTAGCATGAGTTTATATGTCCCATGCTAATATCAAACATGAGGGAATTGATATTTTAGTGTTTATAGTAAAATCACATGATTTTTAAATCAGGAGTTGTATTTACTAAGTTAATGACAAAAATATGCAAAAAGAAAATCAAGGTGCATTCACATCACTTGTATTTTGATTTACATTAGAAGTAAACCAGAGTCATGTTAATGTTGGGCATTGGCCAATTACTAAACTAATTTCTTTTTTCTATTTTACTTTGCATTCCCTTTCTTCTCTCTTCCAATATTTTGTGCTTCTCTTCCTTTCTTTAGTTCCTCCCACCTCTTATCCCTTTGCCACATCACATTCTCTTTACTCAGTTCTCAATATTTATTTCCCCTCTTCCTTGTTCCTTTCTCTTTCACTCCTTTCCTTTCCTTACCCATCACTTTTTCCCATTCCTCACTTTCTTAGTCCTCACCAGCTTTTAAGTGATCTTATTAAGAAAGAACTTGATTTTTGTTGATTTGTTTTCAAAAAAGGATTGTAGAAAGTGAAAATAATTTTCTAAATGTCGTTCCACAGTAATGATTCCTCAGAATGAACAGAATTTTGTTCCTTTTGAAATTGAATGGTTTTTCTTTCCAAATAATGCAAAGCTTTTCATGGAGCAATCACGTTATCTGTGTAATTCATTAATTAGCAAAGAAAGCCAGGGCATTCCTGTTTGGGAAGCTTTTTATGAGAAATTGGCACAGTTATAGGACCAGAGTAACAGAAAATCAAATAATACATAAGTTCATAGTTATTTCAAACTCCTGAATGGATTTAAGAAATTACATCGATTTGAATGAATTGACCAGGGTGTTTGCTGCCCTGCAGCCTATTGAAGATGTAAGAAATAATGTGCTTAGTTTTCCAAACCCTCAAAGGAAACATTTAAAGAAATGCACAACTACAGCTGAAACCATTGTTGTCTAAAGCTTCACTACATTTCATAGATTCTAATAAATATTCAGACCTAAAGAAAATTCACAGTCAATTGTATAGAAGGAGTCAAGAAATGTACTATCATTAGTAAAAATTATTGATGGATTCAATTATACTTTCCAAAATTTAAATTTTTACCCTTGCTCTGTAGTTTTCCTTCAAAATTTCATATCAGAAAAACAACTTGAAGATTAAAGTTTTTAACTAAAGGATTATTCTTTAATTCCAGTTTATAATCAGAAATGTAGTTTACACAACTAAAGGCTGGAAGAAGAAAGGAAAGAAAAATTCAAGCTGTTCCTCCCATTATACAATTAGTCTTCCATATTCAAGAGTTCTCAATCTATGGGTTCAACAACAACTAGATTCCAGTGCATATCAACAATATTTGAAAAAATATTTGAAAAAAATTGTCTCTACTGAATAAGTACAGACTTCTGTTTCCTGTCATTATTCTATAAACAGTAAATATAGTAATTATTTACATAACAATTATATTGTATCAACTACGAGTAATGTATTTAAAACACACAGGAGGGTGCACATAAATGATTTATAGAATTATACCATATGATATATGGCATTTTAGAATCCTTAGATTTGGGTACCCATTGGGGTTCTGAAACTAACGATCACAAATGCTAAGTATTGCGAATAAGTATCAATGGTCAAATCTGTAATTAGAGATGATTGCATTTATCTTCAAGTTGCTGACGCTAAATCCATTTCTTTACTCATAGCTATGCATTTCTTCAATTATTATTGAGCAGCTAATGCAAGTATGGCTATATAAGGAATAGAGTATTGTTCCTCAAAAAAAATTTTTAAAATTTTGGTGATGCTGAGGAATGAAATCAGTGCTTTGCACATGATGGACTAGGGCTGTACTATGTGATCCACACTTCCAGCCCAAATGTGTTTATAAATTAGGATTTAGGGGAGAATATACTAACTAGATATTTACAACATTAGACAAGCAATTCCTCTAGGGGAAAAATACTGTAGGAATTAAGAGTGTGATAAGAAATCATGAGCTAAACCTTGAAGAATTTGTGCTGAAATATGTGAACATGGAAGGAACTTTTTAGAGAAAATCTTGGAAACAATGAATTAGGAGAAGATTTAGTATAGTAGTTTGATTAGAAAAGAGGGTAATCAAAAGAATTGAGATTGGCCTTGGCATTGACAAATGAATTTCAATCCAAAAAGAATGGAGCAGAGTCAAATTACAATAAGGAGCTACAAAACAATATTGTGGCTGTCAAACTTTATTCCTTTTTAAGACTACTAGAATAGTCTTAAGTAAATTACATAGTAATAGAATGTAGGCTAAAAAGGGCAGGTTAAATAGTACAACAGATTTATACTTTTTTTTGTTGTCAGTCGTGGGACTTGAACTCTGGGTCTGGGCACTGTCCCTCAGCTCTTCAGCTCAAGGTGAGCACTCTACCACTTGAGCCACAGAGCACCACTTCCAGTTTTCTGGTGGTTAATTGGAGATAAGAGTCTCAAGGCCTTTCCTGCCCCGGCTGGCTTTGAATTGTGATCCTTAGATCTCAGCCTCCTGAATAGCTAGGATTGCAGGCGTGAGCCACTGACGCCTGGCAGATTTATACTTTTTCAAGAAACAAAATTAAAATAAAAACAAAACTAAGTATTCAGGCATATATGTGTGGTATATATGTATGTGTACTTACCCTGCTTTTGTAGAGAAGTAGGTAAGGAGATAGGAGATAGGAAGGATTGTGTGTGATTGTGTGTGTGTGTGTGTGTGTGTGTGTGTGTGTGTGTGTGTGTGTGTGTATTCATGTTGTTATTCTAACTCTTAAAGTTGATTGGTATTTGGTCACAGGTGTTTGCCTATGGATGTTTATTATACTATTAATTACACAAATAAAAGGGCTTGACTTTACCAATGATAATGTGCCAAGGAGTATGATTTATCCAATTCATTACTTATCCAATTCTGTGTGTTTGAAATCCAGAGAGAATAAAAGATAATACAGTACTGTAGAGTCTTCTCCCACAGGGCTTACATTAGCAACGAATGTTTATTTTTCCACTTCTGTTCTGAAAATGAAGTAATTTATGAGCCAGGTGCCAGTGCCTCACACCTAGTTAGGAGGCTGAAATTGTTGGGATCAGTATTCAAGGCCAGCCCAGACAGACAAAAAATGTCCCAAAGATCACTTCCCAACAGAGTTGGAGATGGTGGTATTAACCTGCTATTCTAGCTTCTGGAAAGCTGAACAGGTGGATTACACCCAGGTGCATGAAGTGATCCTATCTCAAAAACAGGCAGCAGAAGTTGGGCACCAGTCCCTCATACTTGTAATCCTAGCTACTCAGGATGCTGACATTGAAAGATTGTGGCTTGAAGTAAGCCCTGGTAGGAAAGTCTATGAGACTCTTATCTCCAATTAACCACCAAAAAGCTGTAAATGGAGCTGTGGCTCAAGTGGTAGAGTGTTCCTTGAGCACAAAGGCCCTGAGTTCAAGCCCCAGGAGCAGCACAAAAAAATACAAGCAGAAATCAGGACTGGTGGTGTGGCTTAGTGGCAAGAGTGACTACTAGCAAGTTCAAGCACTTGAGTTCAAATCTCAGTAACATGAAATACAAGGGTAAAAAAAATCTATTAAACTCTTATCAATGTGCCAGTGTTTTCCTTAAAGAAAGGAGCTGCAAAGCAGGGAGCCAGTGGATCACGCTTATAATCCTAGCTACTCACGAGGCTGAGATATGATTATCATACTTCAAAGCCAGCCCAGGCAGAAAAGTCCATGAGACTCTTATCTCCAATTAACCACCAGAAAATGGGAAGTGGCACTGTGACTCAAAATGGCAGAGCACTAGCCTTGAGCACAGAGAGGCTCAGGGACAGCACCCAGGCCTTGAGTTCAAGTCCCAGGACCAGCCAAAATAAAAAGAAGAAGAAAGAAAGGAGCTGTAGTGAGCTGTTGAGAAGGAAGGCCACTAGGGCTAACAAGCTATATATGAAACATATTTAATAACTAGGCAGCAGCCAAATCACAAATGCCTCTTGTGAGCTTCCTAGGACTTTCTTGAATCAAGCGGTGCTTCTCAACCCTCTGCTACCTTTCAAAATCAGCCTGAGAGTGTTTTTTTGTTTATTTTGGTTTGTTATTTTGTCAGTTGTGTGGCTTGAACTCTGGGCCTGGGTACTGTCCCTGAGCTCTTCAGTTCAAGGTGAGTGCTCTACCACTTGAGTCAGTTTCCTGGTGGTTAATTGGAGATAAGAGTCTCATGGACATTCTTGCCCTGGGTTGGCTTTGAACCTTGATCCTCAGTTCTCAGCCTCCTGAGTAGCTAGGATTACAGGTGTGAGCCTGTAGAGTGCCTGGCTAGCCTGTAGAGTTTTTAAGCAATATAGATATGTGTCCATGCTCCATATGGACAGAATAAGGATTCAGAACTTCTTCAGTAAGAACAAATTGGGGGGGGGCAGAATAGGGGGGGGAGAGAGAGAAGAGAGAGGAGAGAGACATTCAAAACACTGAATTACATCCAAGATGGAAAGATATTCCCGGAAGAATGTGCTTAACATTTTTAACTAGGGACTGGTAATGTGGCTTAGTGGTAGAGTGCTTGCCTAGCAGGCATGAAGTCCTGGGTTCGATTCCTCAGTACCATATAAACAGAAAACCTGGAAGTGGCAATCTGGTTCAAGTGGCCTTGAGCAAAAGAAGCTGAGGGACAGTGCCCAGGCCCTGAGTGCAAGCTCCATGAGTGGCAAAAAAAAAAATTAAACTGGGTAACTTCTTTCAAATATTTTCTGGTCCTATCCGGAGATATTCTGACCTAGGCAGTAAGAGAAAGGAACATGCTTTTTAATGGGCAATTTCCAAGAGTATTCTTCTGATGAAGAGACTTTCCTCAGACCACACTGAGAAACATTATTCCAAGAGGACCCTGATCATTGTAACTGTCCTGTGATTCCTTTCCTAGAATTGACATAAACTGGGAAAGGTTAAATCAACAGAAATTTGTTCTCTTAGGCTCTTTTGGAGGCTAGAAATCTGGAATAAAGCTATCAATTGGGCCATACACCCACTAAAATCTGCAGGGCAGAATCCTTCTGTGCTACTAGCTGTTTGCTCCAATCCTTGCATTCCTTGGCTAATGATTGAATCATCTCATTCTCTGATACCATCTTCTCCCTGTGTATCTCTATCTTTTCTTATTATAGGAACACAGGTCATTGGATGACAGCCAACCTAATGACCTTATTTTAAGTTGATTACACTTCAGAAGACCTTACTAACAAATAAAGTCACTTTTACCGGTACTGGCAGCAAAGAAATCACCCTATCTTTTTGAGAATCACAATTCACTCTCTAACACTGTTCAAAATACTGTTTAGAAAGTAAAACCTCCAGACAATCAACACAACAGATTAGCTACCTAGAAAGAAAACCCAATAGTTAATTCTTAATGTCCACTCTGCAAAGAATCACTTGAAAAGCTTGTGTTTAGAATGCATATGTCAGTCAGGTGTCAGTGGCTCATGCCTATGATCCTAGCTCCTCAGTAGGCTGAGATCTGAGGATTGAGTTCAAAGTCAACCCAGGCTGACAAACTTGATAGACGTATCTCCAACCACCAAAAAACCTACCAGAGGTATTGTTGTAGCTCAGGTGGTAGAGTGCCAGCCTTAAGCAAAAATGCTAAGGGACAGTGTCCAAGCCCTGAGTTCAAACTCCAGCTTTGGCACACAAACACACAAAATATAGAATGCGTATTTCAAAACTGATATACCTCTAAGAATAGCAACAATGTTTCTTAGATCAATATTCCAAAGATAGTGAAATAAAAAAGATCTTCTCTCTTTGTTTTTATTTCTTGTAAACCTGATTGCTCTGCATGATAGATAGAGGACAGTAAGTATACAGCCTAAAAAATACACAGATTACAGAAAACATAATAATGTAAGCTAGGGAATATAAACTTCTCCTGAAGTATTCCAAGTCTAGGGATGATAGAAAGAGCTATTTCTATTAACTCTCCTTGGGTTTGTTAAGAGACAGAATTGGGCTATATTTTCAGCAATATACTACTATTGCACATAGAAGTATGACAGGTGATGGTTATTCATATCTTTTTTGTTCACCCATATTTAATATTAATTCTTCATATGGCATTTTAAGAAAATTAAACTTTTAACCTAAATAATTGACCCAACTTACACAGTGGAGTAATTTTGCCAATAAAGATAAGATTCTGTTTTATGGGGCTGGGAAGGTGGCTCAGTAGTAGAGTGCTTGCCTTGCATGCATGAGACCCTGGGTTCGATTCCTCAGTACCACATAAGCAGAAAAAGCTGGAAATGGCGCTGTGGCTCAAGTGGTAGAGCGCTAGCCTTGAGCTGAAGAGCTGAGGGACAGCGCCCAGGACCAGAGTTCAGGCCCCACAACCAGACCCCCCCCTCAAAAAAAGATTCTGTTTTACCTAATAATGAAGAGAGCAACTATGTTTTCAGAATAGATGTACCATTCTATTCTTTATGATCTGCAAATACTGAAATACTGGAAAAAGTGGATATTCTAAGCCCACAGACCTGAATGAAGGGAAACAAGAAAAGAATTGGAGGAAACCTGTTTTTCAAATACTCTAAATTCTATTAAAACAGTATTTGGTACTAGAAACTAGAGACTGAAACCAATGCTTAAGTTTTGTTTCAGCGATAGGCTTTCCTGATTAGGATAGATCAATGGTTCCCAAATCCTGCTTGCAATTGTGTTACTTGGGTAGTTTTTAAAAGTTAATGTTAATGTTGCTTGGCCTCATCCCAGACCAATAAAATTTGAATATCTAATATGGTGTCCAGGTCTCTACTGGGAAAATAATTATGACCCAAAATTCTAGGCTGGAGACTATGGTCTGTATATTAATAAGCGCCCCAGGTGAAACTAGTATGTGTTAATATAGAAATCACTGTACAAACCCAGGTGCCTCAACCTTTTATAGCTACTCAGGAGGCTGAGATCTGAGGATTGCAGTTCAAATTCAGCCCAAGCAGAATACTCCGTGAGGCTTTTATCTCCAATTAATCACCCACAACATCTAGAAGTGGATCTGTAGCTCAAGTGACAAAACACCAGCCTTGAACAGAGAAAGCTAAGGGACAGCCTAGGCTCTGAGTACAAGCTCTAGTATTGACATAAAAATTCACAAATCTAGCCTATTAGCTTCTATTTAGTATTCTGATTTTGTAACCCTTTAATAGTTATTTCCTGAATAGAACAAAAACAATGGAAATTATGGAATAGAAACGTGATTTTTTATACTTGTTTGCCAATAGCAAACCATTTCTTTCAGTGAATCAGAATAAATTGCCACTTGTTTTTCTTAGATATCTGATTTTTTTTCAATTTCCAGGAGAATAAATCTGTTGAAGAATCCTAACAGCCAAATCTTCTGAACCTTAACCCACTGCTGGAATCATCTCTGAGACCTCTTCCATCTGAGAATTACCAGGTCTGCCAACACTTTCACTCCAGTCTACAGTGAGGGGATGTCAACCAAGCTGTAGAAAGTTCACACCTTCTAGACTTAAAATCTTCAAGCTGGGCAACTAGACAGGAATATTAAGATTTCTGTCTTCAGGGAAGATTCAGAGAGACAAGAAGGGTGAAAACTCAGATATGCTCAGCCAGAATTATCCAAGAGCATTTTCAATGTCTCCTCAGAGAAAAACTCAATTAAATCCATGTAATTAGTCCACATATTTAGATGAGCTGTGGATAAAGGCAAGCCTTTTCTCTTTATATCAAAATAGAGCAACTCTGATAGAATACTCTAAGATTATTGTTTCCATACCAGTATTATTAAGCAGTTTCACCAGTTATTTTAATGAGTGTAATATTGGGAGTGTGAAAAATAAAGTTTTATTTACTTTTCTTAAGGTTAAGAAGTTCTGATACAACCTATTTTGGAGGGAGCTGCTTGCTGTGCCAGAGGACAGAGCAAGGTGGCAATTGCCAAAGTAAAACTTTTCTGTTACCTTGCTTGTGCCCTACTGATTTTGCTCCAAGAGTGATTTTTTTGCATCAGATTTTTAAAAGACTCCCAGTATATTCAAGACAGATTAAGTGACTGTGGAATGACTCAAGGGCAATAGAAACCAATCAGAAGTAGGTATCAATTAATCTTGAGGGATGACGGAGGTGCATGTTAAGTACCATGGAAATCTCACTGATCGGGCCCATTTTCCCACTCTGGCAACAGAGGTTGATACCACTGCAGACAAGTATTCTAACCTATATATGTATGTGGGCTTATTCCTGAGTCTTCTGGCTATTCTCCTTATCTTACTCTTCACAATGCTCCTTCGGCTCAAACATGTCATCTCGCCCATCACCACGGAGAGCACAGAAAGTGTTCCTCAATTCACAGATGTCGAGATGCAGAGTCGAATTCCCACTCCTTAAAGCCACAATGTAGGCAAGCTTTAATAGATCTCAGTGAACACTTAACCTGTTGGTGCCCAAGAAACTTTGCTTTCTTATATGAAGCTTCCAAATAACAAGAAATAACAAGCTGTTCATGTTTTCTTTGTGTTAGTCTTCATTTTCATTATGCTTGTGGGACATGTAAGAGGTTTAAGACTTATTTTTTGAAGGGAATATGGGAAATGGCAGCTTGTTGGGAGGACAGGTTTCCATAGTAACCACAGAGCTCCTGGGCCTTCAACAAAGCTCAGACCATAGAAATTCATATTCAGCTGTTGTGGAAAATACAAGATCCCTGGAAGCCTCAAGAACAAACAAAGAGAATTTGACATTGAAAGTTATGAGTGTTCCAAGAGGGGATTCCAAGAAAAAGACAAGTTTTATCACTTGAGCCCTAAAGAATAACTTCGGACTTAAAAGTAGAGGTCTGCTAGATCATGTCAGTGGTAAACAGAAGGAAAGACTAAACTGCCCCTCAAAAGGCAATTTGATTGTGTCAGTCCTTCAGGTTTGTCTCAAATGAAAGAAGAAATTTAAAGAATTTTTCCATTAAAGAGCAAGTCTTCAGAAAGAAATTTCTAGTAAATAAATTTATCTAGTGAGAAAAATGTTCATAGTATATCTGTTATTACTATTACTGGACTGTACAAAACAGAAAATTGCAGATGTATTACTGAAATCTGGAATGATGAGCTGTCTTCAAATCAAGGAAAAATTAAGTCAAAGTGTTCTCGTAAAGAACTCTACATTATATCCGCAGCTTCTTTGCCTTTTTCTCCCTCCCTATCTCACTCCAGACTATGTTGCATACAAATATAAACTTTGTTTAAAGCTGGCCTTGGCAAAGAAAACCCAAACGTGCTCTAAAGGAGAAATGACATAATCTTGGTATTCTGTCTGTCACTGAATGATTGTGGCTTTGGACAAAACATTCCAGCTTTCTGGGTCCCATGTTTTCCTGGCTGAAAATTTATCAGAGTGCTCTTCAGCCATCACCAGGCTCATTTTACATATGAATACAAGAAAAACAAAGACAGACAAAGGAGAAAGGACTAAATAAATCCAACGAATCCTTTTTGAGATCAGTGTCCTCAAATGTCACATTTGTCTTCCCAATGTTCTTCCTTTTCTGATCCCTGCCAAAGGATGAAGTGTTTCACTTAACTATAGGAGAAATATATTCTGAAAACTTCTATCCTCATAAGTATCCCAGTATGTCAGTAGTGGAAATTTTGAGTTTTTTTAAATTAACTTTCCAAAAGGAAACCAAAGGATATGAGTTACCACTTACAAATCAAAAAACACAAAGCTGGTCATATTTTGCCACCAGAAAACTGTGGTGGTAACTATATGTGAGAGATTTTACCTGCTCAAAAAAGTCGATCTAAAATATGATCATTAGGTTTCACAAAGCGCTCCCTCAGGAAATTCAGTGGTGGTAACAGAGAAACAGAATTGATGTGAAGTTCATGCCATCTCCTCCAGACATGTACTTCTCCATAGTCTGTGACCAATTTAGATTGGCCCCTTTACTGTGATCTAAATCTAGCTTGGTAGTGAAATTCCCAAGTGCTTTCCACTTTTATACAGTCATTTGTCAATGATCCCTTCTCAAAGGGGCTGCAAAGTGTGAAATCCCCACAGGCAAAGCTAAATTTTGCAGCAAGGCTGACTCTGCCACACCTGTTACAATTGTGCAGTCAGAGATGGCAACCTCATTCTGCATCATTCTGAACAAATGAGCAAGTAGACTAAAACAGAGATATGCATACTACTCCCTTGGGACTTATATTTTCCAAAATGCAAAGTGACTCATTACATCTTTATGGATTAAGTTGTATCTTTATTCAATTCCCAGAATCCACTTAAAATTTTAACTCTTGACAGCTACACATAGAATTCATCAAATGCTGGAGCTATACTTCAGAACTTAAAGACACATATCTCCCCTCATTCCAAATTTGCTTTTTTATGCTCACAGTATTTGAATGCACTTTACAGTTGAGAAGTTAGTGGCTAGATAAATGAACAACTAGTAACACATTCAACAGCAGTAAATAGCAAGATAATCAGTGTACTATTGGTAAATCTGATGAAGACAAAGCCTACAGATCTATTCCCTATGCACCTGGCCTCCCCAACTCCAATTGCAGGAGATTAAAACTGCTTATAAGCACTGACTTAAATGAAGATTCTTAATTTATGATCAGGTTACTCACAGGGAAAATAATTACCCTCTTTCATCACAACTATCCCATGGGATCCAGATCTTTAGCGTCAACCAAAGCACACAATACAGATTACACTAAAATAGCTAACCCCAATTTCCACTGGTAACATTAGAGATTCATTTAGGCAGAAGTGTAACTATGGTGACACATGTGATATTTAATCTTAAGGAAAATAAACTGAATGTTTTCATAATAGCAAACTTACTATAAAGGAAATGAATTTCTAATTTATATTATATTATATCACATATATTAATTAACAGACACTATTGCTCACAGTCAGCTAAAGTATATAGTAGGTACAATATAAGTTTATTATTCTGTTCAAAATCCTCTACCAAATTCTCGTTCAATTTGTATATTAGCTGATTATAAATAGGTAGGTGTAGGCATCCTCTGTTTCAAGACAAAAAAATTATTCTTTACATGTCATTGAATCATATGACACTGCTGTTTTTGTAACTCAAAAATCTCAAGTATCAGCAATTTTAAATAATTTGTCCTCACAAAAACTTAACCAGTGAACTCTTTAAATGATAAACTTTCAATAAGGTTTTAACATAACTTAAGTTCTAATACTATATGTTACATACATTTCAGAAACATGGGTTGTATAAAACAAGGTATATCATAAAAAGCTTGTGTACCATATATTAGGTAGCAAATGTTAATTTTAAACAGGGAAAGATGGGTTCTTGTAGCCTAACTTTTCTATCCATGCCAAATCTGAAGCTTGGGACTAATAAGTGAGTTTGACCATTGCAGATCCTGTCATACTTTTAAGTAGGTATAATTGGGTGTATTTAGTGCATTTAAATGGTATATTTAGTTATACATTTTACTCACCTGAATTTATACAAAATAATTTTTAGCAAAAATTAATAATTATATGGAAGAAAAATGTATATCTTTTGTTTGATCTCATTTTATATTTGAAATGTATTCATATTGTATAAAAACTTAATGTTTGCATTAATACTTAGCATGTCATTTTGATTTCTGAACAATAAATGCTGACTTTTGTTTTCTGATACCAAATATCTATTGTCTGATGAATGTAAAGAGCAGTACATTATTTTCTTCATCCCAGCATAAATTGTAACAACTATAAATTTGTGGGACTAATCATCTTGCAGTCTCATTATTTCCCCTATTTTCTAATATCCCAGATTTTATTCTCTCCCCATTTGTAAAGTGATTAGTGCATTTGTTTTTCTAGTTGTAAGCTGTATTAACCTATACAAACTGTCTATGGCCAAAGATGGTGACAGCCAAGGGAGAGTGAGATCAGATGTCTTAAGTGCCAAATAGCCTTTTCTCTTCTCCTGACTAGGATATTTTTAAATGCAACTTACATTTGGTGCTTTCCTCATTTGATCATCACAGCAATCATATGAATAATCAATAGGGTATGATGAACTCTGTTTTACAAAACAGAGCAAGAGCCCAGAGAGATTTGTGAGGCATTCATAATTACACAGAAACAGATTCAAAATTATACTGCAAGTCTTTGTACTTCTAGTTTAGTTCTCTTTTTTTTTTTACTATGTTTTGCTTTGGGAGCACAGAACATGTATTTCAAAGCCATCCACACTGTAACACTCCCAGTATGCAAACAACAGTTGTGCTCTCTAGGTGATTACTTCCCTATGTCCAACAACTCAAATCAAATAAGAGTTGTGCCACCTCCTTCATTTTATAGATTTAGCAAGACGGCCTAACAGACTGGGGGAAGTGTATACAAAGACAGCTCCTGCAGCTTTAATTTGCATGGATGAAAGGAAGAGGCAGAAGTATGGATGGATTGTCACCCACAGTGCAAATCCCAGTTCTGATACTTGATTTAATGTTCACACTTAATGTCATTCCTCCCTAAGCATACTTGTTATCTCTCCTCTTTCCCTCACAAATAACACCTTTTAGATGATAATAGTCTTCTTATTTTAAATTGTATAGTGATTTAAGTACACACAGCAAATCCATTTGTATGATAATAATAAATACTATGACATTAAAAAAGAAATAATTGCTGACTAGAGAATCTTCCTCTAGTCACATAGAATGAATCAAGTAATCAGAAGCATACATACTTCTGAAAAATTTATGCCTCCTAATAGTTACTACAGAGTTAAGCACAGACTGTAAAGTGCTGTAAAATGCCAACACGAAATTATGAGTGAAAGGATTGCAAGCTTGAAGGATACACTCCTATACTTCTTTATTCTCACTTTGGGAATATGCCATTTTATAGAAGATAAAAATATGGAATACATGGGGAGTAAGAAAAGAAATGTTCATGATGGGTGTAGGTGAGGCTATTTTGAAGAATAAATTGAGCAATTTTACATATCCGACTCATGCTAACACCAAGTATTTATTGATTAAATCATATATAAACATAGAGGAGGAAAAGAGATTGTACAATGTGTTAGGCCTGTGTTAGGGCTGGGAAGGTGGCTCCATGGTAGAGCACTTGCCTTGCATGCCTGAGGCTGTGGGTTTGATTCCTCAGCACCGCATAAGCAAAAAAGAAAATGAAACCGGAAGTGGTGCTGTGGCGCAAGTGGTAGAGCGCTAGCTTTGAGCTGAAGAGCTGAGGGACAGTGTCCAGGCCCAGAGTTCAGGCCCCACGACCGGACTAAAAACAAAAACAAAAACAAAAAAACCACCAATGCACTGTTAGGTTGCTGCCTGATCTGACCTAGAATGTCAGAGAAGACTTTCCTGAGGAAATGGTATCTAAACTAAAATCTAATTGATGAGCAAAGAAGAGAATAGGGCAAATATTCCATAGCAGAAACTGTATGAATGGGTGTTCTAAGGTCAAAGTTGGCATGCTTGTAGAAAGACAGTGAATGAGAAGAAGTCTCCATACATCCAGAAAAGTTGATAGGAGCTGCATCATGCAGGGCATTATGGGCAATACTATTAGACTTCTAGCTTTATTATAAGTATATAGAAGTGAACTCTAGATGCAGTGTAGAGGATGGATGGAAGAAAAGCAAAAGATGATACAGATAGACCAATTGAGGAGCTATAAAAGTGATTTAGGAGAAACATGTACTATCTTAAACTCACCATACATCAAGCGGTAGTGGATAGAGGTAAATAGAAGAAGTACATATCCTTGAAGTAGATTTATGAGAAAAAATAAAACTGGAGTATTTAGATGAAAACTCTGGCTCTGGGAGTCCTAATTGGACTAGCTTTAACCATCATTCCTATACACCAATTAAAAACAAACACTTGAGGGAAAAGATGACATTGTACAAAAGGAAATGTACTTATACCTGACTCATGTAAATGTAACCGCACTATATATCACTTCTATAAAAACAATAAAATAAAATTTAAAATAATAAAAAAGAATAATTCAGGTAAGAAAAGAATTTTTAAAAAAGAAACAAGCACCGACAATTAGCAGAGAAAAGAGTTTTAATTGAATGCAGTCAGGTTGAGGAAACAAAGAGACTCAGTGACTCCAAGATTGTCTTCGGGTACTGACATAAATTTTAGAGGGAAACTTGAGGGCAGAAACTGAGAGGTATGCAAAAGTCACAGGTGTATTTTGTGGTCATATGTGCAGACTGCAGTCACAGGACTGGTCAAATGGGGCCATGTTATTATGTGTCATTAATTCTTGGCAGGCTGTCTGGTTCTCCCTGTATTCCAAGATGGCTGCAAAGTGACTGTTATATTGGTATGTGAAATTAGGTGGTTCTGGTCAAAGATGTGCACCAATTGATAATTATCCTAAGATGTTTGAATATCCTTATGTCAGGATGTTGGGTGACATCTGGTCCTGATAAGAAGATAAAACTATGGGGCTGGGAAGTTGGCTCAGTGGTAGAGTGCTTGCCTTGCATGCTTGAGGCCCTGGGTTCGATTCCTCAGCACCACATAAGAAAAAAGCCGGAAGTAGTGCTGTGGCTCAAGTGGTAGAGTGCTAGCCTTGAGCTGAAGAGCTGAGGGACAGTGCCCAGGCCCAGAGTTCAGGCCCA
>NW_012267304.1:6450415-6454801 GCF_000151885.1 Dipodomys ordii
GTTAGAAACAATAGCAAGAAAGAAAAAAAACCAAGCCGGGCGCTGGTGGCTCACGCCTGTAATCCTAGGTACTCAGGAGGCTGAGATCTGAGGATTGCGGTTCAAAGCCAGCCCGGGCAGGAGAGACCATGAGACTCCTATCTCCAATAAACCACCAGAAAATGGGAAGTGGCGCTGTAGCTCAAGTAGAAGAGTGCTCGCCTTGAGCTGAAGAGCTGAGGGACAGCGCCCAGGCCCTGAGTTCAAGCCCCAGGACCGACAAAAAAGAAGAAGAAGAAGAAGAGGAGGAAGAGGAGGGGGAGGGGGAGGGGGAGGGGAGGAGAATTTATAGCATGATTAATAAAGCTTTCCATCACCTTAATTACATTTCTTGATTTGCATAATATACTCCAATAGACAACTTTCTGCTCTCTGTGCTATGTATGAAGTCCTTCCTACTTATGTATCCACAGTATATTGTCATTCACTCTTCAAAATTTTTTGGTCTAGCCCCATTGAATAAGTTCATCACTTTCCCTAATTCTTCTTCCTGAAAACCAATTAATTGGGCTGGGAAGGTGGCTCAGTGGTAGAGCGCTTGCCTTGCATGCATGAGGCCCTGGGTTCGATTCCTCAGCACCACATAAGCAAAAAGAAAAAAGCCGGAAGTGGCGCTGTGGCTCAAGTGGTAGAGTGCTAGCCTTGAGCTGAAGAGCTGAGGGACAGTGCTCAGGCCCAGAGTTCAGGCCCCACGACAGGACCCCCCCCCCAAAAAAAAAAGATGAAAACCAGTTAATTATTTCCTCCACATGACCTTAATGCTTACATTTTTGCATTAATGACTATACTGCAATAGTTCAATCATTTCATTCAATCTATTCATCTTCAGTGAATAACACAATACCTGTCACATAGTAGATATTCAATATACTGGATAAGTATCTGCGTGGCTAAATATAACACTTTTACTTTCCTACTTCACTTCTAATTGTTACAGATGAATTTGCTAAAGGGAAAGGACTAATTCCATGATCTGTCTTACCTAGTATATTCCAACTGGATATAATTAATCCTAGTTACTATCTACTAGGTCTTAAAAGACAGATACAGAGAATATTTTAATTGCCATTACTTAAAGGTAGCTTTTATTAAGAAGATTGTTCCCTTATATAGCCTGAATATGATACTATTTCCCTCCTCCCCTTGATGCTGAAGATGGAACTCAGGGCCTTGCACATGCTAGGAAAATATTCTACCACTGAGCAACATCCCCTGTGTTTTTACTATGCACTCCAACCTGGCACAGGCTTCAGTCCACTTGTTTCTCCAGCTGAATTTCTGGGATTTCAGGTATGTACCACTACACCTGGCTCTTAACACTATTATTTACATATTCATTAACTTACATTTTCCTAACTGTTCAGATTCTGGACATTTCCGATTTAGTACAGCATAAATGTGTGGAATTTTAGTTTATATTTAGAAGAAAAGTATAATCAGAATGAATTTGGAATATGACAATTACTTCCTCCTAGCATATGCTAGTACCCCTTTAAAATATTTTTGACTCGCTAGTCAGAATTTAGGTTTAAATGACCCCATGTGCTTTCAATCAAACTTTGTCATTTTGCTACATTTTATTAAACTATCCATTTCACTTTTAAATTGTTTATATGCTATCACTATTGTAGAAATTTATGATGGGGGGCTGGGAAGATGGCTCAGTGGTAGAGTGCTTGCCTGGCAAGCATGAGGCCCTGGGTTCGATTCCTCAGCACCACATAAGCAGAAAAGCCGGAAGTAGTGGCTGTGGCTCAAGTGGTAAAGTGCTAGCCTTGAGCTGAAGAGCTGAGGGACAGCACCCAGGCCCAGAGGTCAGGCCCCACAACCAACACAAGAGAAAAAAAGAAAAGAAAAGAAATTTGTAATAGAAATTAGTAAATAAACAAACAGTATTGTAGTCAATTTTAAAAGTAGAAAGAATGAAAATACAATAAAAAAGTACCTTGCTTACATTCGAATACATATGATAATTAAGGGGAAATCACATGCAGAATTTTAAAAGCAAAGTTTAAATATACCAATGACTATTTCATCAAAATTTAATGGAAAAAAACCTTTTCTATGACAGCTATGCACATTTATATTGTATTCATGTATATAATCAATCACAACAAACCAGTTACATAGTAATGACTAATGTGATAATAATGAGTCTCTCAACCAAGGGCAATTGAATATGCATCAACTGCTTTTCATATGCAAATTTTATTACTAACAGAGCATTACTGTTCTCTAATATTTCTACATAACACTATAATTAATAGAAGTATCCTGTAGAATAAAGGGAAGAAAAGATCCCAATGTTGCATTTTAAAATTTACAAAAATCAAACAATTCATATTTAAAGCAGCAGAAAACCTTCCTTACCTGAGCACTTAATTATGTTTTAAATGATAATTCAGCTAACAGATTTGTATCTAATGTCGAATTTGGCTACAATTTCTAAAGGGTAGCTGTACAAAGGAATTGCCACTCAAAAAAGCATTTATGCCTCTGGATCAATGTTACCCCTATGAATCTTCTCACTCCTCCCTTCAAATACCTACTTCCCTCACTTTTTTTCTTTTTTCTTTTTGTCAGTGTGGCTTGAACTTAGGGCCTGGATGCTGTCCCTGAGCTCTTTTGCTCAAGGCTAGTGTTGTAGCACCTTGAGCCACAGCTCCACTTCTGATTTTCTGGTTAACTGGAGATAAGAGTCTCACAGACTTTCCTGCCTGGGCTGGCTTTGAATGGTGATCCTTAAATCTCAGCCTCTTGAGTAGCTAGTATTACAGACTTGAGCCACCAGTGCCTGTCACCCACTTTTCTTAATTTTGAGGGTATGCGTTGAAATTTTTACTGTACTGTTCATGGGTTCAAGTACACGTACATTCCGTATCCTTTCATGTGAAGTTATAAGGTCTTACCTTTCTACTTTGCCTAGTATAATAATTACATCAATAAGCAGGGTGGTTTACCTCTGAAGGGAAAATATAGATTTCTAGGCATTCTAGCAAAAGGGAAAAGGTGGCCTAGAATCCAATAGTTTTACTTCTTTTTGTCTTTTATTTCCCTTAGCTGAGTTAGTCAATGATATTCACTTATATCTAACTAAGTATTTAATCCCCTCATAAACACCCTGGAGAAAAATCAGACCAGATTCTATCCCTGCCCTCATGCAGCATATAAACTGGATGGGGAATCATGACGTAATGAGGGAGCATGAAGATATTCACAGTTCTCTTCATCTCTGGAATGGCATCCTTGCTCAGGTCAAAAACATTTAAGAACACCAGTGGCTCCTGCCTGTAATCTTAGCTACTCAGAAGGCTGAGATTTGAACATCATAGTTCAAAGCAAACCTAGGCAGGAAAATCTGGGAGACTCTTATCTCCAATTAACCATAAAAATAGTCGATCATATAAATAAGTTAGAAACAATAGCAAGAAAGAAGAAACCACTTGTGTCCTTATCATGGGGTTCATTTTGCTTAACATCTTGTGATTTTTTTTTTGTTGCTTAGTATGTCCCTCCCCCAGGGTATAACCTCTGTCTGCACTCTATTGGATGTTGGTATAATTTGGGGAGTGGAAGGGAAAAAATAGACTGTTTAAATAGGGATACAGGTTGACCCATTGCAAAAATGAGATGTACAAGACGCTATGTCGAAAAACAAACTTTACAATTTAGGTGGGGGGAGGGGCAAATGTAGTTGTGGAGATGGGAAGGAAGGTGTGGTAGGGGAAAAACAAAGGAGGAGGCAACAATGCTTGATAAGAAATGTATTCATTACCTTGCTCGTGTGATTGGTAACCCCTCTGTACTATATTTTCACAATAACAAACTTATTTAAAAAAATAGTCAATCTGTGGCAGAGCACTAGCCTTGAGCACAAAAGCTTGTCCCTAATTTTCCCCATTTAACTGAAGGTCAATATCAGTAACCCTGAAGACACTGGAAGTTGGCTGCAGTGTCAGTCTTCTCATAGTATATGTGCACCATGTAATCTCTTTCTCTGCTATATTTCTTGCCTAATAAATTTTCTCATGTCAGATGCAAGAATCCAGGTTGAATAGCAGAGCTAACTTGCCTGTAACACCATGCTAGACCTCCTGCTTTTCTACAAATACATCACACTAGATAAACAATTTGTTTTTTTCCCTTCAGCTCCCCAAATTATACCAACATCAAATACAGTGAAAACAAGGGTTATACCGTGGGGAAGGGACATACAAAGCAACAAAAAAATCACGTGGTACCTTATAAATATGTTAGAAACAATAGCAAGAAAGAAAAAAAACCAAGCCGGGCGCTGGTGGCTCACGCCTGTAATCCTAGGTACTCAGGAGGCTGAGATCTGAGGAT
>NW_012267304.1:6455106-6463550 GCF_000151885.1 Dipodomys ordii
TTTTTTCTTTTTGCTTATGTGGTGCTGAGGAATGGAACCCAGGGCCTCAGGCATGCAAGGCAAGTGCTCTACCACTGAGCCACCTTCCCAGCCCCACTTAACATCATCTTATCTGACCTTTTCTGCTTGTCTCAGATATATACTAGTTATTGACAATAAGGGAAACCATAGGACCTACGTTTCTTTACGCCTGGGGATACAGGTTGACCCATTGCAGCAATGAAATGTACAAGACACTATGTGGAAGAATGAACTTTACAATTTAGGGAGGGAGGGGGATGTAGTTGTGGAGATGGGGAAGGGATGGTAGGGGAAAAACAAAGGAGGAGGCAACAATGCTTGATAAGAAATGTACTCATTACCTTGCTCATGTGATTGTAACCCGTCAGTACAGTATTTTCACAATAAAAAACTTATTTAAAAAAACACATCACACTAGAGATTTAACATACAGACAACAGCCAGATCATATGTGAAGATTCAACTGTAATTCACAACCATTCCAGGAAGGTAGTTTACTATCTACAAGTCAGATTTATAGCAAGTTAGAAACTATGTCTAACAACCAATCCAGGAAGCTTAACAATAATCTTAGTAACAATCAGCTGAAAACAGGAACAAAAACCAAAAGCTTCCCTATATTTCCCCCATTTCCAATTTAGAAACAACTGGAGAAAGCCAAATGCGTATCCTTAACCAATCACATAGGATGTCCTATATGTGTGCACATCCAATCCACACAGCCTTCAATTGAAGATTATCTGAAACCATCCCTTGTTCCCCAAAGAAAGTTTCCTCATTGTACCTGACTTTGAATCTCTGTGAAATATAAATAATGATGGTTTTGGACTCCTGTCCCATAATGAAATCCAGGGCCCTGTGCATTCTAAGCAAATGCTCTACCACTTGAGCAATGCCTCTAGTGCTGGAAAAAGTCATGATCAATAGTCTTACAACAATTATGTTATGACACTCATTTGGGGCCCCACCAGCATTTCTGGTAGCTTACTGACCCATTCAATCACCTTCTCAGAAGCCAGCTGGGAGGCTGTTGATACATGTCTATTCCGGGAAACTGATCCTTCCTCACTCTAGTCTCCAGTTTCTGGAAAACTACCCAAACCATTGCTGGGAAGGTGGCTCAGTGGTAGAGCGCTTGCCTTGCATGCCTGAGGCCCTGAGTTCAATTCCTCAGCACCACATAAGCAAAAAGTAAAAAGCCAGAAGTGGTGCTGTGGCTCAAGTGGTAGAGCTCTAGCCTTGAGCTGAGGAGCTGAGGGAAAACGCCCAGGCCCAGAGTTCAGGCCCCACGACTAAACAAAAAAAACAAAACAAAACAAAAAAAAACCTACCCAAACCACTAATTGACACCAATTAACCACAATTTAACAATTTTTGAATAAAATTTGGGGAAGAAGTTGATACTGGAAAAAGAGATATAGTTACCACAGCATACAGTTTATAACTGAATGTATAAGAGAGTATAAGAAAATGCAAGGGGAAAAAACAAATTAATAATGGCTGGAAAGATCAGAGTGACCACTAGAAAAAATTCATGCCCCACAAGCAGAAAAAGTAGAGTACTTTATAAAAAGAAAATTTTGTTAACAAGAACAAATGCTGCAGAAAGAACAACTAGGGCTTGCACTTGACAAATTGGAACTTCTTTGGTCATATTATCAAAAATGTTTTAGTAGAGTGGTGGAAGAATGAATTATGCAGACATTATAATTAATCTACTTCAACCGAATGATAGATTTCACTTACTGGCTGATAGGTTTCCCTTTGGGAGATTAATGGTGTATTGATTGGAACCTCTCAAAAAAGACTCTCTTTAATGGAACGGCTGGTCATTGAAAATGAATTTATTAATCTCTGCATTAATCAGAATTTTAATCATAGAATTCACTCAATAGATGATTATTAAATGGGAGATACTCACTTTCCTAGGGCACTATCACTTTCTCTCTCTGTCTCTCTCTATATATATGTATGTGTGTGTGTGTGTGTGTGTGTGTGTGTGTGTGTGTATAATATATATATACTTATTTCATAGCCACATTGTCCCCTCCTCCTCATACCTGGGAATCCTAATTGCTTGTGTGTATAACTGGCTTCAAGCTTTGTTCACCTGGAAAGTCCTTTTCCTCAAACTTCATACTTGGTTATCCTGAGTATACCATATGTGCAGAAACCTGGAAAGAAATAGGACTTATAAACAACACACATAGGGTGGTCCAACGTGCTGATATATATCATACGTGTATATACATACTCATCTCTTTCTTAGCTTCTTGCTATCGATTTTAAAATAATTTCATGAATCCTGTGTTTTAAGAAAAGTCTTTTGGGAGTCAATAGGAAAGGAGTGGATGAGTGAAGAGAGGAGGGGGAGAATGTAGTCACGAATCCAATGTATATCTTACAAAACCAAGAGTAAGGGAAGGGGTGGGGAAGGGAGTGAGGAGTGAAAATATTGAAAGGGTTGACATTGATCAAGATACATTATATTGATAAACTCCTTTGTACAACTACTTAAAGATAAAAATAAAAAAGAAATTTGCAAAAAAAAGTCTTATTGAGATATAATCCACACACTATGCAGTCCATCCACTTAATGTATGTGGTGGTCTTTAGTGAACTATAATTTTATTTTATCAGTCATGGGACTTGAACTCTGGGCTGGAACTGTCCCTGAGCACTTCAGCTCAAGGCTAGCAGTCTACCACTTGAACCACAGAGCCACTTCTGGTATTCTGATGGTTTATTGGAGATAAGAGTTTCACTGACTTGCATTCCCTGGCTGGCTTTGAACTGTGATCCTCAGATCTCAGCCTCCTGAGTATCTAGGATTACAGGTGTGAGCCACCAGCACCCAGCTACTATAAATTTTTAAACTGTTGAAAAACACTAACAATTTCAGGTGTATAATCCAGTGGAATTAAGTATATTTCCATGTTCTCCAACCTATAATAACCTATTTCTAAACTGCTTTAATTATTAACCTTTTCTAAAATGCTTTAATTATCTCCCAAAGAAAGTCTAAAACCAAAGGAGGAGGCTGCAATGCTTGGTCAGAAATGTACCCATTATCCTGCCCATGTAATTGTAACCCCTCTGTACAGTATGTTCACAAATAAAAAATAAATTAAGTAAATAAAAAAAAGAAAGTCTAAAACCATTAAGCAATAATCCCACATTTACTTTTTGTATAATCTTCACAGTTCATATAATTGGATCAACTTGCATAATGTTTTCTATGTTCATTCTTGGTGTAACATCATTCAGAATTTTCTTTTTATGGGTGAACAGTACTCCATTGTATGTATATATCACATTTGATTATTAATTAATTTGTTGATAAGCACTTGGGTTTTTTCCACCTTTTACCTATTGTAAATAATGTTGCAGTAAACATTAGCATACAAATATTTGTTTCAATCCCCACTTTTAGTGTCTGTGAGTACAGTACCTAAGAGCAAATTGTCTATGTTAATTCTATGTTTAACTTTTTGAGGAACTGCCAAACTATTATCCACAGCAGCAGAACTTTACTGATTCCTATCAGTATTGTTTGAGGATTCCAATCCTTCTAAATTCCTTCCTTCATTCCTTCCCTTACTTCCCTTCCTCCTTTCCTTTTTTGTTTTATTTTTGTTTTTCTGTTTTAGAGCCATCCTTGTTGTGAAGTGGTGTCTCACTGTGATTTCTTATGAATTTCTTTAATGCATTTTTTTTAGCTTTGCCCAAACAACATTTCCTAAAAGCAAGTTTTGGAAAACACTTTCTATAACGGGATAGAGAATAAGTAGTTTAGGATTTTGTAGGTAGTATAGTCTTTTGGTTAGCCATTAAACTCTACCTGCTGTATCATGAGGCAACCATATAATTACATAGACAAATTAAGTATTGATTGCATTGGTAGGCTGATTTAACTTATAGACCATAACTTCAGCCCCCCCCAAATTCCTGCTGAGTTCGATCCATATTCAAAAACATGAATATGGAAAAATCAAGCTATTATTTATTCAAAGATACTATATGCCCATATGCCCAATTAATAGTGCTAGGTATCCAGTGGTGAACAAGATGCAGTTTTTGCTTTCCAGGAACACTTTGGAAAGCTTAGAAAGTTATTTTTTCTTTTACTAGGAAGGCTTTTTATTTATTTTTCTGATGCAATTAAACAATTAGCTCTGTTATAGAGATAGTACATTTTCAACAGGGAACAAAACAAAATACCCCACAATTAAAGGTTTGAATTCTCCTGAGAAAAGTTCTTGGCTCTATCCATTTGCTCTTTTCTTTAAAACCACATTCAATTATTTAAGGGAACAAGAGATACTCTGAACTCATGCAATTTTATTGAATGCTTAAAGTGTACATTTTAATGTGTATAATTTTTTTATTGTGAAAATACCGTACAGAGGGGTCACAATTACATGGGCAAGGTAGTGTATAATGATTTTTAAACATACTTTCATTGTATTAAAAAGCAAAGTTTAGGAATAGAATTTGATAGTCTTTTAATGATTTTTGCATGTTTAATCCTTTTTGTTAGGCCTTGCATACTCAGTGCTATCCCTGAGGTAAGCAGAAACTGAATGTGCAAAATAAAATTGAAGGTGAAAAGGACAAAGATTAAGTCAAATATGAATATAGATAATCAAGTTTTAAATTAATTTAACATGTCCAGCTCACAAAAAGATACTGGCAGCAGAAAAATGATCCTGGATTAAATCAAGAAAGTCTGGGAATGAGAAGAGACATTTAATAGAATTATTATTGTAAGTGTATCTTATTATTAAGATGAATGCAATTCAAATTTTATGTGAACTTCTTGATACCTGCTGAGCAACTGGAAGAATGTTTAAATAAGCCACTAGAAGTCTTTAGACCAGGTTAATCCCCTTCAATTAGATAAGTGCTTAAAAGATTACTCCTTACTGAGCTACCTGTGTTTGAAAACTAAATTCAATTTGACAAATGAAAGAGATTTAATTTAAAGAAGAACACAGGGTAAGGTATAGCAATGAGAACTAAGTACTTTAAATTCTCAATTCTAGATTGATTAATGAGGACAGATGGATAGAAAGAATAATATGTGATAGAACAAATAAAGTAAAATGTTAGCTATAGAAAATTGGCATAAAATCATCAATTAAGATGATTTCTTGTATGTTGGACAATTTTCCTAATAAAGTAGGAGAAATCATTAAAGTCCTCAATTCTACCTAACTAGTAAAAACAGCAGTATATTCCCACATTGACAATAAATAGTAGTGTGTGTATGTGTATATCTGTATACATAATCATAGGATAGAAAATAAACAGACAAGAAAGTCTGAGAGAGGCTTATCTTCAATTCACCAACAGAAAAGGGGAAGTGGCACTGTGGCTCAAAGTAATAGAGCTCTAGCCTTGAGTGAAAAAGCTCAGGGGCAGTACCCAGCACCATAATTAACAAAAGAAAAAAAAACACACTTCCAATGGCCTAAGTACCTCACACTAACTCCCAACTGTTGAATATTCCACCATTTCCTAATAGTAGCTCCCTGGCCAACAAGCCTTAAAAATATGAGCATTCAGGTGACACTATCCATATTCAAACAATAACTAAAGAGCCATTGCCTTGGAAATTAACCTTGTTACATTATAATACAACATAGAGGCTTTCTTAAAATTTTATTACTTACCTGAACAAGTGGTTCTTTGTAACATTTAATCTTTTAATCATTCTAATGAGGTAGATAAGAAGCATATAATGACATAATGATAAATAATGTGATTTCTCTATGAGATTGTGACTTGTCCAAAATTACAAAGATATTTTATTGTAAATTGAAGCCCAGAATGTAAGTGTCCCAACAGGATTCCAGTCTTTTGTTCTCTGTTGTAGCACTATGCCCAAAGAAGCAAATAATATAGGTTATTAGTCGTACTGAATTTCTCACAGTCCATTTATAAAGAATATTTTGTCCATTGGAACATGTCAGTTTAATACACTCTAGGGGCATTTCAGGTGCTTTTCCTGATATTCAGAAATTAAAAGGCAAGGAAAGTGTTTAAGGTAAACAGTAATTTTATTCGAAGTTGAAAGGAAAGCCATACAAGGAAGTAGAAATAATTTGCAGACACCTTAAATGGGGAAGCTATCTGCTGTCACCACATGAGGGAAATCTGAGCTTTTTTATCCCAGTATTTTATCCTGAGGCCTCTCAGGATATCTTTAGTTTGCTTTGTTAAGCAGTGTTCATAAACTGCCAAAAGCCTTTCTGATTGGATGTAGCTTCTATCTTGTTAGACCCATCCATCCTGGATGAAAGTGGGGAGGCTTACCTTCTGCTTTTGTTCTGATCCTGGAAACTGCTGGACAAGAACAAGAAAGGTGGGCTGGGAAGGTGGATCAGTGGTAGAGTGCTTGCCTTGCATGCCTGAGGCCCTGGGTTCGATTCCTCAGCACCACATAAGTAAAAAAGAAAAAACCCGGAAGTGGCGCTGTGACTCAAGTGGTAGAGTGCTAGCCTTGAGCTGAAGAGCTGAGGGACAGCACCCAGGCCCAGAGTTCAGGCCCCACGACCAGACCCCCCCACCCAAAAAAAAGAACAAGAAAGGTAATTGATGTCCTTTCTTTGTTTCCTGGTATGTGGGCCTTTGTCCCAATTGCCTTCTGTCCCTAACTACCTAACTGCAGTCAAATACCTGTCCCTAAAGTTCATCATATAAAATTATTTTTTTAAGCTGAATGCAAAGCTGGAAGAATTGAGATCTGAGGATATTGGTACAAAGCTAAATCAAGCAAGAAAGTCCATAAGATGCTTATCACTAATTGACCATCAAAAAGCTAAAAATAGAGCTGTGTGGCTCAAGTAGTGAAGCACCAACCTTGAGCAAAAAAGCAGAGCAAGGCCCTGAGTTCAAGCCCAGTACTGGCACAAAGTTAATAGATAAATAAACCAACCAACAAATAAATACTAAAAAGCTGAATGCAAGCCAGTATAGTGGCTTATACTTGCAATCCTATTATCAAGAAAATAATATTTCAAGGCTAGAAAAATCCAATCTCAACAAATAAGCCAAAGTGTGGTGGTGCACATTGTTAACCCAGCTTTATGAGAGCTATAGGTAAAAGGATTACAGTCTAAGTCCAGCTTCAAGAAAGCATAAGAAACCCTTCTTGAAAAGTAATTAAAGCAAAAAAGGGCTGGGGATGTCATTGTTAGAGAACATCTGCCTAGCAAGCATGAAGCCCTGAGTTCAAAAAGCTTGTGTCATTATATTCTGAAAACCAAAAATAAAGTGAAATTTCTCACAGGAAATTAAGATTCTATCTAACAACAATGTTGACATAGAAAATTTTAATTGTGACTGTAATACAATCAAATTATTTTAACAACACATAATACATGCATCTTAACAATTTTCTAAAATAAAAAGAAGAGTTAATCCATGGATACAGCTATCACTTGAAAACGTTTTCTTCATTTTGAAACTGCTGTCTAAGCAAATTTATGAGTTAGAGAAGAAAAATTAAACAGAAAATTTATAGTTGTACAACATACAAAATGGATGGGAAAAATTTAATCAGTATGCAGCTAGTACTTAGGATTCGAAAAGCTACAGAGTTGGGAACTGATTCAATGAAAATGATTAAAGTGCACAATTAATTCTGAGTGAATTAGCAAACACCCAGAATGGCTCAGTGATAAATTGTGTTACAGGAAGTTGGCAGAGAAACTAAGCTAAGTAATGTACTTAAGTGAAAGGTTATGCTATGGCAGTAGTTGGAAAGGGCAAGCAAGATATAAAAACCTACAAGCTGACCTTATGTGAGATGGAGAATTCTAAAAGTGACTTGGAAAGCAGATAAGCTAGGTATTATACCACTACGTTGTTGAGTTTTCACAGAGAGAATCACACCAGGAATCAAAGGACAAAGTGTAGAACTGCTCTACTTAAGAACTCTTAAAATATGATCTTATACCAACATCAAGTACAGTGAAAACAGGGGTTATACCATGGGGGAGGGACATACAAAACAACAAAGAAATATCTTATAAATATGTTAGAAACAATAGCAAGAAAGAAAAACCATTTGAGATCAACGACCTCGGAGTCAAAGCAGACACTCTGAAAACATTACAGGATGGAATAGGAGAAACCCTAGGTCGCCTTGGCGCAGGCCGAAATTTTCTTAATAGAGACCCAGAAACACAACAAATCAAAGAAAGGTTGGACAAATGGGATTGCATGAAGTTGCAGAGCTTCTGCATGGCAAAGGACATTGCTAGCAAGATCAATAGAAAGCCCACAGATTGGGAGAAAATCTTTACTAGTCATACAACGGACAAGGGTCTCATATCTAAAATATACTTGGAACTCAAAAAATTAAATCCTCCAATAACAAATCCACAAAGAAACAACTGCCCAATAAATAAGTGGGC